>NC_054749.1:14565701-14896201 GCF_018143015.1 Lytechinus variegatus
AATAAAGATAATTCTTAGAACCCAATCAAAGCCACTTCCGCTCTTATGAACTTTTTTCCAAGCAGGCAGAGCATACATATATGATATAATTTAATCATTGACCCTTCTAATACATGTATACCAAGCACCAGTCAAGAACGAAGGTCTCATTTTTGTAATCACTTGGAATAATTCGACCAAGAATCAAACCCATGATATGTTTATGAGCCGAATACTCTGCCACTGAGCCACCACGTCCGGTCACTGAATAATTCTTAGAAGATTCCATATCAAATTGTTTCGGAACATAGTTGTTATCGTCATGACTAGTCTGATTAATACAAAAATGTATTTCTCAAGAGCTTTACATGTGACAAATAAAAAAGAAAATATTTCAGTTAAAATCACTTGTGGCAAATGTCAAATGCTCATTCAACTGTTTTTTAAAACGTGAATGCAGTTGAGGGCTTACGTCAAGACAATTGGCAACAATGCTATTTACTACTAGTACAGTGGAGCCTTCAGTCGTGTATCTCTTGACTCCCCCAAATACCCTATTATGTTAAAATACAAAAGACTTTGATCTTTTTAATGCTAACTTCCTATTGATAAGGTCCCTGCACCTGCTGACTTGTTTGGCAAGGGTAAACATTTCATATCATTAAAATTTGTGAAGATTTAATTTGATTCAAGGGTTAAAAATCAAGAAATCATTGAGCCCTGCAACTTTAATCAATTTGGAGTTTGATACAATTCAAACTTCAACACAGAGTAACAAATATTGGAGAGATTTGATCAGTTTCCATTATTTTTTTGTCAATATTGACAATGTAAATATGTGATCATTTTAATAATATTATTTTTTACTTTTCTGAAGTCTTGTGCTATTTGTGTACCAGTGCATGTTCTAGAAATTGAAATTAAAACTCAATTCTGCATTTGGAAACTGCATATGAATCATGCATTGGCAACTTTCTTTCATCAAACCATAAAATGGATATTGAATTTCCCATGCATGCATCAAAAAGTTGCAAGTAAGGTTTATGTAAAGCATTAACTGTTATCCCGAAGAACAATGTATATAAACGGATCGAATTCCTGAAATTGACATGTGGTCTTTGCGACGACGATTGTCCCTACCAATTTCATGGGGTGACAAACAAAATCAAATTTAGGGATTTTACATGTATGACTCACATCGGTAATCGTTTTTCAAGACTTTTTCTCCAGATTTGAGGTCAGTCTTCAGATTCGTTCTTTGTTACAAAGGTGTCGTTTGAAAATATTTCCAAACAAGACCTCCACACCACGAGCTTTTAATACCCTTTCCATTACCGAACACCATTGTCCAGGCTAACAGTTAACAAAGATTTAAAACCAGATTTACACCGACTTTTGTCCAAAGGTGTCAACCAGTTGAATATAACGCCTACGATTTCATGAGGGGGGGCTCATAGCCTCAAATCATTTACTCATTTCTGCTTGATTGGGTGCATTTTCTTGTAATTGTTGACCCCATCGTGACTTATTTTTAATCCCTTGTATGACTGGGTTTGAACAGTGTACAGTGGTCTTCAGAAGGCAAAGGTTAGAACTAATGCCAGTCACACCAGCACAGTTGACCCCAGACCAATCGAAGATAGTACATTATTACCAATGGCATACAATCAATTGGTTTCATTGGTGGGACTAAAGCACTGGGGTTGGTGGGACTGCAGTACTGGGGTTGAAAAGACAAGGGTGTGAGATACCCAACGGGGAACCTACAATTAAGACAGGATTTCAATTTAAAGGTGCTGTGATGAAATAAGATTTGGATGAGGCATGGTGTGAAATACTCAAACCTCTTAATCTCCTTTTCGATAGGCTTGTTACGAAAGAGGGGGGCAAGATATACCGTGTTTACACATTGACTCGGCTCGCGTGTTGAATCCGCGAGCCGGGTTGAACACTGCGAAGAAGGGATCAGAGATCGCGTTCATACGTACATATAAAAAGGCGAGTTCAACACGGCTCGCGGATCTCGAACGGAAGAAGAATTATGACGTCGCAAATTAAACGCGGGAAATTCACCGCTGGAATCGAATCTTGTCCGTGCGAACAACAACAATGCCAAAAGTGAAAGCGCGCAGTGACCTAGGTCAAGAGAGTTCGACACGGCTTTCTGTTTACACACGAAAAAATTGCCGAGTCTGACTCGGGTCGCGGGTTGAAACCTTCCATTTTGTAGGATCGATAAAGCCGTGTTCGACACGGCTCGCGGATCACTCTGATCGCGTTTACACAGCATAAAATTGCCGTGTTGAGCACGGCTCTCGTGTTCAACCCCCGAGCCGAGTCAATGTGTAAACACGATAGTGGTGGTCTAATGCCCCATGCACCAAGATTTCTTCTCATGGGGAAAGTGATGAAATGCACTTATTTTACCAAGTCCCTTGGATAGAAATGAGAAAACAGAGACTCTTCTTGTTGGTTATTATATACGAGCATCCACTTGCTTTAAAAATATCTGACACAATTTTCTAAATGTACATTTACAATAAGTTTACCAGTAGACTTTGAATCTTGTCTCCCCACTGGTTTCCATCTTTCATAATTTTTTGTTTTCATTGTCATATCAGTCAATGCACTTCTCCCAATAACAAAGAGATGTTGTAGGTCTACATGCATTTTCATGTCAGAGTCGAAATCCAAATGAAAGGTAGATTCCTAAGTTTTATAAATAAGGTATAATTCGTTGAAGAGCAAAAGGTCCAGGTTCGATCACAGTAATTAGGGCTATATGAACTTAACTGATAGATAAAGGAAATTTGAACATTACTTTACCATTTCCCACTCTCAATGGGGATCTAAATGAAAGGTATATTGATCATTGTTGAAAAGCAAAAAAAGAGTAAGGATCGATCACTCTAATTGCATGTATTTAATTGATGCAGACACAGATAATTTGAACATTACTGTTCCTATTCTCCCTCTTATTTGCTACACCCCTTTCATAAACCCCATTAAAATGAATTAGGCGGCTAATAGCAGCATAATTTGGTCGTAAAATTGGAGGAGGACAAGAGTTATCCGCATTACTCTGATGCTGCTATTATCCGCATAATAGCAGCATCGGGACAAGATTTTGAGTTTATGAACGCATTTCCAAATTATGCGGATAATTGCCATGGTGCGGTCAAAAGGTCACCCTTTTCCAACACAACCGCATCGGAGGGGGCGTGTCCAGTTGTCATGGCGATTATCCCCCTTTTTCAGGACGGGCGCTCGTAAAAATAATGCGGCTTATTTTCGGAGTTTATGAACGCAATTTTTATTGAATTATCCGCATTACTCTTAGGCGGCTAATTGGAGGATAGGTTTATGAAAAGGGTATTAATGACTCCCCATTAGAATCAAGTTCCGTTCGATTGTTATCTCAATCACTACAATGATATCTCAGAATCTTGAAGACTAGAAAGAAGACTAATCCTGTTGTGGAGTATCAGGGAAGCAGTGAACTTGAACAATGGGAATTGTCAAGGCATCAATCACATAATCAATATACCAACAAAGACTTACCAAGCAAGAAAGAGAACAAAAGATGAGTGAGATCAGGAAGCTACAACTACTGAGTGTTTACAAAGAATAGACATGGGTAATATCAGGGTATGTGTAGGCTTAACCTGTTGTTTATTGCTTTGCCAAAATAGTATAGGCATGGAGCTATTAACATAGCTCTATGGTATAGGCCTCCATTGAACATAATAATAATTGAAATTGTGTATGGCTGCATATATCCACCTTGTTAGGTGCTCAAGGAGCTCCTCTAGTATTATCTCAGCGAAGTTAGGCTACAGAATTTACTCGGTGAGCACTCAAAAGCCTTTTTTGATGAATTTTAATACTGATGTACAAGCCGAACCTGTTGATTATTGCTTTCCCAAAATAGTAGGCCTGCATTGAACATACCATAATACATATGTAATTGAAATTGTGCATGGCTGCAGATCCACCTTGTTAAGTTCTCAAGATGCTTACCCCAGCTAACTTAGGCTACAGATTTCAGTGAGCACTCAAAGGTTTTGGACGAATTCCTACCTACATGTATACTACAGGTTCCCCATGTACTTCACTTGGGTTGAGTGCAGCACAATGTGGGTACATTTCTTGCTGGAGGGAAGTTATGCCATGGCTAGGATCCAAACCCACGACTCTCGGATTTTGAAGGCGAGAGTCAGAACCCCAGACCACAACAATACAGTGTTGATGATGCTTGATGGTTATATATCAGGGCAAAGATGTCTAATACAGATTCACCATACAGGTCTGGAAACATAATGCAAATCATGCAATGACTAGCTGCTTGACCTGGGCCATTCTCATATGAAGCAATGATGATTCTATTGATCTATTAAAGTACACTATCATCTATCAACTGCCCTGCAGTCTTCTAGCTCCGAATTCCCTTTAATACTGACAGCAGATCTTATCAATTTTTCAAAAACATTGCCTTAGGACCAGGGAAAAATTACACAAGGCTCCCAAATTGCCATTCAGAGTCTGGATAACAAAGAGCCCCTGAAATTCCCATGAGGTCCAATGTTAACTGTTTGGCTGGTGAGCTCTGAAAGTACCCCCCTAAAAAAAACCAATAATAATAATAACAACAACAACAACAATAATCATAATCACAATAATAATAGTAATAATGATAAATGAATAAATGAATGAATAAACAAACAAACAAATAAATAAATAAATAAATAAAATAGAGAATAAAGATAGATAAATAATAAAAGATGATAATATTTGCTCCCTCCTCCTGATGGCTACCCTAATACTATAGAACCAGTGATATATTCCTGATAGAAAACTCAATTCAAATCAGTGAAGCCAGCAAAATGACTTCATTTTTCACAGGGAGAGCATGGCACTAGATCACATTTAAATGAATAAGGCATTACCCCATCCCCTAATGACAGCAGTTGTTCTTTGTAACCCCCCCCCAAAAAAAAAAAAATGAAATAACAAAATAAAACAAAAATGTGTAGCCCTCCTGGCAGCCAGTCTATGTAACACTCAATGCAAACCAATTAAATGGACTCATTAGCAGCATGGGCATGGTATTAGAGCACATTAAAATGAATAGGGCATTACCCCTAACAGTAATAAATCCCTCAGGGATTGACTGAAAGTTTAGGGGCAAATACCCAAGGGGATGTTTTTGATGAAGGTACAGTGACAGTATTGGCAGACAGTATTAGCAGGAGGTTGAAGTGGGGATAATAACCAATCTGCATTGAAGGACAGGTTTTAGCTTCTCGTTTGTCACAGGGGTAATCAATATAAGAAGCTTGAGGTCAAATAAGCATACTCTTCTTTAGAAAAGATTCCCCCTTTTAAATCCCCTTGGTAAGGCGGCTTGGGGGCAATGTGAGCGGACCATTAGAGGATATCATTAGGAAAATGTTATCGCAGGATGGTAACTTTGAGGATAAAACTCTAAAATGTAGTTCTCATTAAAATGACAGATACACACATGTAAACCTTGGAATAGGATTGTCTATACCAGCATTAAAAAAAGGTGTATCGATGCAGTGTGAACCAAGGGATGAGACAGATCTTTGGCCTCTTTCGGAACTCCCTCTTTGAAACCCTGGTTAACATTAGGCCCTATAGCATAGGTTGTACTTGAATGTTTCAATGGGATATCATCACATTTGAGGACATTCTTGAGATCGTTATTGCTCATATTTTTCAGAAAGTACATGTATGTGACTGATAAAATTTACATGATGTTAGCACTTGTTTACTCAGCCAGCAATTTCCCTTATCCTGAAACTTGAAACATATTCCTCTTATGCTCTCTCATGATGGTAATCCCCAAGTCTGAACTGGCTTTTAAAAAGGCTTGACGCATGGAGCTATGAACACAGCTCCATGCTTGAAGCCTTAAAAGTACAGGCCTACAGGATGAATGCAAGAGAAATCGCCTACTGACAAATTAAAAAACAAGTTTACCAGAAATAAGCTTGACAAAAGTCAAGCCCTCCTAACCTTTGAGGGCAAAGCATTCTCAAAAGGTGCACTGTTCTGAAACAATGGGTGCAAATTGTCTCTGATTTAAATATCTATAATAAAAAAAGCACACATTTCGAAAGAAGATTACTTTGGAGAGCTCTTTCATTATCTTTTCTAGTTGAATAATTGTAACAGTTCTGTGACTTCTGTCTGTCTTGTAATGAAATACTATTTATAATGATAATAATGAAACGTTTTTGTATAGTGCAAAATACATAAGCAAAGTTGCATGTCTCTATTTGCGCTTTTCACAAAAGGAGTGGAGATGGAGGGGAGAGCACTATTGTAACAGATATGAGGCATACACATTACACTTTTGAAATATTAAATGGTACATGTTGTTAATACCAAGAACAGGTACATTGTACATGCATTTGAGACTTTATGACACTCATATCTATAACAAATACAAACCAAAGGGGTGAAAATAAAACAGTCAGCACCTGCCAGTAACAAATTCATTGGGGAGGGAAAAAGTCACTTTTCCTGGATACATCGTACAGCAATTACACAAAGCACTTGTGAAAAATGAACTCAATATACAAACAATGATTTTAGCATGGACCTATCATCTCTTATTCTATTGAGCAGCAGTGCTCAAATAGGTGCTAAGTTGTCAATGAGCCTGTGAGTTCAACCATATGTATGCCTACTAAGAACAGGGAGTCGGGGACATATTACTTCACTGATTAATTATGCACGTGGGAAGTTAGAAACTTGATCCGGCAAAGAAAAGGACCACTTCCGTCCCTGCTTGACAATACCTAAGTGCAATAGAGACAAAGCAAGGCATCTTGATCGATTCTGGGAGGTGATGGAAGCCGAGACTGTGAACTTCCTTTCAAGAAATGCAATATAGTGGAGTTTTTTAATTTTAGCAGGAAGGTAATTCTGCCAAAGTCAACATATACAGTACATGTAGTTGGAAAATAGAAGTTTGTTCTACTGAGAAATTTCAAATTAAAAGGGGCACTTTTGGCATAATTATGGAGCAAATATAAATGTCTTCACCTTGGGTAAATGCATCCATGCATTCAACTTGAAAAAATGGAAAGACAATACATGCAAATTGACCTGTAGAACTACATGTGCCTGTAAATTCTACACCTGCTGCCCTACAGCCTGTATTATAGTCTTTGATACAAAGTTTAAAGAGTAATTAAAGAATAAACTAATCACAAATCCATGAAAGAAAACATAATTACTTTGAGTAGCTATACACATGTGGGCCGACGTGTTAATGGATGATTTGAATTTCTTGTTGGAAGACTAATCTGTTTGCTCTCCAAAGGAAACAGTTACCAATTAAAATACCTTTTACAAACTTGGGACTATCCAAACATGTTATGAAGATCAAATCAGTATTGGTAGATTTAAATATATTGGTATTTCTTGACTTTACAGGTCAACAATACATGTACATAAAAGAGGACCTTGCCCAAAGACCGACTGCCCTTGGTGCTTGTAAGTTTGCTTCTTTAATAATTGAACAATCAAATTCAGCATACACTGCAAGGAAGTTTTCATCTTTTCAAGCAGACCTTACTATCGTGAGGGCTTGTCTATGTATTTAACTTTGCCAAGTCAATACAGTCGTGAAGGGGAGGGTCAATGGAGTCATCTGCACCAAAAATCGTCCCAACATTTTCTTTTGATACCTGGCTTCCTACACAAGCATTCAATCGGTTCCTAATCGTACAAATCTGCATGCGAGGGCTGTTAAAGCGTGTCTCATCTGGGTCTCTATCACATCACAAAGGCACTCTGGCGGGGGGGGGGGGTTGAACCAGGTATAAAAAGGAACAGTTGGAGGGGCTCTAAAAGACTATGATAATAATGTGGTCAAAAGAAGTTTTGTGCCAAAATGGCACCTTTCCTCCGTGTCACTTCTCTTCACCTTTCAGCTTATAGCTCAGGTTCAAGGCAGTGTGAATACTTTTGTGAGTCTAAACCTGCTAAAGAAAACAAGATTTACTGGGGGCCTCTTTCTACGCCACAGTTCACCTTTTTCCTCCTCCTCCTATTCACTCGACTTCTGTCTCTCGACATGCTTTGATACCCGCCCAATCACATAAAATACCTGATTATTTTCTGATTCGGAAGTCTGCCCAGTTCAGAAAATGGTCAGTTATTTTGTCCATCATGCAGGAAAATACTTGCATAGTAACATTCAAAAAAGTAAATACCCACAAGTTTGGTTGTTAATCTATACTTATGACCACTATCAGACGGATTTTTGCAGTTTGATTTGCAGATTACAAAAACTGAAGATGAAAAGCAAGATACATACATGTACATGTGAGTTCCTTTTCTGGCTCACTACCACACAAACTTTATGTGATTAAGGGGGTGTGAATGCTTGATGAATACACATAAAAGAATAGGCCTGAACAAATCCCTAGGTGATTTATTGGCATTTTTGTAATGGAGTTGGTATGAAAGAACCTTCCTTTGCAGGTATCCTTCCTACCTAATTTCATAATATCAATAAATGTTGAGTTATAACCCCCAATGAATAAACTTTAGAACAAATAAATTATTACTGCTATACATATTTTGCTTGCACCCCCCCCCCCCCATTAAGATGTGACTCAGATAACGATGTTGCTCCCTTATTCCCCCTCTCTAAAAAAATAGATTGATATTAATACAAAAATATGTATCTTCAGAACAAAGATTAATGGCATTAATGGCCAGTTAAACGAGTTGCCTGATTAATGAAGGCTGGAAAAGAAGGTCCAACTTTAAAAAAAGATATATATATACATGTATACTGTAAAAAAGTGTATAAATACTTGAGAGTTGAAGAACAGTCTGAACAAGGCAAGTTGGAACAAGGAGTCACACACATACTCGAACACACTCTATCTCATTCTTCTTGCAGAGCGATATCCCCGTCAGGTTCAACTTGGGGTGTGTTCAATGTCAGTATCCAAATTTAAACGGCAACATGAAACGTGACTGAAAACGTGATTACAAAACGCAGATATAACAAGAAACAAAGGATGTGTTCAATGTCCTCTTTTTTCCTGGTCTTAAGAGTAAACGTCTTTCAAATCATGATTTGTAGGAAAATTTAAACGTCAAAGATGCGTTTGTAAACGTGATCAGTTCAAATTTCACGACCTTAAGCATCGCGAATGCGACATTGAACACAATTGAGTTTTGAAACGTCTTTAAATTTGCTATCGCAGTGGAAGCCTACACAAAACAGGTGCCAGAACTGACCTCTCGTGATGGGTCATAACACTGCGCTTACGAAAACGGGAAATTTAAAGACAATCAACATGAACAGCGTTATATTTTCGACACTGAACAGTGCACCACTGATCGTGTTCATTGTTTTCTAATCGAGTTTTCAATCGTGATTCATGTTGCTGTTTAAATTTGAAAATCGACATTGAACACACCCTTGGTATATTTGATGCCATTTGGGGGGTCAGGTTCTGCTTTTACAACTCGAGGCAGAACAAACACGATCCTGGCTGCCCTTTACAGGTATGGCACAGACGAAGGAAAGTCTCGGTGTACGATTACCTCCTGAGTGGACCAGAGGTGGAACTAAAAAATACTGGATCTGAACTTGTGATCGTTTCCTTCCAATTATCATTGACAGGACTGGCATCGGATGCCCCATCCTCCTCCCAATATTCTTTTTTTTGGCCTCTCTCTCTCTCTTATCCCACCCCTCTTTTGAAGTGGAATTGGTGAGTATGAGATGGTATTTTAAACAGATTTTAAACTTATCATCACTTCTTTACAACTATCATTGACAGGACCACAATCAGATACCCCCATCCTCCTCCCTTCATTCTTTATCGGGCTCTCTCTCTCTCTTTAGGTTTCCAATCTCTTCTTTCAAAGCAGAATCCATGTCAGTCAGGGTGATTTTAAATAGATCTTAATTCTTAATCTTAGTTCTGACTTTCATTTCCTTCCCATTACCATTGATGAGACAGGAATCAGATGCCCCAACATCCACCCTTCATTCATTCTTTGTTTCTTTTGCTCTCTCTCTCTGGCTCTCCAGCCCTTCTTTTAAAGCAGAATCATTATCAGTTAAACTTGTGATCATTTTATTTCCTTCCAATTATCATTGATAGGACCTGCATCAGACACCCCACCCTCCTCCCTTCCCTCTGTTTCTCTCTCTCTCTAGTTCTCCCATCCCTCCTTTCGAAGCAGAATCGGTATCACCATGGACCATGGTATCACTATCAGTCGGAGAGTTTTTTTAAACAGATTGCCTTATATGGGCATAGTAGGGGGCAGGAGATATTAGTAGTTTAGGGTTTCCTACATGTATGTCAGTGCAGAGGAATGGAACCTCGTGAGCCTAAAGAATCATGGCCAATAGGATACAGGCAGTACTGTACAAGAGGCTTTGCATCTGATGCAATTACCATCATTCGGCAACGTTTTTCAGGTCGACATTCATCACCTACAAATATGTACGAAAAGTATGCGTTGCTAGTTGCTACACTTTTTAATAAGATCATATTGCATGGTCCTCATGACTGCAAATCAACAGATCAGCCTCTGTTGGCCCGTTGCAGTAAGAACTGCAATCAATCGGAACTCAAAATCAAATGTAAACTGATTTTCAATTATACATGTAAAGGTGGCGGATCCAGAATTTTGGAATAAAGAGGGCACAAATACCAAATCTTGAAGGGGGAGGGAACTGGTATGGCCTCTCCTTCACCATGTGTTATAATAGTCTTAAAATGTATGCCTTTTGATATCTACTAAATTGACCTATAATTGTATTTGTATAGAGAAACAAAAATGTTTTAAGAGGAAAAGTAACTGTTTTGCTACTTGGTAACATAATCATTGTGGTATAAATGTATCGAGTACAGTAGTTAATTAGTATGTTATCATTCGAGTGGGTCTGTATTGCGAGACTACACAAGCATTATGCCATATGGGTCAGGAAACTGGCCAGGTATGAGAAGTTGAGGACTCGAGATGGCCCCCATGGTTTGTAGGCCTACATGTATCTGCTCTAAAGTGGAGGGGGCGCAGATGACAAGTCTTTCCAATTTGGCTAATATGCATGTTAAATGGGCAATTCTCAAATCATATTTCACCCCTGCCCCCCCCCCCCCGATCTGCCACTGCTAACACTGCGTTTAAATCACATGCAAGTCTTAAATAAAAAGGCCACTTCTGATTGGGTAAATCTCCAAGTTGCAATTGATTTTGGGAGTTGAGTTTGATCACAATTCTCTCAGCAATGGCCTGACCACATGATGGCAGTTTTACTATTATGACCATAAATACTGTGCGATAATAACATCATAAATGTACATGTATATCTCAATAATTCCTCTGCTAAAAGAGCATCAATTTGGTGCTTCAGAACAAAAATGACGGACCTTTACGTCAACAGCATTTCACATTATCCTTCCTGGTAATTCTTGGTAAAAAAAAAAAGGATGGGTATAGATCTGCCTGTATTTTCCAGAATATACATGTGTGAACCAATGTGAATCAATACTCAGATAGGTGTGAGTATGGGAACTGGTACATGAACGCACTCAAAACAACCAACCACCGAGGGACTGCCGTAATTGTTTTCAAAATATGTGTTATTCAACGTGATTATTTTCCCACAATGGACATCCAAAATTTGTCCCATACATGCGTACCGTTGTGGGAACCTCCACATACTGTAGCAGGATGTTTGGAGATACTAACTCAACTTTTGGAGGGAGAAAAAATGGGTAACATGCAGTTTGGTGGGAATGCCGGGTTGAAATAATACTGATAGGGAACATGCAGTAAAGAGAATCAAGAGAAATACATACGAAGTACAGCAGTACCTGTGGATATATTCAATGAAATGACATTCTGCAAGATACATTGTTCATGTGATCAACAGCTTTGCCAGGGGTTAGCATTGCAATTATATACCTGACATAGCAATGGGTATATGTCTTCAAACTGGATTCCAAGTGTATTTCATTTATTTTCATTTTTAATCAGAGAAATAAATAGCTCGGTATTTACTAGGTTCCCTAGAAAGAAACTAATAGAAAACTAAACTGCTTTGTAAACAGACATATCAATTTAAGACCTATGATATCAGATAATTTTCGTCACTTGGTAAAGAGTTGCAGCGGCACTCGAAAGCTCGTGAACTTGTAAGCTAGTGAACACTTTTTGCGAGAGTGATCACGAATTTCCTAGAAAGCCAGTGAACACTTTTTGCGAGAGTGATCACGAATTTCCTTTTTGACCATAGTAGATTGCGAGACAAATGAATACCCTCTAGCGATTATGATTCTGTTTGAATTCAAAATTCTCATGTGATTAGCCATAGATGTGCAGTTAATTGAAATAATAACCATAAGGTTCTTATACACTGTACTACATGTATTCATCACCCATAAACAGCATGCTACAGGTGAACTTTCCATGAAACAAATTTTGCACTGACTTTTGTTGTAAGCTACCGAAATCCTTGCATCTGATTGGCTCAGAGCAAATACTGTAAGTCAGTCAAAATCACTTACTACTTGTTTTATGAAACACTCCACAGATTGTCAAATACCATTATGGAAGAGGGGATAGGAGATTGATATGTTTCACTTTACAATGTAAGTCTGTACAATCAGTATACCGTACACTGATAATGTGCTTAAAATCAAATGGCATATTAAAGAATTGTGTATTGTGATTACAAAAACTGTCTGTAAATCAACAACATATTTGAACAAAAATAATTGTGAAGTTGAAGTATTCTTACCTTTTTTCACATGGTGAAACCGATGCCTGAACAGCGGTAAGTGTTCTATTCTATAGTCAATAGTTGTTTCATATTTAATGCTTAAAGGATTCGGTGCTGCTTCTACGTAAACAATCGCTTTACCGTCCTTTGCGGCGAAACAATGCTCCTCTTTAGGAGAAGTTCTTTCATACTGTAATCTCTCTAAAACGTCGTGCACATGCACCTCTCTTCCAAACGTATTCCTTTCGAACTCCGGCCTGTCGTCAAGGAGAAGCGGCATTAACTTTCCCGGCGTTTCCCGGTAAATGTTCGCTCCGTTACCCCGGATTTTGATGTTCAAACACAGGCGGAAGTGCTCTTTGTTTTTTCCATTTGAAAATGTTATGTGTAGGGCATTTCTTGGGAAGGTCCATGAGATATGCCCGCTTTGGCAGTTCATGTTGAGTTGTTGTATTGTTCTTTCACCCTCATTTATCTCCAGACCACTGCACAAAAATATGAAAAACAAAGAGAAGAAAAAAAAATCAATGAGTATCTATGTTTTATTAGTATTAAATCATATTGTTAGTAGCTAAGCTATGAGACGTATATAGAGTCTGCCGCCCTCTATATCCATCTCGTAGCTTAGCTAATAACAAAGAAAACAAGATGGCCACGTAAACATCAGCAGGTTTTTTCCTGTCTTCTCATATTTTTCTTGGTGGTAACCTGAAATGTAACAAAGAAACCTGGGTTATGACTGGCAAGACTGCATAAACCATACTCGATTATTACATGTATGTAAAGATATTCATCAGAAGAAAATATTTGTTATGTATTACATTGTTTTATCAGAGTACTGGAACAGAAAAAACAAAACCGGAACCCGCGCACATCAGACAGATTCCGGTATTCCTTCCGTTCCGACCCAGGCCTAATTCCTAAGTTCAAATGCCCTGACTGAATCAAATATCATTCCTGTTGGGTGAGGTATATGTAGACCTACATGCTGAAAAACTTAGCCATGTCTTCAAAAGAAATATGAAATATTAAAACTAGAAACTCTACTAATTATTGAAAGTATTTTGTTAAAAAATTATGTCACCACAAACCAAGAAGTATAGACTGTGTTACTCGAAAAAAGGGGGACTACTTTGTACATGTATTACAGCTTTGGGTTTACGTCAAAAGTTTTTAACTTCTCAGTGGAATATTTGTATATTACTGTATCTTACCAAATGTTAATAACATTTAAGAATGTTTTTTTTGTCCCAGTCATATTAGTGTTACATGTCAATATATGTCATCAGACCATGAAGGTTATGTTTATGAACTTATGACAAGAAAATTGACTTTTCCTGAAAAGGGCAATTCACACCTCAGCAATATCACCAAACCCATGCAAAGAAGACCTAATTGCTCGTCATGCTGTTTTTCTTCAAGCAGCAGTGCTTAACAAAGTGTGCTTTGCACTTCAACAGAGAAATAAATGTTTTTAATTGACAACTGCTCCAGGCAAGCTCAAAGTGAGACAATGACCAGTTACAAACAAAATGACCAACTAATGGGTTTGAATATAAAATCACTATCATTCTCTCTCTCTCTGATCAGCTCATTCATGCCATTTGTGAGACACGCTGGTGGGACGGCACTCAGAAGTCAGGCAAACAGTAAAAGCATGCAATTATAAGCAATTGTTGAAAGGACTGAAGGGCTTTCTGAACCCGAGAGGCACAATGGGACCAACTGGAGCACAGTTTGAAATCTGCTAATTGTCTACGAACTCACTTGTTGCGTAACTAAATCAACGGCCAAGAGACATATTTACGCTGCGCAAGCTGTTGCTCGTGGGCAATGAAAAGCCATGAACAAACAGCACAACAGGAGAGGTTGACACAGCTTTATGCATTTTATTCACAGCCCAAAGAATCGGGGATTGGATAGGAATCCCGTAAAGGCCTGCTGGTCCAACAGAGACCTGGAAGTCTCAATGGAGTTATTGCTAAGGGGGTTGGTCCGCTACTTCATTACTATTTACCTTGATTGTGTACTATTCTCCTTGCTCTCCAATTACCCTTTTGTCCCATAGACAACTCTTTTGGAAGAGGAAATAGTTGAGCAACAGGTGACACTGGCTTCAATTGATGTTTACCACACGACCTGGCTAAGAAATGTCCTCTAAAACGTCCATCTTCTCTTCAAAATTACATTTCAATTCAACCGAGTGTCACTTCATGGCTTTCCAACGATATTTACCAAAATAACCTGATTACTAATTGTCCACCTTCTCCACAAAATTGCAGCTTGGATCACTTCAAAGATTTCCATACAAGGGAGACATCTTTCTGAGAGGTGGTTATAAACTATAAAGACTGATTTTGAATCACATCATGGCATGGTTGTTATGGCAACAAGAGGTCATCCAAATGAATCAAAGCCCAAGTCAGGTCAATATGATTATACAATGTTCAGGCCTATAAAACATTTTACCTTCAAATAATAATCAAAATTACTTGGAATATGAATGGCAAATTATAAGTAAAACTTGCCAAATTTGCCTTTTATTCATATTTATTGCAAATAAAATGTGTACATGTAAGTCTCAGAGTCCTAGGTCATGAAAAAAAAACAGAATAGAAGACAATTGGAGCTCAACGAGACATGCACACATTACATACATGTACATGTACCCACATAAAAAGTAAAAACATACCAGGGGGCCATTTTGTATAGCTGTTCGGAAGTTAAGAGCGACTCTAAGAACGACTGGTGAACCTTTTTTACACCATCGCCAATGGTGTACACCATTTACCTAAAGAAAGGATCACCTGTCATTCTTACAGTCGCTCTTAACTTACAAACAGCTACTTTATAAAACACCCAAGACCCACCTGAACTACATTGTACATCCTATAGTAAAATATGTATGTAAAGTACACATATCTCCACTCAACAATTTCTCAACCAGTTTGTTAAACAAGATTGGGGGTAACAGAAAAAAAGGGAGAAATGTGGTTGGCAAAAACAGAAAAGTGCCATTCCTTAAATAGTTATGGTAGACTGAACTTCACCCACGCTTAACAGTTTGAAAGGGCAGTCACAACAAAAGTGGGGCATAGAAGAGCTAGAAATGTAAATACCTGTCTGTTTACATTAATATTCTAAAATCGTTTCCCCTTGAAGCCTGTGATAAGGGAATATAAATGCTTGGGTAAAGAAAGCAAGCAACCTTGCTCTGATCATGGAGCTATCAAGTGACCAATATATAAAGTTGTTGGAGTCTGGCGAAAATTCAACCATGACTGGCTGAAAAATATCATCGGCACAAACAGGTGTATCACTGGATGTATTAAAGCCAGAAAAAAATTTAAAAGAAAATTGTGACAATAAAAACCCTCTGGGGTCCGCTTCATTAGGAGTTACAGCTAATGTATGGTACATGTAATTTTGAAATAATGGTAACCAGACTATACCATGGTAACGAGGCTCGGTAGAGCCAATCACAATCACGGTCGGTTACCATGGTAGTTTTCATAATGACAGTTACAATAGTTGTTACTTTTTATAAAATGGACCCTTGACCATTTCCAGAATTAAGGTTTGTTCCTCCAAAGGGTATTTAATTTACAACAAAAAGGACTTTACAAATGAATAGATGTTATCCTGGTACATGTATGTTCATGTTGAAAATGGTGTAGGACAACATTACAACAGTAACAAAAGTTTGCAAAGGAATCACATTATTGGATAATCATAATAACAGCTGGATTTATATACATGTAGCACTTTTTGCCTGAGGATACAAAAATTGCATTTTTAAATGCAATTTTAAAACCATACAAAGCTACAATACATACATGTACATGTATCTAGACACATTTAAGCTGCATGATTGAATCCCAAGATACATGTAATTACATACAGTGTATATGGACTAGATAATGATAAACAATACTGGCTAAAAAATGCTAGATTAGTATACAGCTGGTAGCACTTTCCAGAGGATAAATAGGAACAACTTTTTATTAATTCGGCTTTACATGTATCTCAGGCTGCCTCTCTTGGTTTAAGATGAAAAAAAATATAAAAGTTTCTCCTATTCTGCTTCGCAGTTGAAAAAAATACATACTTTTCTTCAAAGACTTTTACAAAAATGTGTTTATTCAACTACATACAAATATAGAAATTCCTAGCTGCACAAGAGGTGCACATTGAAAATCTACCATGCTTGACCTGCCCCAGTCAAGTCAAGTTCAAAACACTCAATTAAAATACAATTCGTACGCCAACTCTTTTCACTGGATCTCTAGTTATCGATAAAAGGAAGAGGAAAATGCCGTTTCCTGCTTACCAGAATCTCATAATGGGGGCAGACTATTTTTTTTCTTCTTCAATAAAGCATGTTTTTTAGTCTCTAGACAAACAATAGAAACAGAGACACATGTTGAGTGAGTACAGATCTGTACCCTCTTCTATTCAAACCAGAGCTCATAAGTGCAAGTCCCTAATACATGTATGAGGGCACATTTCATGAATAGTTGCAATCAAATGCAACTTGGTTGTCAACCAACAATACGATGTACATTGTATATTAGGGAATTGCACTTAATTTCTAGAGTTGCATTCAAGGGCCCCACAAGCCAAGCTCGAAGCCCTGTACTCCTACCCAGGAGTTGGCAGAGGCTTCTGATGGGCAGATCTCTGATGGCTTGGCCAAAAGGGCCCACAAGCCGAGCTCGAAGGAGTTGGCAGGGGCTTCTGATGAGCAGATCTCTGACGGTTCGGCCGACAGGGCCCTGTATGCCGAGCTGAAATTCCTGCACTCCTACCCAACTCATTCTGCAAGTGACCTGATGAAGAATTCATGGCCATACACAGTGTGGGGGGGGGAGTTGCCTGCCAGAAATTTTGAAAACTTGCATTTTTTTTAAATAATTTTTTTCACCAATTTCACGAAAAGCGGCGCAAAGTCCTTCATTTGCACTTTAGAAAAAAAAATGCCCCGATGATATTAAATCTTGGGCACTTCGCTCCCTCCTTTTCGAGTTCCGTCAAATTTTTTTATAGCGTCCTGTCCCCCAAGAAAAATTCTGCATACAGCCATGGCAGAATTTCATTAATTTTTACATTGCTTTCATGAAGATGATTGTAAGTTATGAACCACCACCACCAGTCCAGGTGAACATAGGCCTAAGTTACATAAAATTTAAAAAAATGAATTGCACCTTTGACATTGATCTCAAATGTTTTCTTCAGGGATAGGAATCGAGACCCATTTCAAAATCCATATTGTGATTACCCTCACCATTGCACCCACCCCGGCTGCCTACATGTACATGTAGTCTGCAGGCACAGACCCTGATTGAAACTTTGATCAGCAAGTGTGTCTCCATGCAAAGACTACATGTACATGTAGCACGTATACAAAATTTGAGGGCCTTCAGTACACAAGGCATGAGTAGGCTGCAATTCAGACCCTTTACTTCCAGGGTGAAGGGTTTGCACAGCAGACTACTGGCTGCCCTGGCTATCAATTGGTAGGTAGACCTACTTATAATATATTTTTAGACTCTCATAGTAATTTCTAAAGCGCATTTTGATTTGGTTGGATGATTGTCCTGTGTGACTTCCATATAATTCAATATCCTTATGATCTTCTATTATCACGCCAAAGTTTATTCAAAAGATTTTATAAGGTCAAATGGTCATCCAAGATCTATGAAAACAGACACCTTTGCAGGTGAAATGAACTTGCATTCAATCATATAACAAATTCCAACTTTTTTCTTTTGGAGGGGGGGTATTTGTGGAAGTTCATTTGAAATATAATGCCCGAGGTGGTATTTGCAGCTTTTCAAATTGAATCTGTCATAAACTGAACCCAGGGTAATATGTCTTTACGCTGGAATCTAAAGTGGATTGGCGATGATTTTCAAACAGTCTTTGTATCAAGCTTCAAAGTCAGTTTGGAAAAGTTTCAAATCTATAGAAAAACATGCAATTAATATTAAATCACTTTTGACAGTAATAATGGCAATCTACCGGCACTGCCTGACTACCCAGAAATCTGTTCAATTTATGCTAAAGATTTATGCTAAAGATTACATGTATGCTTCAGTTTGTGGGCCTACAAATACATGTAGGTATGGGTCTTTGATCATACAGTGTACTGTAGTAGAGACAGTGATTTTTTAAATGTTATTTTCTGTTTCTGCATGTAAAAACCTGTAAAAACATCTCAAATTTGATCTGAAGTGTGAATATATGCGATGTCTACATCCCATCTTTTCAAGCATCATTTCAAAGACAATATTGGTCAAGAAAAGTCTTATGAAATACCTCCTAATTACACAGGAATAACTTTAAGGTGTTGTTCTCAATGAATATATAATTTTTCTTAATTTTCATAACATTTGGAGTTAATTCACCTAGAAATATTGACGAAATCAGCGTCACAGAGATGAAATAGCCCCTACCCTCTTTTAAGTTTATTTTATTTTTTCTTCAAAGTAACTTGGGCGCAAGCACATCACCCGCGTTGCAATGGCCAGATACGCGATGGGTACATGTATGTCTACGCAGCCACTGCTCTGTTGCGTATCATCATAAATACACAAGATAAAATTTATACGCAAGATAAAATTTTTAATTTTATCTGAGAGATAAAATGTCATCTCAGAATACCAATTTCATTTTAAGAGATAAAATAAAATATTTTAAAAATAAAATGACCTCAGAATACCACCCCTGTTCGTTTGTAAGGTGTATGTAGGTACTCTAGCATGAGACACCAAATATGTACAATGTACACTGTACCTCTTTTGACAAACATGCATACATATGCAACTTCTCTCAATAATAATTAACAAGTAATACAAAACAACTGTTTCAGTAAAAACGGATGTTCAGTTTCCATAATAATCATCACTATCAACACCTTCATCATTACCATCATCATCATTCAATTCAGACAATATTGAACTATAAGTCTGGGGGCCGTTTCATAAAGCTGTTCCTAAGTTAAGAGCGACTTTAAGAACGACTGGTGATCATTTCTTACGCGCTAAACCATTGCCAATGAATATACCATTTTCCAAAAGAAAGGATCACCAGTCGTTCTTAAAGTCGCTCTTCACTTACAGCTTTATGAAAGACCCACCAGGTCTTATAAAAGAAATACATGTATGAAGGAAACCCTCAAGTACCCCATGAATGATGTCAATTCAAAAGTAGGTTAAAGGACAAGTCCACCCCAACAAAAACTTGATTTGAATAAAAAGAGAAAAATTCAAGGAGCATAACACTGAAAGTTTCATCAAAATCGGATGTAAAATAAGAAAGTTATGTCATTTTAAAGTTTCGCTTCATTTCAGAAAAACATTTATAGTACATCTCGGTCAGTATGCAAATGAGGAACTGATGAAATCACTCACTATTTCTTTTGTATTTTATTATATGAAATATTTTGATTTTCTCGTCATTGTCATGTTAAATGAAGTTTCATTCCTCCCTAAACACGTGGAATTCCATTATTTAACATTTTATGCTTCAGGCAAGGAGGTCCTAATCGTCAAATTCGTAAAAATTGAAATATTGTATAATTAAAGCAAAATTAAACAAAAGAAATAGTGAGTGAGTGACATCATCGACTCTCTCATTTGGATGTAACTGGCTCGTTCATATAACTATTTTGTTAAAAATAAGCGAAACTTTGAAATGTCATAACTTTCTTATTTTACATGTACATCCTATTTTGATGAAATATTCAGCATTGTGCTTGTCTGATTTTTCTCTAATCAATCTCTAATTCAAATCAACATTTTACTGAGGTGAACTTGACCTTTAAAAACTCGACAGTTATATGGCCATGTTTGAAATAACTTGGTGTTTTATAATGTACATGTACATGTAGTATTTTTATCTTCAAAATACCACTGGGTCCCCTTCCACACATGTGGCTTGTAATGCACATGTGTACAGCTAAATCCATCAAACAAGTATGGCCAACAACGAACAACCACAGATCTGCATACAAGAACTTTGATCTTTGTACCTAGCAGACTGGTGGTAAATTAACTATAGAACCAATCTGCTCTCTACAATATTTGAATTATTGGGTGGTATTTATTACAAGTATGTATTACAACTATGCCAAACATTTACCCACACTGAAGTTCACAAATACACATTGATGAGAGAGAGGGGTGTCAGTAGAAGAAAAAAAAATGTTAATTTTATAGACCAGTTCACACAAGGAGAATCTGGCTTGTTATCTTAGATATGTTGACTGAGCTCTTGGCTAGTTTTAGTGAGGAAGAAAGGTTGCATAGTCGTAGTAATTAAAATTAAAGCACTCTTTTACATGTTCATGTATGTCATTGCACGTACATGTATGTCTTTGGATTAATTCAAATTGCATTGTTGTAATTCAGTATGTTATGTACTTCACATCACATAGAAGACTTTGACGGGGCACTTTGACAGGACACAAGCATTTCAAGGAATAACTTCATGCCAAGCATCCATTTATTCCAACTGGGTAGCGTGCAGCACAATTTGGATCAATTTCTTATGAAAGGGAATCACAGCCATGACTGGGATTTGAACCCCTGACCCTCTGTTTCAAAGTCCAAAGAGTAATCCACAGGGCTACAACAGTCCATGTATCTCAGTCAACCCCTTCGCACATCTTAATTTCAAGAACTTCATGTACGGATGATGCACTTTTGAAAATCACTTTGACTGAGCATTGAACCCCTGACCCTCTGTTTCAAAGGCCAAAGAGTAATTCACAGGGCCACAACTGTCCGCGTATCTCAGTCGACACCCTGGTCCCTCGCACATCTTAATTTAAAGAACTTCATGTACGGATGATGCAGAGTTTGAAAATCACTTTGACTGAGCACTGAACCCATGACCCTCTGTTTCAAAGTCCAAAGAATATTCCACCACACCACAACTCTATTTCAGTCGACACCCTCATGCATCCTCATGTACCTGTATAAAAACACGGATAACTCGGAATTGAAACACACCTTTTGCAAAGCCAAATACTACACAATTGAGATTCTAAAACCCTGTGGGTAGTCATACAGCATGTCTCCTGTATGATGTTTATCTTAGCCAGTCTTTGTACTCAACTTCACAACGGATTTGCCAAAGAATATATACAACCATACAACAGACAGGCAGCAGCTAACATTTAATGCCCCACAACGAACAGAATTTATTGTGTAAGGTTTGTATAATTGTATCCCAACATGGCTTACATTGTAGGTTTGATGGGTGGATGTAAAAAAAATAAATGGCCAATAAGCAATATAGTACAGCAATTCTGCCATGACAAAAAAAAATGATAAAAAAATATCTGAAAAGTCCTCTTGCACTGACTTTGCCCAAAAAATACACGATCATACAACAGACAGGCAGCTACAGTGTACCTCCATGCTACCACTTAGTGCCACACAACCAAAAGAATTAAAGTTTTGTAAAAAAAAATAACAGCAAATAGGCAATACAGCAATGGCTGCATTATGGGAAAAAATACAATGGATAGCAATTTCAATCACAAAAGGCATGTACAGGAGACAATAAACCGGAACAAGACTAGTATGAGAATGAATTATTACTTCTTGTACTTGTAACATAGCTACATGTACATAACCACAAATTTGTGTTAAATCGAGAGATGTACATGTATGTAGTAGGCATACAAAGTGAGTTA
Source organism: Lytechinus variegatus (assembly GCF_018143015.1). NCBI lineage: Eukaryota > Metazoa > Echinodermata > Echinoidea > Temnopleuroida > Toxopneustidae > Lytechinus > Lytechinus variegatus. The sequence continues at coordinate 14,588,183 of NC_054749.1, forward strand.
CATGTATGTCTACCAATTTATTGAACCAACTAAAATGGTTTTGAACCAAAAAAAGGCGTTTATGTAAACTTTCCAAAAATTTCTAGAATAAAAAAGTGAAAAAATTCACCCATCACTAGTAGAACAACATGTGATCTGAAACGAGAGAATACTGTATATAAACACCATTTTGTTTAAGAGGCTACTGGCTACATGTAGATTCCAATGATTGGGGTCACTATGTGCTACATGGATATTCTAAGAGATGGATTATTGGCGAGCAATGAGCTATAAAACAGACACTACTATTCTTCTTCTACCAACTACATGTACATGTATATTTCATTTAAAGTTATCAACTCAATTCTATAGTAAGAAGTCATACAAGATCCGACCTCAGTCGACTACCAGTGAGTAGATGTTACAGAACAACCCATTCCACATTGTCACTGTATCCAGATCCCATTAATTTCTGCCCCTCTTCACCTTTCACTTTTTTCAGGGTTTTTCTCCAATGCGCAGCTGCACCTGTGTTCAGGACCCACTACTCTACATGTATGACAATTGTAAATCTATACTCAAACCATTATTCATCTTTTAATCTGATCTGGGGCAGGACTTGGGAAGTAACAAAGGTTCATTCAAATTATTCTCAAATTAAGGATATTTCCTCCAACAGAAGCCACATGTACAAAGAAGGAATTATTCCTTTTGCCCTTAAAACCTTCTCTTTTTAAGTCTCAGCTACAACTTTCCCCGTTGTGAAATATACACAAAGAGAATTAAAAGATAATCTGGGATAGTTGCAAAACACAGATCTAAAGTTGGAAAACAGATCCGAGCAAATTAAGGGGATAATCAGCTAGATGAGACTGCTTCCTACAGAGTGAGTAGACTTTTCTCCTCAACTCCAAATCCTCTCATGCAACTGAAGGTCTCTTTTTCATCAAGTATCAACTAGGTTGATTGTGTCTATTACCATAAGAAGCTCCCTTGATAATTATACAGTGTCTCAAATGAGGGGTATAATAAACTAAGTCTAAGACTGTGCAGCTAAAAAGAAATCCGTAGAAACTTTAACCTTCACAGTTTAACAAGTGCTGTTAAACTAGTACAGTACTTTGTCTTCATTTTTTTCCTGGAAGTGTTAGATATACAGGTACATGGCCATACACAATGGGGGGGGGGGCAGTTGCCCCTCTAAATTTTGAAAACTTAGATTTTTTACTGTTTACGCAATACAGCATTCACCAAAAGTAAGCACGAAATCCTTCAATTTCATTTATCAACCTTGTTTTTAAGTTGTTTTTTTAATTTACAGTTACACATCCCCCCATCCCCCCCCCGCAAAAAAAATTATGCGTACGGCCATGCATGTAGATGATAGAAAAAAAAATCACAACTACCATCAGCAGTACTTAGAACTAGTAGTACTGTTATGATAATAAAAACATTCCCTGAATAAAAGAAATGACAAGATAAGGAAGAAAAACATTAAATACGGACACTCAAAATATTTCAAAAATAGATTAGAGAAGCAAAATATCATACATGCCTACAGGGCATTTTACTATATTCAGAATTCTACAATTAGTAGAAAACTATTTAATTTCACTATCATGTTTATAGAACATTCAGCTTTTGTGTGATGTTACTTATTGTTAGCCTGTCTTTACTTTGTTAAGTTCTTCTTGAGGTTACATCTGCCTCCTTCAGGGTTGAAGATTCTTGCAGATGGTTTGCATATAAACTAGAGTAACAAAAAAAAAGAAAAAGAACATTCATACAAACCTTCCAGTCCAATTACACGGATCATTTTCCAGGGCACGGGCAGATGAAGAAAACAGCAACAATGTTGTAGCAATTGCCAAAAGTTTTCTTACGATCCATCTTGGCTTCCCATTATGGTTCTCCATTGTGGATCCATGGACAACGTCTCCAAGACGATGATTGTCTTCCCGAGGTCGGGGTCTCGCGTCATGCAACATTATTCTGTAATTCCTCAATCTTATCCAGACACCATTTTACACGAATGGTCCAAACGATGAGAGGTCCAATCTCGATCCCGACAATCTAAACGAGAAATTTCCAATGTGCAAACGAGGGATGTCTTCCTAGACTTCGGAAATCTTCTAAAACCCGTCGCTCATTAAAAAGTTAGATCGTGCGAGGTCTGAGCAAGGAGATATCTCCTTGGTCTGAGCTACAACGACTCGCTCCACTTTGCTCCTCGCCTGGCCAGAGGGGTGCGGCGTTGAGTGGTCCCAGTGGTGTAGAACTCCACACAACTCCAAACTTCCAGTCGCCGTTGGAACTCCTCGACGTGTAAAAAGTTAAATAACTCCTTGATGTGAGCCTTTTGAAGGTTGATGTTCCTCTAGAAGTTAAAGAATGGATGCATATATGTATTGCTGTTATCAGATTACCTTTGGAATACGTCTAAAAGGTTAAATCGCGTTATAGAAGAAAGATTATTTGGGATTATTAACCCCAACTTTCATGTACACCTGTCTCACGAACAAACGCGATACACTGTGCAGACAAACGCCAATGCATTGGCTTCGCACACACACAGGCATGTGCGGCAAGCTCAAGCAGCGACGCGCGATCGAAAAATCGGGGGGGGGGGGGGGACAATAGAAAGACTGTTGTTGTTTTTTAGTGGTAACGGCGTTTTCTTCTCGAAAGCCATATGAGTAAAAGTTTTCCTATTGTTTATCGAAATGTTTATTACAAAAAAAGTATACTCGAGCATAAGTTGTAAAAGTATAAAATTGCCATAATGATAAGTTATCCTGTTAAAAGTTATGAAAACGTTTTTCAGATGAAATGCAAAAATGTATAGGCCCGGTGTATAGCCTATAGGCCTTCAAGTCTAGCAATAACGATTCAAAAAAATTTTATCAATTATTTGTTGCTGTTTTTTTTTTCATTTAAAATGTTATAAAAATGTTCAAAAACATAAAAATCAAAATGGAATGCAGCTGTGGAGCAGGGGCGGGGGCTTTATATCAATTCTTCTACACTTTTTTTATGTATAAAGCATGTACTAAAACCTAAAGGAATACCATTTGACAATTTTGTATATGATTTTTCTATATGATTAGCCTCCTCTCTTTCAAAACGTTTCCTCTGTCCCTGGTGTTACTGCTAAAGTAAAAGGGGGAAAAACACATTATGTAATAAACATTTCTGAGTCTAACCATTTGGGAATTTTATGTGCTAGCGGGTGATGTATGGTGGTAGTAACAGTGGTGGTGGTGATTATGTGTGATTGAGGAGGTGATGACGATGATGATGACTATGATGATGAAGGTGATGATGATGATGATGAAGGTGGTGATGATGATGATGGTGGTGGTGAGGGCGGTGGTGGTGGTGACAGGAGTGGTGATGATACTCCAATATCATAGACTACAGAGGGCGCTATACGTATTTGTGGAAAGGAGAAGGCCAGTTCACTTGAACCTTTGTTTTCATTATTGAAACGTCGGGCGGAATCATGATCGGAGGGATGGGGTGAGGTGGCCTAAATGTCATTTGAATTCATATTTTGTTTTTTTTTTAATTCTCCATTTTGTCCCAAAACATAAAAAAAAATTAAACACGGATGGTAAATATTTCTAATCATGATAATGAGGCCTGGGGTAATGAGGGCATAACTATGCATATCTAATGAGATGTCTATATAATGAATGCCGGATATAATATGAATTTGAATGAATTTTATTTGGTTTATTTCATTTCTATATTCACTTTTTTAACACACACATCAAAGAAACATACAAATACAAATAAATCACATAAATCAATATACAAATCAATCAAGCCTATTACTTTCAGATTGGTTATAACAATACAAACAATATCCAATAAACAAATATAAAAAAAAGCTTTTTAAAAGTAATAAAAGTATTCGTTGTCTATGTCTGCTAAAGAGAAAGAAAATAAATGAAAAAGAAAAGAGATTAGCTGAGAAGCAAGGCTTGTATGACGCTGATCTCTCGAACAATAATAGGCCTGTATCAAAATGTTGAAATATTTTTCACTGACCACCTTCTTTACAAACTTTTTGGGATAGGCCTTCACTATACTTGGCTCATCTTCGTGAAGACTGCTGTTTATAAACTTCCCCACACTAAAGAACTGTTTATAAACGCAAGAGGACATGTTTTATATTCCAATGCATTGTTCGACTTATATTAAGTTTTCCCCCAGACATGTCGGACACTTATGCATTTTTACTGAAAATTTTCACTTATTCAGAAAAGGCAAAAGTGCCACATGACAGGCTCGGTCGCTTCGCTCCCTCGTCTTTAAGCTTCGTAGAATATATTTACGCGTCTTGCTCCCTCGCCGGGAAAAACATTAGCGTACGGTCATTGGTAAAACAATTACATGAAGGAATGTTACATCTTTATTGTGTTTAATAGGCCCCTTTTCTGTATTTTTGAAATCTTGGTAGCTTTAATTGGTCATGAATTTAATAATGGTGACATTGAATTGACAAAACATTATAATCTTGAAGAAAAATGAATTTTTATTTATATTTTCCCATTTTCAACAGTGAAACGATGGATGTAGGATGGGTTACTATGGGGAACCAGATTGGCGGTTTACTCAATGCGTGAACTTTGTACCTTTATATTATTTTTTGCACGCATTCAAATAATTACAAAAATAGTAAACATCATCATTTAGGCTACCTCCCCGGCTCTCTAATTTTACCCCCAACCAAGATATAAACGATACGCGACTCAGCATTCTTCTTTTCATTACTCGTGCATGAAAATAGCGTCGTCTGCTCCAAACGGGCACAAAGGAGGCTGGTATATATCCAGTTGAAGACAAAAATCATTTGATGATCATAATAATTCCATATCAATCGATTTCCTCCATTGTTACAGTCATGCGGGGGTCCGGATCTTGTTGGGCAAGTTTTGTCACACAGCCACGCGACCCGACTCCCGCAATTTGAAAAGAACAATGTGGCACGCTTCCAGCGCAGCTGCAAGCATACGCCGTTCGTGTGCACGGTGTCATTAATTCGTGCCGCCCATTTTTTATTCTTCAAAACATGCTGTTGTCGTTATGGTTTTTGCTCTTTTCACCACAATACTCTTTTGTAATTGATGATTATTACAGTAGAGTTTAATTATGGCCAGAAGTCTAGACCCATGGGTTCTTTTGTCTCTCCTTTTTCCCCTATTTATCATTTAATATCGGCTTTCCATGAAAATGAATTTTATTCATTGATTTTACCTCATGGGCAGACCCCCTAAAACTCGCGTCATTTTGCTAAATCTTAAAAAAAAGGATTATCCTTTTTTTACCAATCAATGAAATGATCTTTATCAAAGGGACAAACACAGTTTGAATCACTAAGTCCAACATAGGCCCACGGTAGGCCCGAAGTGAGACCACCACAAGGAGAGTGGAACCGGTGGGTGGTGGGGGGGGGGGACTAGGGGAATTTTTTCAGTTAACCGCCCCAAAAACTTGAAAATAACCATTGTGATATCATACATTTTCTCCCCCCTCCCCCACACACATACTTTAAAAACCGCTCCTCTACCCCCTGCAAATATGTATAGGCTACATTTTTTTTTTTGGGGGGGGGGTGTTTCGTTTAAGACAACTTAGGAACAAATTAGTGTATAAACGATGAGTTTTGCTCATTACCGCCGTTTTGTTTCGTAAAATAACATATCCATATCAATCCCTGTCCATGTCTTTCTCTCTCTCATTTCGATTTGAGATTCGATAATAAATCTTTATAACAGGCCTGTAAAATATAGTTATGTGATGAAGTACCCAAGCCTGTAACAAGGAAATATGTGTTTGCGAAGCATGCAGGCGGTCAATAATGATGCATTTCGAATACTGTAAACGCATGCTATTCACAATTTTAAGTTGCAATTAAAGTAGACTACATTAAGCCCATTCCAAAGTGATTCCAAGTTATTTTTTCAGTGCATAATAATTTTCATGAATAATTTTTTTCTGTATACTTCCTTGATTTTAAATGATTTTACTCGATCTGTATTTGATTTGAATTAACAAGTTTGGTTCAGTATACATGTATTTATCTTAAATTTACCACGTTGTTGCAACATGGTTTTCTTTCTGTCTTCCTCTTCCTTTTTTTTTTAACCAGCTCTATACAAGCAACGCGTGTCATGCGCGAGCTGCTTGCACAATCGCACAACTGTCATTATTATTTTCATCTTTCTTTCGATTCGCTCTTACCAATTTTCCCCCTCTTCTTTTCTTCATTTGTTTCGCCTGCTGATTCCGTTCGCGTGCTTGCCTTCTGTTTGCCACCCACTCCCTCTCCTCTCCTATTATTGTATTCAAATACAATCTTTGATCAAAGGGGCTACGTGTGTAGGAGACCTCAACCCTCATTCAAGCAAACAATATAATCTCCACCGAAATTCCTTTATCAACCATAATTTTTCACCCCCTCTGAATATCTCTTTCAACTTGGTTAGTGTAGTGCAGCTGCCAGTGCTGGCAGGGCACGATTATTCTTTAGATCTATCTCCATGCGCATTGCGTGTGTTTTATATAAGCATTATTTCACAGAACAATATATGAAGGATGACCTTTATTTATTGGTTCTTTATAATTCGCATATTCTTTTTTTACGGGAGCGAAAAACGTGCCATGCATGTGCCATATTCCTTGTTATATGGTTAACAGCATGGACGCTGCGATGCTATTTGGATTTAGAAATATGATTATGAAATAAAAAAAAAACATTCCTTGGGGATTAAACAGTTACATTAGGCCTATTGAGAGAGAAAAAAACATAATATAAAGTTATCGTTTTGATTTTTTTCTTTTCTTCAAAGCTTTGGCCTCCAAGAATAGGGGGTATCATCTTTATCACGTTAATATTTAACAGGGCCGAAAGTTTTGCAACTCGTTTCATTACAAATAATGTAGGAATATAATATGGCTTGTTGTATTTATATAGGGGCAGTATTTTCCACGCAGTGATGCTATTATCGTCCCTCTAAAGCTCTTTAGCCCAATAACATTTAAGGTCAAGTCCATCACAGAAAAATGTTGATTCGAATAAAAAGAGAAAACTCAAACTAGCATAACGCTGAAAATTTGATCAAAATCGGATGTATAATAAGAAAATTATGAAATTCTATAGTTTCGCTTAATTTTTCACAAAACAGTGATATGCACAACTCAGTGACATGCAAATGAGACAGTCGATGACGTCCCTCACTCACTATTTCTTTTGTTTTTTATTGTTTGATTTATTACAAATATTTCATTTTTTTTACAAATTTGACAAAATAGGGACCAACTTGAATGAACTATATTATAATATTAAACAACGCTAATTCCACATGTTCAGGGAGAAATTAATCGTTGTTTCAATTGAAAATGAGGAGAAAATTATATTATTTTATATTCCATATAATAAAATACAAAAGGAATAGTAAGTGGATGACGTCATCAGTCTCCTCATTTTGCATATACCGACCAGGAGCCTGTTGCATAAAACTTTTTACCTGAGAAAACTCTGGTAAAAACTGAAAACTAAGGTTAGACTGATTTCTGCCATTGACTTTAACACAGGGCAAAAACTCTGGTAAAAACAACCTGAGTTTTCTCAGGTAAAAAGTTTTATGCAACGGGCCCCAGGATGTGCATTTAACCGTTTTGTGGAATTAAGCGAAATTTTAAAATGTCATAACTTTCCTATTTTACATCCGATTTTGAAGAAATTTTCAGTGTTATGCTAGTAGGATTTTTTCTTCTTTTTTTCAAATTAACTTTTTATTGGGGTGGACCTGTCCTTTAAAGCAAGTGGAGGTACTCAAAGTTTTATGCTTTCATAGATGTTATAGCCGAGGTAAATTGCAAAGTAAAATTATAAGAACAAAATCATGTTGTTCTTTTTCATTGCCAGAAATTTAGCCTGAATTTAAAATTTATCTTGGCACGTCTACCTCATGTGGATTTTGGAATGCAAGATAAGATTAGAAGGGTAAACAAGTCATTGAGTAAATACAGATAATAATGGAGCCCCGGAATACAAATCGAATCGAAGTCGATTTTTTTTGTGCGAATCATGCATGGTCTCTCTGAACTATGAAGTTGAAAAGGATATCAAGGGTCCAAAGTTTATCAGATTAAGTGTGTGGTAGATAGGCTATCGTCATCGTGAGGCTTTTGTCACACCAGTAAAATCGACTCCTGTATAATATTTTTAAATCCAGAAGGATTTATATTAAAATCCCTTGAAATTTCAAGATAAAAATAAAATAGATACAGGGCTGGGCTTTGAAAAGTTGTGCCGCGTTGGTTTCAAATTGATATGCGTCAGCTAAAATATCTTTCCTCACAAAAGAAGTTTGGAAAGAAATGTATGTGGTTGTTATTATCATCATACTTTGGAATTTCAGAGTATCCTCTTTTATATAATATCCTTTAAAATTGTGTAGGAGAATTGTCAGCTTTTAGGATTATTTCGGAGTTTCAGCTTTACTAGACCCCGCCTACGGCACACGCATAACACCATGTATGCGTGACAATTGTTGGAATTCGACCTATCACCTCCTCTTTTATTGTAATCTATAAATGAAGAGCTAAAAGAAATTATATAAAAGAATTAAAGCTCTGCATATTTGCTGTGATTGAGTTATTGCAACGGGTTTGCCATACACCTGGCGTCATTCAAGGCCGTCGAATTGAAAACCCGGTTGAAAACGCAATGATTGGATCGATGCGATTTTCTCGAGAACTATTCTGTGAATTATACAAAAAAAAGAGCAAATACATAATTTTGAATGGTTTCATATTGGTAATCATCACAGGTCAGTTATTTCTCTTTAAACCGTGACATTCGAATTCTAAAAGTTATGATTAATGGCCCAAAACATTTGATCCAGGCATACATATTGCTCAAACATGCACATTGTAGTTTTATAAGAGAATAAAGAATAGCTAAATCGAAGATAAATATCATAAAAAGAAGAATGATGAATTTGTATTCATGAAGAGTGAAATAAAAGAGATGAATAACATTTGTGTGTATGTGTAAGGGTGTGTATGGTCCTTGTTTAAAGGGATGGTCCGTGCTGAAAATATTTTATCTAAATAAATAAAGTAAATTTCACAAAGCATAATGTTAAAAATTTCATCAAAATCGGATAACAAATAACGAAGTTATTGAATTTTATCTATATTTTTAAAAAAGTTATATGCACATCGTCATTACTATTCATTAGGTGGGCTGATGATGATGCCACATCAATACTTTCCTTTTTCTTATGTTATAACATTAAATCATAAAATATGTTTAATTTTTTCATACATTGTGTAAATGATGTGTCTCCATTATGATGAAATAAGTTGCGGCAACAAATAACTAATGCACTTAGTCAGTTTTCAATCCAATTGTTTTAGTACTTGGTAGATTTTTTTTTAATAAACCTAATTTCATGTGGTAAAAATACAAAAGAACAAGTGGTGATATGACATCATCAGCCCACCTAACGAATATTCATGAAGACATGCCTAGATCTGTTTCATCGGAATAATCCAAATCTTTAAAATTCAATAACTTTGTTATTATTTTGTTATCCGATTTTGATCAAAATTTCTGCATTTTGCTCTTTGAATTTTACTCTATTTATTAAAATAGAATTTTCTCCAGCTTGGACCATACCTTTAAGGATAGAGTTCACTCCGACTACACCTGATTTTGTTAAAAAGTTAATAACCAATACAGAGAAAAATCGGTCAGGCGTGACATGGCAGATAATTTGGATGCATCATTATGAAGATAAGATTTATAAAGTAGATGTGAAGCAAAGAGAATGTGTGATATAAAATCTGCATTCCATCTGTATTTCATTACATAAAAACATGTGGATTATGCTGCACATCTTTCTTATTTTCTTTTTGTTACGCTCGACTTTTCTTTATCTATTTGTATTATTTTCATTACTTTTTCACTATTTCATCAAAATTAGCTTTTTATCAGATCGGATTTGTTCTTATACCAAAGAGAAGGAAGAGAAATAAGTAATCGGGGAGCCAATAAACTGATATGAAATCATTACCGAGACACCTGTAATCATATATGTATGGCAGTGCAAACATGAAACTCTAACACTCTACTCCTTATCTTTTTATGCTTCCTTTTTGTCTGGACGCATGCCAGAAATTAATATCGAAATGCTTCACTCCAGAAGTTCTAAATAAAAAAATAATCAAAAGAATCCTCAATTCTGATTGGTTTGCGATATTTTTTTTTGCAGGAGTTTCTGCATTTATTGTAAAGTCAAAATAAATTTTACAATACATAAAACATAATCGTAATATGACATGAAAGTACATTGTAATGTGACAGATTTATAGTAGTATCATAACAAAATTTAGACATGAATACAATAAGGGTGACAAAGTAATGGGAGAAAAAAAAATGCAGTGGCACACTATATAAGCAAAAAAAAATGCTTGAGCAATAGCAGCCAAAGGGGGAAGAGCGCTACATGGAAACCTAATATTTTATAGGTCCGGGTCTGGAAGAAAATGTTACGTCACAAATCATTAAAAAAGGAGAAAGAAGAAAAAAGAAGAAATGAAGAGTGCGTGTGTGTGCAAGTGGGTGAACGTGCGGGTGTGATACTAAGAATACTTCGATAAAAGATATTTTTTCAATGAAGCTTTAAAAGAAAAGATAGATGCAGTGAGTTTTATATCATTGGGCAAATCATTCCAGATGTCTGGGCCGTGATGTCTGATCGTTTTATGTGCGAATATTGTTATCGGGTTTGTGAGGTGAATGTTGGATGAGTGGCGTGTAGGATACGAATGAATGTTGCTGTTGTAAACAAAAATATCTTGAAAGGGTGTAGGTATAGATTTAGTTGAAAACTTGTACATAAAAATGGCAGTTTGGAAAGTATGAATGTCATGAATTTTTAATGTTTTCAGGTTCCGAAAAATAGGATCAGTATGTGCTAAAAATTGCGAGTGGGAGCAAATGCGGAGTGCTTTCTTTTGGAGGCGTAAAATTGAGTCTATTTTGGTTTTGTTGCAATTACCCCACAATATGTTGCAATATGATATATGTGACAAAATAAAAGAATTGTAAAGCATAAATAGCGATCTTTGGGAAAGACAATATTTCAGTTTGAATAGTATGCCAATACCTCTGGCAACAAGTGTGCTAATATAACGAATGTGGCTATTCCAAGTCAAATTAGAGTCGATTAATACACCTAAGAATTTCGTTTCTTGTTTTTCAGCAAGATGGATGTTATCAATGTTAATGGAGCCACGAAATATATGCTTAGAATTGATGTGTTTAAAGTACATGAAATTTGTTTTGTTAATGTTTAAGGATAGTTTATTAGATTTAAACCACATGGACAATTTATTTAATTCATTATTGAGTACTGTTACAAGCGTGTCTAAGTTACTGTGTGAAAAAAATACATTGGTATCATCTGCGAAAAGAACATAAGTAAGTAGGGGTGAAGCATTGATTATATCATTCATATAAATTAAAAATAACAAAGGGCCTAAGATAGAACCCTGTGGTACTCCACACTTAACATTGCAAACTTCAGAAGATTTAGAGTTAAAATAAACATATTGATATCGATTGTACAGATAATCTTGAAACCATGACAAAACAATCCCTCTGATTCCATATTTTTGTAATTTATTTAATAGTATATGATGATCGATAGTATCGAATGCTTTCGATAGATCCATGAAAACTCCGACAGTATGCTAATTTCTTGAAAGGGAATCTGTTATTTTGTCGTATAATTGTAAAATTGCATAGTCAGTTGCCCTCCTTAAATGTTTTGACCTGAATCCGTATTGATTAGGAATTAATAAGTTATTTGTGTCCAAAAAAGAATATAGTCGTTTGTAAATTATTTTTTCAAGTATTTTAGAAATGCTTGGTAATAATGAAATAGGGCGGTAGTTGGCGATTTGGCAAGGGTCTTGAGATATGGCTTGAGAGCGTTGGCGTAAATCCTGGGGCCGGGGTGTATCTCCCAATTTTTGGGGCGGTATAGGCCTAAGCCCCTACCTTTTATTTTTTATTATTTTTTTTGCGGAAGGCAGGAGTTTTTGCGCTTTATTCATCAATCATGAATTAACATCTTATTCTTAATGGTATGAATTATATAAATTTGGCAATCGAAGATATAAATAATGCTGAATACATTATGATTTCTTTATCTATATCTTTATATATTTCATATTTCGTAACATCATTTTAATAAATGTCATTACGGTTTTCATGTTTAACCCTCTCTCCTGGATGCTATTGCTTTGAGCAGGGCCCGTCTTTTTTTTTTTAAGGTTGGTTGAAGCTTAAAATTTATTTAATCATGCCAAACTGATGACGGTTTTCTGTATTAATCATTAATGTCACTGTACCCCCATCTCACTAGATTTTTTTGTTTTAAATCATATTTTATTTCTTCCTCATATCACATGTAAAAATAAATATAACATGACATCATTAACATCTAAGTTTACGCATAAACCTTTTAACATGGTGAGAAAAGGAATATATATGAATTTCAAATGTAAACTTAGAATCAGTCTGCTCACATTCACAGTCTGCTCTTACAAATAGTTACGATTGATTCAATCTATCGTATCTCCGTGGAAATCCATCAGTGTCATAATTTATTCAAAGGGAAATTTTCCAAATATTTTTTGAAAACAAAGGAGAACACACCAAATTGTCAATTTTCTATCTATCTATCTATCCATCCATCCATCCATCCATCCATCTATCCATCTATCTATCTACAAATATCTATTTATCAACATTATTCAACACGATTTCAGAAATGGATAGTTGACGATAGATGGCGACATAAACTAGAACGCTGCCTGACATTTAAAAAATATTTAGCACATGACAAAAAGGAAAATGTGAAACATATGTGATTAAATATTATTGACTGAGATTACTATTTTCATCGATAAGAATTAAATCTTTTAAGCTTGTCGCTTTACAACATTTTCCTTATTTTCAGCATTATATACCAATTATTTATATTATGTAAAATGTAACGTGAAATTGAATTGAAATGAATTATAATAGGCCTATGTCCAAATTTCTTGTTTTACAATGCAGTGTGATAATTTGACAGTGCGTGTACTATGTTATTGGTCACAATCCCGGGTCACATTCATAATTTTTATGATTTTTTAGAATGAAATCAAAATGAAAATGACATAAAAAATTTAAACAATTAAAGAAATATACAATATAAAAGAAAAAAACAAACAAATGGCGATCTTGAAAGGTATTTTGGTTAAATGTATTGAATTGTTTCTCTGGCTAGTAGTAATAGGGTACGTATAGCGTCATAACTAATCCCTATTGTTCTAAACAATAGAAACATGAATTATGAATATTCTATTGTTCTAAACAATAGAATATGAAATATTAATAAATTTATGAATCAATAAATATGAAATATGGATTAATAATTATGAAATATGGATTAATGATTATGAAATATGAATCAATAATTATGAAATAAGGATCGATATGGATTAAAAATTAAAACAATGGGAATATGGATTAAAAGTTAAAACAATGGGAATATGGAATCAATATTGGATGACGTCATAGATTCCCGAACCATCGAAAACAAATGACGTCATAATTGTGACGTAACACCAATGACGTCACAGTCTTGCGAAACATCGTAAACATAGGACGTCATCCAACAAACATGACGTCTGCGCATACTCAAAAACAAGAAGAAAGTAAATGGTGACGTCATCGAGACGTAATACAACAACCATGTCGTCATGCGCATACTTAAAAACAAGAAGAAAGTAATATAATTTTTAAATGGAGGGTAAATATTTTTCACGGTGCTGGGACCGTCAAGTCCACCCTGACATGTCGACCTTTCCTCTTGGCACGATCCCATTTGGATCTATTCATGGTAGGTTCTAGTTTACCGATAGAGTCGATGGAATCATCCTTTCTTTTGTCATCGGTATGAAACAATAGAATTTAAATGGAGAGTAAACCATGGCGTCATGCATCTTGCGAAGAACAAGCACGCATATAACGTAATAGCTCTTTATTCCTATTTGAACTTTCATGCACGTAAACGTGACTATCATATCACACAGAACGATCAACCAACCAAGCGGGTGGTATATTTCGACTAATCATGACCGTTTATCATCATGCTTGTTTAACTTCATTTTTTGTTGTTGTATTACGTTGTTCAAAATTCGTAGAATTTATCCTTATTTCTACTTTCCGCTCTTTGATGCCTATTTTGTCAACCCCAAAAGTTTATATTCTTTTTACTTTCTTTAATTACTTTCATTCGTTAAGTTTATTCCATTTCTTCCATTATTTTCCCCATTTTCTTCAATTTGTACAATTTCTTTCATTTCTTCATTTTGTTCATATCCTCCAATATCTTCCTTTTCTCCATGTTCTTCATATTCTCCCATTTTCCTCGATCATTTTGTTCATCCCCTCCATAGTTTGTTCATTTTCTTTATTTTGTTCATTCCGTCATACCGTCATACCGCCATTTCAGCAACCCGTCTTTCCGCCAGCCATAATTGTTGCTATTTCTTCATTTTCCTCGATCATTCTGTTCATTTCCTCCAGTTTGTTAATTTCTTTATTTTGTTCATTCCGTCATACCGTCATATCACCATTCCCGTCATACCGCAATTTCACCAACCCGTCATCCCATAATTTATCCCGTTTCTTCATTTTCCTCGATCATTTTGTTCATTTCCTCTTATTTGTTCATTTCTTTATTTTGTTAATTTTCGTCAACCATGCAGATCACCATTCCTGTCACAGTGGCGGATCCAGAGGGGGGCGCCCCGGGCGCGCGCCCCCCCCCTATTTTCGCCGGATTTTTTTTTTTTTGATGGTTATATTTACTGGATTGGTACAATGTAGTCAATTTCAAGGGCTAGATCTAGTCAAAACTATATTTTACCTTACGCTCATGGCCTTTGTGTTCGCACAAATGCACCTATGTCATACTGTTACAGTATTGCAATATGTAAATTCCGGAATTCCAGGGCGCGCAAGTCGATTGGTTGGAAAGTTGCACCACTTATGTAATCGGGAGTTGCAGTGCAGTGACCAATGTGAAGATATTGGATTGGATATCATTTTTTCCCGAAATTTTGTGTTTTTTGTAACATGCGTTTGTCCGTCTTTATGGCAAATACATGTAAATTGTAAGTAACAGATCGCGAGAGAAAGTGTCAACGATGCGAATGATAATGTCTATCCCCGAGATTATTCTTCACTCAAAGATGAAGCCCTATATCGGGCGCCACGTGCGCAGCATTATCATTCTGCCTTGGTCATGTACGTTTTCACTGAAATGTATAGGTCAGACATATTTGTATTTAATGTAAACTAACTTTTACACTTTCTGGTAGATTCAGAGGCATATTATCCAGGGCGCCCCAACTAAGTTTCGCCGAAGCAATCATTCCAACGAATTATCAAGGAGCAAAATTGTATATTCTCAATCACCAGTCGACCCACTCCGCGTTTGCTGACATTATCTTATGTTAAAATAAATATAAATACAATTTCATCCTGGCTAGTCATAAGTTAAGATGGCAACGCGATGAGAGACTTTGAACGTAAACAATAAAAATGATGAGAATCCCCTTAAGAAGCATTATATTACTTTGAGGTTGTGCAGAATGACTGGATTATTGAAGATGATTTGAAAATAATACGAGGGAAAAGGTTGATTACCAGAAGATGATGTCGTTTTTTTCTGTAGTTTGTAACAATTTACTGTGCATTTTGGGGGAAAAAACAAATTTTATGCATGTTGCCATACGACTAAACAATTCTCGTTTGAAACACACAATGTAAATACACAAATGACAATAAACAGAATGGATTGTTCGGAACTTATCGATTACAAGTCTCAGTTTCGTATCATTTAAATTTGACGTTTCAATCACACGATGCAAGCAAGTAGAAGAGCCTTTGCCAAATGTATGTTTTGAATGACCGCTTATACGGTGTGTGACTGGAAACCAGCTCATAAATGAGTCAGTAAATGTGTCTTTTATTCATGAAGTTACAGTGATTTAAGTGTGCATTTTTCTTCTAAAGGTGCTCTCAAAATACGACTTTTGGACATGATTTTTTGAAAAAGTCCTTGCCGTGGGAGGGGGGTATCCCCCCTCCCACACCCTCCCCCCCCCGCTCGGTCGCTTCGCTCCCTCGCCGCTGGCGCCCCCCTATTTCAAAATCCTGGATCCGCCCCTGTGTCATACCATCATTCCATCATCTCATCATTCCGTCATGCCTTCATTTCGTCAACCGCTATTTCACCGTCCCGTCATATCGTCATTTCGTCATACCAACACATCGACCATAACGTCATACCATCATTCCGTCACCCCATAATTTCTCCCATTTTTTTATTTCCCTCGATCATTTGTTCATTTTCTTTATTTTGTTCATTCCGTCATACCGTCATTATCACCATTACCGTCATACCGCAATTTCACTAACCTGTCATTCCGTCATCCCGTAATTTCTCCCATTTCTTCATTTTCCTCTATCATTTTGTTCATTTTCTTTATTTTGTTCATTCCGTCATACCGTCTTATCACCATTCCGTCATACCGTCATCTCATCATTCCTTATCTCGTCATTCCGCCATTTCACCCTTTCGTCATACCGTCATTTCATTCCATCAATATATTTGGGTGGGTTTTTTTTCATTACACAGGGGATCGAGGAGCCGTGGTGTAGTGGTTCTGACTTTCGCCTTGTAAACAGAGAGTCGTGTGTTCGAATCCCACCACGATCTGGCGTTAATTCACACTTTGCCACTCTCGACCCAGGTGCTAAATGGGTACTGGTAGGATGTGAAAGTCATTGTAGCTTGTCCAATACGGTGTTCATCTCACCGGCAGCCTACTGGAATACTACCCTGGGAGTGGAGGATGTGCACACTTTGTGTGCGGGAGTGACAGATTGAATCCGATGACCAGGGTAATAACATATCTGTTAAGCACTTAGATACGTCGTTTCAATGTATTAAGCGCTTTATGATCGTGCATGGGTTATTATTGTTATTATTATGATCAACGAACTCCATCCAAGGATGGTTGTTAGAAATATGACATACACTGGTAAAATACAATAAAATGAATACCATGGTTGATGCATTGTGATGTTAATATTTCAAATGTTTTATTAGTCCGAACCAATATGTTATGTCTGTGAAATACATATGTAAAGGGTTTTATTTTTTCATGATATTATGTGTATAACATAATTATTTAGGTCATGGGTCGGAAATACTGTAAACTTTTATGTATTTTGAAATATAATTAAAACAAAGTGCATTTATCACAAGGATATATGATTAATAAGTAGATCTTGTACAGTAACACATTATTCGACTGTCTCTATGTCCTGGTCTCAATTATCGCTTGCTTCAGTCCCTTCCATATCTTCGTCACCATCATCATTCTCTTCAGATTGATACTGGAACAGTCCATCGAATTTCGTCCCATGTCTGGCTAGGACTCTTTGAATTGCTTTCCGGACATTCATACCTTTCTCTACTTTTTCGTTGACATCGGAAATGATTTCCTGATTTGTTTGGTCTTCTTCAAGAAATACGTTGTGCCTTAAGAAACTAGAGTAACGGTCGAAAAAGATGCGTTTAATAGCCCACAGTACTTTCACGTGAGCCTTTTCTTTCGCTTCTTCATCACGCATGCCCTTGGATATATATTTTTCGTACTTTTCATCCCTCAGTTGCTCAGTAGCTGCCATCGCCTCTTCGTACCATTCTTGATACCGCCAGGTTGTCTGCTGGTTCGTCTTCGTCAGGGATCTCTGTATTTGTAGATTCCTCTTCTTCTTCCTCTGTATCAGAATCATTCGTGTCAGTGTTTTCATCATAGCTTTCTCCAACAATGCTGGAATCTTCATTGTAATAATTTTCAGTCACATCTCCATCATCTTCCATTTCAGGGTGTACATCTCTTTGATGCCTCTTCAAATCGTAGTTTCGACTATACGACCTATCGCACATTGAACAACCGTATCGCTTTACTGTATCGCGAGTATTCATGTTCGCCCAGCGAATTCAAACATACAAATGATGAGCTGGAAACAGAACTTTTGGCTTTTAATGCGTTTCAATCTGCAAATGTCAATTTTTATATCGAACGGCGCATGTTGACGTTTACTCCTCCGCTGACGCCGTATATAGATTTGTGAATCGACCAGTGTGTTGAAATGACGTTATGACGAAAGGTTAACGGAATGGTGATATGACGGAATGAACAAAATAAAGAAAATGAACAAACTGGAGGAAATGAACAAAATGATCGAGGAAAAAGAAGAAACGGGCTAAATTATAGGATGACGGAATGACGAATGATGGTATGACGTTATGGTCGATGTGTTGGTATGACGAAATGACGATATGACGGGACGGTGAAATAGCGGTTGACGAAATGAAGGCATGACGGAATGATGAGATGATGGAATGATGGTATGACAGGAATGGTGATCTGCATTGTTGACGAAAATTAACAAAATAAAGAAATGAACAAATAAGAGGAAATGAACAAAATGATCGAGGAAAATGAAGAAACGGGATAAATTATGGGATGACGGGTTGGTGAAATTGCGGTATGACGGGAATGGTGATATGACGGTATGACGGAATGAACAAAATAAAGAAATTAACAAACTGGAGGAAATGAACAGAATGATCGAGGAAAATGAAGAAATAGCAACAATTATGGCTGGCGGAAAGACGGGTTGCTGAAATGGCGGTATGACGGTATGACGGAATGAACAAAATAAAGAAAATGAACAAACTATGGAGGGGATGAACAAAATGATCGAGGAAAATGGGAGAATATGAAGAACATGGAGAAAAGGAAGATATTGGAGGATATGAACAAAATGAAGAAATGAAAGAAATTGTACAAATTGAAGAAAATGGGGAAAATAATGGAAGAAATGGAATAAACTTAACGAATGAAAGTAATTAAAGAAAGTAAGAAGAAATATAAACTTTTGGGGTTGACAAAATAGGCATCAAAGAGCGGAAAGTAGAAATAGTGATAAATTCTACGAATTTTGAACAACGTAATACAACAAAAAAATGAAGTTAAACAAGCATGATGATAAACGGTCATGATTAGTCGAAATATACCACCCGCTTGGTTGATCGATCTGTGTGATATGATAGTCACGTTTACGTGTATGAAAGTTCAAATAGGAATAAAGAGCTATTACGTAATATGCGTGCTGGTTCTTCGCAAGATTCATGACGCCATGGTTTACTCTCCATTTTAAATTCTATTTCATACCGATGACAAAAGAAAGCATGATTCCATCGACTCTATCGGTAAACTAGAACCTACCATGAATAGATCCAAATGGGATCGTGCCAAGAGGAGAGGTCAACATGTCAGGGTGGACTTGACGGTCCCAGCACCGTGAAAAACATTTACCCTCCATTTAAAAATTATATTACTTTCTTCTTGTTTTTAAGTATGCGCATGACGACATGGTTGTTGTATTACGTCTCGATGACGTCACCATTTACTTTCTTCTTGTTTTTGAGTATGCGCAGACGTCATGTTTGTTGGATGACGTCCTATGTTTACGATGTTTCGCAAGACTGTGACGTCATTGGTGTTACGTCACAATTATGACGTCATTTGTTTTCGATGGTTCGGGAATCTATGACGTCATCCAATATTGATTCCATATTACCATTGTTTTAACTTTTAATCCATATTCCCATTGTTTTAATTTTTAATCCATATCGATCCTTATTTCATAATTATTGATTCATATTTCATAATCATTAATCCATATTTCATAATTATTAATCCATATTTCATATTTCATAATTATTAATCCATATTTCATATTTATTGATTCATAAATTTATTAATATTTCATATTCTATTGTTTAGAACAATAGAATATTCATAATTCATGTTTCTATTGTTTAGAACAATAGGGATTAGTTATGACGCTATACGTACCCTATTACTACTCTGGCTGATTAGATTTTTATTCATATCGCTTAGTTATAGCCTCAGTATATATGAGCCTTTATTTTCTTTTGCAAATTAGAAGAAGAAGAAGAAGTATATAATGTGATAATAATATTTCAGTGGTGTACAGAGAGGGGGGGGCTTGGGGGCGATGAGTCCCCCAAAAATTCGAGACCAAGAAATAGAAATGAAAAGGAAAGAGAGAAGGGCGAAATATGATTATTTTCTGAAATTATGTCAAAATCTATAACAAATTGATTTTTTTTGTGTGATAAAAATGTCAAAATTTTGCTCTCTCGCTCGCTTTTTCTCAACTTAAAAAAAATCTATGAGTTTTGCCCGGTACGCCATAACTGGCCCCCTCAAAAATTTTGGTTTATTGCGCCACTGATGTTTAGCAGGGGCGGATCCTTTTTATAAAGGGGGGGGGTTGGGGTGGTATGCGAGGGGGCGTAGCGACCTAGTCCAAGCGAACGGAGCGAGCAAGGGGAGAGGGTTTGGGAGGGAGGTGTCCCCCCTCCCACAGTAGGGAAAAATTTTGAAAATCTGTGTGTGAAAATGGCGTTTTCTTGCATCTAAAACACCACTATTTTTGGTATAGAGGTCGTTGCCAAATTAACCCCCATGAAAATTTGTAAAATTAAGTTGCATTTTCCTGCAATGTAAGGCCAGTTAACAACACAGATACAAAGAATTGGGGACCTTGGAATAAGCAATGTTAGCCTAATACTTTTATTATGAACAGCTAAAACTCGATATTATTTTCATTCCCAAATATTTATTTTCATCCCCAAAGACTTAATTCAACAATCCCCCCATTTTTTTTTTTAATGTGGGCATTTTGGGGATGAGAATCGGCAACGCTGGCCTAGCTTGTCACTTCGGTGGTGGCCCGTGTCCTCTAAAAAGCTGATGGGGGGCAAGGGACTCTGTGACATTTGTTCGCCAACCCCCCCCCCCTCCCCCAAAAAGAAATAATAATAATAATAATAAATGAAATAAATACATAGAAATAGAATAAAATAAAATTACAAGTTAACAAAAAAGATAAGATTAAAAATAATGGTCCCCGGATTATTATTATAATTTTTTTTTTGGGGGGGAGGGGTTGCAACCCCCCCCCCCCTATAGATCCGCTTCTGTTTAGACAGGTAAGGTCTTTAATTGACGACTGTTACTAGTTATTTATTTGCGGAGATACATTTTACAATTTTCTTGAATAATTTGTGTTTGTACGTACACCGTACTAATGGAAATATATTTTTTTTTACCCAGGCAGAATTTGGTATAATTTCCCTCAACTTTATGAGATCTTTGCCATCGCTGTCTACCGGATAAAGCAGAATATCAACTCTTTCACATCTTCAGAATCATTCGATACTACCTAGTTTTTATTAATGATGACTGCATCCATGTAAATACTGTATTAACAATGGTAAAGTAGACGTCTAAAAATGATTATTTCAGTTCAGTCCGATGTGTTCAAATGTGTGTCATGTTTTTATATGTGTTGGGCCATTGTAAATAGAACTTAGAAGATCTGTACTGAGCAAAGCAGTTGTTAACTAGTGAGTAGGCCTGGGACTTTCGGGTTTTTTTCTTTTCGGGTACCCGTGGTAATTTTCGGGCGGGTACCGGAAAATCATGTCGCTCGAAATATGACTGGTGGAAAAACCCCATAGCCTAGGTTAGCCAGGAGGCGTTCTGGGGTAAAAATCATAGTACTATTCGTACCTTTTACCCCCTAACGCCAGGCACTTGCCCGTATAGGGCCGCACGTCGGAAAGGAAAATGCAACTATACAAATGCACCAAACAGCGCCTTATAATTTGAATCTGACGTTAACACTTCTGTACATGGGTATAAATATCGGTTAGGAAGGTTTGGTATGTTTGGTAATGAAAGGGAACAAAAATCGCAGAAATGGGATGAAGAAATAAAAGTAGAAGAGAGTTTCCTACTCACATTTGTTGTCTTCGCCATCTTGGATCCATTGTTAATGCAACCTAGTTACGTGACGCTTATAGAGGGCGGCAAAATCAAGTGCTAAAATGTCCCGCTTCAACCACTGAACCAGGGGGGTGTTTCATCAATATTGTCGCGCGACAACTATCAGCGCTGACAGTTGTCGCGTGACAATATTGATGAAACACCCCCCTGGTTCAGTGGTTGAAGCGGGATAGCACTTGATTTTGCCGCCCTCTATAAGCGTCACGTAACTAGGTTGCATTAACAATGGATCCAAGATGGCGAAGACAACAAATGTGAGTAGGAAACTCTCTTCTACTTTTATTTCTTCATCCCATTTCTGCGATTTTTGTTCCCTTTCATTACCAAACATACCAAACCTTCCTAACCGATATTTATACCCATGTACAGAAAAGTTAACGTCAGATTCAAATTATAAGGCGCTGTTTGGTGCATTTGTATAGTTGCATTTTCCTTTCCGACGTGCGGCCCTATATGGGCAAGTGCCTGGCGTTAGGGGGTAAAAGGTACGAATAGTACTATGATTTTTACCCCAGAACGCCTCCTGGCTAGCCTAGGTGACGTCATCAAGCCAATGGCAATGCGATGCAAGCCAATTTATGAATGAAAATATAGTAGGCATGCGCATTGCAAGCCTCCCGTGCGCCACGCAGTATTCTATCGAAACAAGTCTGCAATACTCTGTCACCTCGTACCAAAATCGACCTAGAATTCCACTTTTCTATATTTTATATGAATTATAAAAGGTATTCTCAGAGGATCTGTTTTCTCACCGATACCGCACAGGTAAGCAAATTTTTATTACTTCTTGATTTTCCGTCAAAATCTTACGAAGTATAGCGTCGATATTACATCGTGTTCGTGAGTTTGTAGAATCTATCGCTACGTGAACAAAGTCAATTGATTTCCAGGTTTCGGAGCATACGAGGCGCAAGCCAATCACGTTCTTGATACCATTTTCAGTTCATCATAAACCGAAAATGGTAACACGATCGTGATTGGCTGGCGCATTTGACGCTCCGAAACCCGGAAATCAATTGACTTTGTTCACGTAGCGATAGATTCTACAAACTCACGAACACGATGTAATATCGACGCTATACTTCGTAAGATTTTGACGGAAAATCAAGAAGTAATAAAAATTTGCTTACCTGTGCGGTATCGGTGAGAAAACAGATCCTCTGAGAATACCTTTTATAATTCATATAAAATATAGAAAAGTGGAATTCTAGGTCGATTTTGGTACGAGGTGACAGAGTATTGCAGACTTGTTTTGACAGAATACTGCGTGGGGCTGAGCTGAGGCTTGCAATGCGCATGCTTACTATATTTTTATTCATAAATTGGCTTGCGTCGCAGTGGCTGGATGACGTCACTGCGCTGCAAAAGAAACATGGTGACGATTGAACGATCTTAGTCACATCATCACCACTTGAAAAACTAGTATATTTATGGATATTTCGAGGGGTAATTGGTGAGATTCAAAATGAGACTTGTGTACTTTTGTGATGAGTTTACAATAATGTCTTACACTACGCAATACAAATCAAATGTACGTTATACTGGTGAGCAATTTTCGGGTATCGGGTATTGATTTTTCTACCCGGGTACCCGACGCTTACGGGCGGGACCCGGGTACCCGGGTTTTAGTCCCAGCCCTACTAGTGAGCCTTTGAGAAGAAAAGAGAAATCAAATGTTGTTTATTTTATTGACCTTTTATTGTTAATCTAAAGAACTTTGGATTTTTTTTAGAGAGAAAGTCTATAAAGCTAAAAATAAAAATCTTGACAATGACCACTCCTAGTACCAATGAGGTCCAAACATTACATGTATGGACCTCATAGGCGACATCAGTGGAATTGCGGGGTTAGAAATCTTTGAGTACATAGAATTTCGATATTATTTCACAAGTACGCGCTCTATTTCTTTTTTTGTTAAATATTATAATTAAGGATCGTAAATACATTGTTAGCAACAAAAATAAAATGAAAGATATTAAGGGAAACTTACATTTTGACGACTTTTTCCTGATTTTCTTGGCAGTTGCTCTTCACTTCTGACTCGCGATCGAAGCTGTTATGCAGATCACGTGATACGCTTTCTCGTCAGGTGATCGGTTGGTTATTCTTTTCGCCAGACGTTGATAATGATATATTTCATAACGCTAGCATTCATCGCAAATTCAGGTGAAAGCGATTGGAGTTAACAGCGCAAGCTTTAAATTTTTCAAAAAATAAAGTTTAATTTATTGCATAAGTTTCGCGCCGGACATGAAGGATCATTTGGTCCCATATTGGAGTAATGCATAACAACGGGGGGGGGGGGGGGGGGGGTGTCCCTACCACTTCAACGACTATAGCCAGAAATTATGATTTTTTTTCTCTCCTAGCTTTTTTAACCAAAATACCCCCCCAAAAAAAGGGAACTAGTGTTAAAGAGAAAGAGAATTATGATAGAGGAACACAAAATACTTTATTTTTTCAGCTTTTATTTATTCGACTTATAATCCCATAATCAAATATTAAATGGGGCTTCCACAGTTTTTTAAGCCCGGGGGCCACTTACATTGACGAGTGGATACCATATGCGCGACAAAAAAAAAAAATCTTTTTCACTATAGGGCACGTTACGTACGTAACGTGATAAGGGTGTCAAAAACACAAAAATAATGAAAAAGGGGTATATCTATTTCGCTAGGAAAATTACGTGTTTAGGGTCGAATTTGAGGGGATGATAAAACAAGATTAAAATGTTTTATAAAGGATGTCCTTGTTTTCCCCAACACTTCGTGTTTAGAGTCCAATTTGCGCAAGGTGTAGAAGCTAGGTGGGGTCGTACTAAGCCAAATAAGGTAAAAAAGCCGAAGACCGAAGGACCCGTAACGATAAACATTACTTGTTTAGGGGTCATTTCAGGGAATATTTAAAGAGTATTGTTTTGTTTCCAATTCTTGTCAAGGGTACGGTACACGTCAATACTTGTTAAGGGGTGCATTTTCAGAATCAGGAAATTACGTGTTTAGGGTGCTTTTTGAGACCCCATGATCACGCATGGTATCCACTCGTGAAGGGAAGTGGCCCCCGGCTTTTAAAGTCAATTCATAAAAATATTCCTCCTCGGGATTTGAGCTTTCTTTCATGAAATATCAATCTTTTTCGTGATTACCAAAAATACTTAAAATGTCATTTTTTTTATCTTTGTATAAAGCTTTAGCTCATGCGTTGCTCCTGCAATATTTTAATGTTGAGATACAACTTTATGCTTTTAATGAATTCCTAAAAACACATAATTCTCAGATCATTTGTCGCAATCGAATGATTGGAAATGAATGATTAATAAGTTTCATGAATAATGTTTAAAATGCGTCTCTCTATCAGTTTTGAATATTTAAAAAAAAATGTCAGCTCGTGCTTTTTGCTCGCAATATTTTGATTAGTAAGAAGTTCTTGTATATGCGAGTTTGATAGATAAATAAATAGAGAGAGAGGGGGAGGGTCCCTCAGCTACTTGTCCTCGCTTATTCCATTTTTTTTTTATTATGCTCGTACGTGTTGTGAGGTTTTCAAAGTCTTCTTTTTCTCACCCTTTTTATTGTCTCGGAGCTTCCCTCTATTTCTTTGCTACGATGTATAGCCCTTCTTACTTGTTTCAATTCTTTTATGTTCTCATTTCACTGAAAACATAATTATTAAACTGACGTAGAAGACTTTACAACAAAATTTTGATATTTTTTCTTGTTTGTTTGGCTTTCTTTTTTCTTCTCCTCATTTCTTGTTTTTCTTCTTAGTTTCCCTTTCCTTATTTTCTCTTATTTCATTTCATGAGGCATCCGCCAACTTATATACAAGAACAAACATAGTAGAGGCCGATATCCAGTGAGGGGGCGTGGTGGTATGCCCCTCTAAAAAAGGAGGAAAATAGGAAGGAAAAAAGAAGGGAAGGGGAAAAAATAAGAAAAAAAGAAAGACGATGATGGCAATGATGATGATGATGAAAATTATCTTGGTGAAGATGATAGTGGTGGTGATGGTGGCGGTGATGATGATGATGATGATAATGATGGTGGTAGTGGTGATGAAGATGAGAATGAAGTTGGTGACGATGCTATGATGATGATGACTAGATGTAATTTTGTCTTTAAAAAATAATAGTGCACAGGCGAAATCATTTAAAGTTTATTATGAAAATAGCAGAAAAAAATAATTTGAAAAATTGTACCGTTGCGTATCCAGTGGAAAATCCATCCCCCACCAAAAAAGAAAAAAAGTGAGATTTTGTTTTGTTATTTGTGACGGCGTAGGTCTATGCGAGCAGCTATGGGATGGGAAAAAAAGTAAATGAAATGTCAAGAAATACATGATAATGACTTTTATTGTACATTCAGTATATCAGTAGATAACTTCATACTCTTTCCAAAAAAGAAAAAAGTGGGTATATATTATTATGGACCATTAAAAATGGGCAGTTGCTCTGTATATTATATTACATAGAATATATAGAGCAACTGCTCGTGTGTAGCGGTAAGTTATTCACTGATCTACATAATTCATGCGGCGCACGGCGCGTGCGCAATGTTTAATAATTATTGCTGTGAACACAATGAATGTCATCAAAAACATAATCTCACAGATCAAATAATGCCAGCTCGACGCGCAAAATCAGAAAAAAAAATATTTTCTGCCCTGATAATTTGGTAACCCTAACCTAACCCAATTTCTAAGTATTTTAAACATAAACAGGATAACTACAGATAATGATTTAAATTAACTTTACATTCTTTTGCGAAAATGAATATGAAGGACAGCTTTTTGATAAAGAACACAGTTTTAGAGTGTTAGAGCGCGATTTATACCTACAACCGCTAAATCCTGTCACTGTCGGTATGAAGCAGTGATTCCATCAGCTTACGGTAATAATTTTTGCAACATGGGCACCAGTCCGAGAAACAGACAGGCATTTGCCCAAACGGACAACATCTCAACCTCTGCTCATTTCTTTTTGCATAAATCTCGACGTAACCCATCACATTTCTCCCTATTTTCTCCTCTCTTTTATTTTCCATTAATGCTTCTTTCGTTCACTTTTTTCTGTCTTCTTTCCCCAATTTTTTTTACCCATCACATTTCTCCCTATTTTCTCTTCCCTTTTATTTTCCATTAATTTTTCTTTCTTTCACTTTGTTTCTGTCCTCTTTTCCCTTCTATTTTTGTTCTCGTCTCACCACTTTTCCTCATCCCCCAGCCTCCGACGCCCGTGCAGATTCGCAAGCAATATCAAGAGTATGTCTACTTGCAAGAGCGGAAATCTCTCCCCAAAGGTAGGGGGACCAGGGGCTGGAAAATTTTACAAACAAACAAACAAAACTAAAGAAGGTTTATCACCCCCTAAAGAAGGTCATCTTAACCAAAAGAAATTTGACAAGCAAACAAGCAAAAAAAGGGGGGCATCCCAAAAGTAAGATCGTCTCTTCCAAATGTTTTATTTCGATTTTGAATGAAATGACCAAAAATAGTAGGGGGATATTTCATAATGTGCCCCCTACTATTTTGGGTGAGGGGTACATGTCCCCCGGCCCTGGGATTTGCGCCCATGTGGGTGGGGGTGTTGCGCCTCCCTATCGGGATCATATCACAGCGAGTATACACTCTTCCATATGGAAGAGTGTTTACTCGCTGTGATTTCGATCTCACACATATAAAAAAAATAGAACAGCTAAGCCTTGATCACAGGCCAAAATGCCTAACGATTTCTCCGCGGCATTAACAACTCTCGTAAGGGGCGCTCCATTTATAAATAAAGTTGCATGAACAGCTGTCTATGGTGACAAAAGCGTAGGCAGAATTGTTGCCAGAACCGTGGGAATTTGGCAGAAAATTCAAGAAAAGAACCGGTGAGTACCAATTTAACAGTAATTATATATTCATTAACATTTATTGAATCATAAGAATAAAGATTTTTTACGGAAAGAAAGCTTAGTTCTAAGCTAGGGCTGCCCAAATGCGCGTGAGTGGAGTCCCAGTTTCTTAACACGGGTAAGTATTGCGGTGTCGCCTAGAGTGACAATGACAGGCCTCGAAATAATCGACGGCCATGGCCGTCGATGCCCCCATTACTGGCCGTAATGCCCTTCTTCTTTTTGCTAAAAGTTACGGCCACTAAAAATGTGCCCTTTTTATATGGCCGTGGTGCCCTTTTTCTCATAAATGTGCCCCTTTTGAAAGTCTGCACCTTTTTTTCTGAGCGAGGAAAACTTTTCTCCGATCTCAAAAAGTATTCAATACCTTAGCTTTACCAGCGACGTCCAGTGCATGTATGCAGTCTAGTCCGAAGCCGCGCCGAACGATGAGCTAGCTATACACAGCTGGCCGGCCGGCCGGCCGCTAGCGCGCTTTACATATGCTATGTAAGCTGCAGCATAAGAATGGACGAGCGCGAGCTCCGTATGTGTACTACACAAATGTCGCGCGCGCTGTACTGTCCTGGCGAGCGCGCGCAATGCGTAAGTACAGTACTTTGAATGGGAGTGTTTCATAAAGCTGTTCGTCAGTTACGAACAACTTACGAACGACCGGTGATACTTTCTTGGGTGCTAATCAGATTCACATTTAATTACATGTAGCTCAAGAAGGTATCACCAGTCGTGCGTAAAGTCGTTCGTAACTTACGAACAGCTTTATGAAACACCCCCCCTCCCTCCGATATATCCGTACAAGTACATATTTAGAATTGAGTGAGTAGCATGTAGCTGGTGCAATTTGCCATGAGGTAATTTGGATAAAGAATTAGATGAAATTAATTTACTTCTACCAGAGGTACTTCTACTTGATTTGTTAATATGTACATGTTACATGTTGGATGTCAAATTCAAGACTCAAAGCAATGCAATGATGTGTTATCCTGTCCTGAAGTGATTCTGAAGAATAATGAAACTTTTAAAACCTTATACAGTGAGTGTTGTCAGACTATTAAAGTTCATTTTTTCTTAAGTAAATAATGTGGTTTGGTAATGAATCTGATGTATAACATCGACTATGGAAAGCCCCCCCCCACGCCGCGAAACTGTAACACCTACAAATAATTTATTACATGCCCCTTAAAAAGTGGCCTTGGTGCCCTCTGCTGCCTGGCCTCAGTGAAAAAGTGCATCTCAAAAAAGTGGCCTTGCCCCCCCCAATCCTATTTCGAGGCCTGTCTTGATAAAAATTGTGTGGTGAAATAAGGGGTAAGCGATGAATTCCAGTTACTGGAGTTAGAAATGAATATTCATTATGAATGACGTATTCTGTTGAATCCCGGGGGTGTTGAATTTCGGAAGTGAAGAGTCATAGCAGTGTCATAGTGTACGTAATTTGATAGCGTTGTAGAGACGTACAAACTATTATGTGGTGCCAAAGAGACCTCGTTTGGAGAACGGTGTAGAGAACTTATGTTGGTTACCAGACTTATTTTAATTTGCCTTCTCGATCTCGGTAGGTAGGTAAAATATTTTAATCTGGCCTGGGTATACCCTTGAGCTGTGGGTCAAGTTTGAGAGATAGGCCTAAATAGCAGCTAGACTTAGCTGGCTAGCTAGACCTACTTAGTAGGCTACTGAGCCAGAACTAGTCTTAGCCTTAGGTATCAGAGCCTGAGCTGAGGTAGCTACCTAGACGGTATTCTAGTGAACTACCTCAGCTCAGGCTCTGATACCTAAGGCTAAGACTAGTTCTGGCTCAGTCTGCCAAATCGAAAATGGCGAAGGCGAATTGCGCATGCATGGAGGTCTGCAGCAATTTGTTGTATCGTCATGAAATTGCAACCACCACTAAGAAGTTCTAGTTTGAACACAGTTTCAGTGCAGTGCTTGTTTATTTTTTCTATTTAATCAATTATTGAAGTGCATATTTTGAGTAAATTCAAATCATGAATTTTAAAGTAAATTTCAAATTCTATTTCATTTCTAACAGAACAGAAGTATAATATAGATTAATTTCATACATTTGTAAATGCAGCTGCTGAATTAAGTTGATTTGGGTTTACCGGTAGATTATTGAACTTTCACATCTTATTGACTGTATTCATTTCCTGCTTCCAGATGACTTCCCTCGAATACACTGGGCTCGACACCCGTAGGGCCCTGGAGAAACTGAAGTCTGACATCACCAAGGAGCTACAGATCTACGAGGAAGTAACTTGGAAGAGACAGAGCTGCATTTCGGCCCTCGGCCACCAGTCGGGATGGAAGCTAGACCCGAGGGCCGCTTTCCACTGGACCAGTGGGGTGGCCATCGTGATAGCCATTGTCCTGTTGCTACTGTCGAGTGTCTTCCGCTGGGATCCGAGCCTCCTGGTGGAGAGTGCGGTCCTCTTCATGTTCCTCTGTTTCAATGCCTACCTGTCGGGCTGGGACTGCAGGCTTCAACACCGAGAGATGGTAGACAGGACGAAGGAGTTGATCAAACAATTAGAAGGTAAATTATATAATTCTCTTTCTGTTTGTTCCTGTTGAAATAACTCCCTGAGGAACTCAGCAAAGCACCTTTCCACCACATCAATGCCAAGCTGGTATATAACCAATGACATCTGAAACATTTTTTTGACTAAATTAACCAGTTGTCGTTGCTGACCATATAGATGACAGAAATTATTCTCGGGCTGTTTTGGTTAAAGTGTAGATAATATAGAAGGTGTCATATTTACCATGTTGATTGTTTTTTAGTCAATTTGTCAGAAGTGTTTTCATTTGAAAGATACTATGAATACCTATTGACAGGTGAATTTGTGTAAGTCATCGTTAGGCACCATTGAAATCTGTTCAACATAGGCAAAATTTGAAGATTTAAACAATTCATATTTTGTTCTGAGAAAAATGCTTGACTTTATTTGCCTTATGGGAAATGAACTCAAGCAGAGTTCACTGTATAAACATTTAAAACAGATACGAACCAATAGCGCCATCTCGAGTCCTCAACTACTCAAATCTGGCCAGTTTCCTGACCCATAATGCTAGTGTAGTCTAGGAATATAGACCCACTTAAATGATAACATGCTAATTAACATAACTACTCAATACATTTATACGGCAATAATTATTTTTCCAAGTAGCAAAACTTTATTACTCAATTACTTTTCCTCGCAAAACATTTTAGTTTCTCTTTACAAATACAATTACAGATCAATTTATTCTCTGTTATATTAGTAGAGATCTGAAAACATATATTTTAAGACTATGTATTTATAACACACAGTCATTGAGAGACCACATACAAATAACTCGCCCTTTAATCTTTATGGTATTAATTTTTGGACTGTATAATCAGGAATGATATCACAAGAGGTATCATGGACATCAGATGACTACCTGCCTCTCTTCAGTCCACATACCAACTCTATCATGCTACAGTGGACATTGAGAGATGGTCAGCTGGTCAACCTTCCCTGGACACTGTTGGTCACCGATGACATCATCCTGATGAGACCGGGAAAGATAGCACCAACGAACATCAGAATTCTATCGGTGAGTTAAAGTCAGTGAAAAGATGGTCAATAGGATATGTTACAAGGGCGAAAGGGGGTACTCCAGGCTTACAAAAATATGTTTTGAACAGATGACGAAGAATCAGACAAACAAACAAAACACTGAAAATTTGATCAAAATCGTACAAGGAGTTTAAAAAGTTTCAATGTTAAAGATTTGCATTATTTGGGGGAGACAGTTCTGCGCTTGTCCATATGAATATTCAATGCACAAACTGATGAGGTCATATCCCCCACTTGTTCTTTTGTATGTATTATATTAAATTATGTTGATTTAATTTTTTTCCCCAAGAACTAAAAAAGTTTAATTGACAACCAATCTAATGCATTATTAGATATTCTTTGCTGTAACTTACTTTATAATAAGGGAGAAATACCATTCACACCTATATGAAAAATGAAATGATTATGATTTCCTATAAAAACATGAGAAAAAGGATAGCGGGGATGTGACATCATCAGCCCACCTAATGAATATTCATGGGACATGCAAATCACTGTTTTTACAAACTATTGTTAAAATTCAATAACTTCGTTGTTATCAGATTTTGAGAAAATTTTCACTTTTTTGCTCTGAATTTTACTCTATTTAGATATATTTTTAGTCCAGCGTATCCCTTTAAGGGAGAGAAAGAGAGACGAATTAGAGAGTGAAAGATATATATATATGAGAGAGAGAGAGCGCGAGATGTGGGGGAATAGGTTGAGAGAGGGAGAGAGATATGAAAAATACAATAAAAATATCTACCAAAGGAAATAATTATTCCTTTCCGGGGGGGGGGGGGGATCTTATTGTGTCTAATGCACCCTTATCCATGAAAATTGTTTGCTTTATTATATAGTTCAATTAATTGGTTTTATATGTAACTAATTGCATGTAGGATGAGAGTGATCTTGAGTTACAAGCGGGAGAGGTATACCATCCCATCATTCCAGAGCCTCGATCAGAACCAACGGCGCGCCATCCGCTGAAACCTGCCAAATTCCAAGTCATGGACACTCCATTCATTCCACATCTCAGGTGAGTTAACTCAGATGCACATAGCGTTCAAATTGGCAACAATCACTATTTTTCTTATTCATATTCATACTTAAAGGAAAAAAATTTGTAGGAGGCCAACCTACAACAAAAAGCAAAATAAGTATGAAGAAAGTATACCATGATATCAGAATTACAGGTTGCAAAATATTTTGAAACATAAGAAAGAAAAAATTATGGATATAACACAAGTCAACCTAAAAACTATAATAAGCAATATTTGAATGAAAATTGCTGATTTGAACTTTTCATCAGGTATTTTGTAGTTTTCACTGTGTTGTCAATTTAAAGTGTGTAATGATTAGCCTAACATATAAAACATATGTATTCCACAAATTACCAAGAAAAATTTATTTGGATGTAACATGAGTCAAATTGAATGATAAATTAAAGCAATATGTCAATGAAATTACTCATTTGAGTTTCTCAGGAGTTATTTTGTAGTTTCCACTGTGTTGTCAATGTAGATTGTGTAATGAATAGCTTTCATAGATTAGATATCTTTTATTCAACATATCGCACTAGAAATTGGTATCAGTATTTTAGTAAATTTTCTATTTTTAATCATATTCATGAGTGATTGTTAGTATTCAGGACAAAGAGGAACTGCAAAAGTGTCACCAAAAAGAGACACTGTGCACATTAATAATAATAATAGGCATTTATATAGCGCCATCTATCTAGAAATATTCTATTGCGAGGCGCGTTGTTATTATTATTATTATTACCCCGGCTTTAGCTCGAGCTGCCTCTCAGCGCTCATGCATTCAAGCAATTAATCCTGCCGGGTACCCATTCACCTCACCTGGGTCAAGTGCAGCACAATGTGGATAAATTTTTTATTTGTTGATTTGTGTGAACAGTAATAATTATAAGGCCACTTTTAAGCACTAACATGTATATCCATTCTACAGAGTGCTTTAAGTGCTAATTCATAACATTTCCCTCGCTGTAGCTGATACGCATTTCAAGATAGGAATCTTCCCCCATTTTTTACATCTGGGCCATGTGCAGTACAAAGTGGATGATGAACAAGGAAGTTAGAAATCCTTATTACCTAATTCATAACAGAGCAGGTGGGTGTTTCATAAAGCTGCTCGTAAGTTAAGAGCGACGTAGTTTAAGAACGGCTGGTGATCCTTTCTTGTGGTAAATGATATTCACCATCAAATGTTCATTGGTGGTTATGTAGTGCATAAGAAAGGTTCACCAGTCGTTCTTAAAGTTGCTCTTAACTTACAAACAGTTTTATGAAACGGTCCCCTGGTGGTTGTTTCTAAAAGCTGTCCTTAAGTTACAAATGACTTTAAAAACAAATAATGATCCTTTCCTGTGGTAAATGTTGTACACCAGTTTTTTATTGCGGGTGATTTAGTCATCAGTCGTTCGTAAGGTTGCTTGTAGCTTGCGAACATCATTATGAAACACCCACCAGGGTCGTGTAACATAAAGGTTGGCGATTTTCACGATTCATCGTTCATTGTAGTCGTTGCTGTCAATTGTAGAAAAATGTTTTACGATCATTGCTAAGCTTTGTGTTACAGGCCACAGGTATTTACATTGCAATAGCAATAGCTTCAATGTGGGTGCGTTATGGTCTAGTGGTTCTGACTCTCGCCTTTCAAAACAGGGTCATGGGTTCAAATCCTAGCTGTGGTGTGTTTTCCTTTAGCAAGAAACTTATCCACACTGTGCTGCACTCAACCCAGGTGAGGTAAATGGGTACCGGCAGGAAGTAATTCCCTAAAAAGCTGTGTGCACCTGAATCGGTAGCTTGGCTTAGCCGGGTAATAATAATAGCAGGGCCCGCTGAGAGAACAGTTTTCGGAACTGAAGTGGCTACCCTGAGTATGTATACCGTTATTATTATTATTCAGACAGAAATGCTCTAATTTTTTTTGTCCTCTCAGGACCTGTTTAAAAGGAGCCCAGAAGAAGCCCCTCTCTTCATTTGATAACAAAAGAATCAACTGCACTGCTGCGTTTGAACGATGGCTTACTCCAGCTGCATTGGTGAGCATCATTCTTCAATTTTATCTAAGCCCTACTTGTATCCTTGGCAAATGTTTGAAGGGCTTATAAAAATATACTAGTCCCGAAAGTTTTACTCTTAGTTGCTCCACTGCAATACTGTAGTGGAGTAACTAAGAGTCACAAACAGATGAAACAAAATGGCTATGCCCACATGAGGATTATAGATTCACTCAAGAAAATTGAGAAATTTTCCTTAATACTCTTCTTTCCATAGCTGTACTTGGTTTGAAATATAGTATCATGTGAAAATTTCATACATGGATCTAGTAAAAAAATGGAGATCTTGAAGTGGTTGATATTTATAGTCTTTGAATTTCTTATGATTTTCTTAATTTCAGTAGTCCAGTCGATCTCCACTGAAAATCACTGGTCAATGTTCTCATTAACACTTTACTCTTGATGATAAACATGAATATTCATGCGCATTCATTATTGGATGTATTCTGAATAAATTAACAAAAAATTACTGCATGAAATCTGCATAAAGCATCGCTTCAATTCAAACCACGTTTTGAATTTGTGCCTTTGAGATTATGTATTCCACAGTTGAAACGTATGCCTATTTGTTGTCTTTGAATATCTACAGATTATTTCTTTTGTCATCAATATGATTCGCTATCTGATCTTTGCGCCTGATATGGGTCACTGGGCAGAGGTCTTCATTGCCATACCAGTAAGTAGGTTTAGACCTTTTCCTGAACTCCAAGAAGTCTGTTTTAAAAGACAGCTCTTTACTGTCTGTCACATACACCTTAGTACAGCCTCCGACATGTTTGAAAGCTTGTTTTTTTAATTATAAAAAAGTTTTAAACTTGAAAAATATTTTGTATATGTTAATGCAGAGCTGCTAACTATTACTGATTTCTAGTAATTAGTAACTGAAAAATTGGTTTCATGCAAAATACTGATTTCCAAAGTTCAGTTGTATGTGTTATCCTATGGTGGGTTTTTTTGGGGGGGAGGGGGAATTCAGTTTATCAACTTCTAGGATACTGAAAGTTTTTGTTCAGGTTGGCAGCCCTATTAATGAAAACATATATCTTCTCTTAATTTAGTGATCTGTACAAAAATATTATGTAAAATTTATCACTTTGTAAAATAGTTGAAGACACTCAATGCCATTCTGTATTTGTATAATTTCTGGATTTTCTTGCCACCTTAAAACAAGTTTAGGTAAAATTCTCAAGTTTCTTATGGAATTTTGAGCTCTATATATTCATATTTTTCTTGACTGCATCAATTTAAGCACAATTGGGCTTGCTCATTAACATGTATTCTAACCTGCCAAGGCTCACATAAATCTTAAAATAATAATAAATTAGCAATATTTTTTTTATTTAAATAAGTGTTTGATACAGTAAATATGAAAATTGGATTGAAAACAGACATGTTGAAACTTTTCAGCATGTACACATTCATGTGATTTTACTCTGATGAATGCATGTCAAAAAACTTTAAGAGTATGTCAGTTATCAATGATATTTTCCAATATTATTTATTTATATAAAAATGAAATCAAACTTTACTTTTTTCTGTACAGGTTCACACTGTCCTGCCATTGCTTCCGTTGTGTCTACCATTAATTTGGATCTCGCTCAATCACTTTGGTTGTGCAAGGATTGTAACCCTTTTTCACAAGTCAAAACATCTCAAGGTACATTGGTTTAAGTTATTCCTTGCACAATCCTTCCTATTTCTTTACACTGAAGTGCCATTCACACACAGCAAAAAGAGAAATTTGAAAATCAATCTTTTGAATCATGATTGAATAATTGGATTTCTTTTTGTTCCTTTTGTAGACTTAATAATATAACAAAAACCTTCAATTAAATTTTCATTTCTTCGTGCATTTTAATCAGGATAATCACAGTTGCTGTCTTGCAACTTGAAATTCACCTCTTTTTCTATCCCATGATGCATGGCGCATAATCTTAGACAATTGATGCCTTTGTGAATGTACATAGGATTTATCATTGTCAATATCTGGTCCTGTTTCAACCTTTTCTTCCTTCTGATTCAAATGGCACTGTGTGTGACGGTCAGAACAGAACTAGTTGCTTACATTCATGATTTCTTAATAGCATTCAAGTAAAAAAAAAATGGCCACCATGTCATGATTTGTTCATGTGATTGATCTTTTTTGTAGGTTCCCGAGTCTGATCGCGAGTTTCAGGACAGTGATGAAGACACACCAATCATTGTAAGTGTCATCTTATACAGGCATTGCAATAATATTATATTCAGTTGCAAGTCAACTTTAGGGGGGAAAAATCCCCCCCCCCAAAAAAAAATATATATAATTCTTGTAATTAAGTGTGAGTATGCAATTGAGTTATAATTTTTTCTTGCAATGAAAATTAAAATATATTTGCTGTAGTTGAAATCGATCAAATGTAAATTGGCAATGGAAATTGCAATCAATTGAAAAAAAAGTTTCTTGCAACACTCCCTCTTCCAAGTCAATGCCAGGAATGTCTGACCATTAAGACTGAGGATGATGAAGACAGTCTAAGGTGTCTTTGAAGTTCAAATTTGTTTGATTTTACTTCATTGCATTCATTTCCATCTCCAACAAATACAATATGTCTGTGAGTTTCGTACATTTTTATATAAGTATGAAAACATAAACATATTGTAAAACAACATGTTGTAAAACAGTCAAAATAATTATTCAACAGGTTGTTTATTTGTTCTTATTTTGAAATGCTTTTAATGTGATAATTTTATGAATTTCTTCTTCATCTTTCATGAAAGTGGACTGAGCCTGAAATTAATACACATTTCTTTATTTCCTTAGCAAAATATCAAACTTTTTGAAAACATATGCTATATTTCAGGTCAAGTCCCAAGTCCTTTGGAAGCGCATAAAGATGTTATATCATAATTTGATATGGCCTTTACTAGAACTGTTCATTATTATTATTATTTTCTTGTAACAAATTTTGATATGGTCATTTCATAAAGTATGAACAAGTCTACCAATTATATGAACATCTGTCCTATTGTAGAGTAATATTAGAACGATATGTTTTATTATCTTGTAGGATGAAAATTTGCCATGGTTACCAGTATGGTGGAGTTTCAAATCCAGTTTTCTGGGTACCTCGGCTCATCTACCAAGAACGGGCAATTTGCTTCAGGGATTAGGATCTGTTACTGTGAGTATACTATCAGATGCATAATTTGTTTAAGTGTGACAATTATTCTTTTTTCTATTTTGTTCACTCATGTTTCATTTTGTTGTGGTAATGATATCTGAATTGGACACTGGTTTGATTCTCTTATTTTTTGGTGTTTTCTAAAATGGTGTTTGGTTCATTAAAGCAAATACCAGGGGGGTGTTTCACAAAGATTTAAGTATGACTTAGAGTCACACTTAAGTGTCTAGTTGCGCGCAGTATAAAAGGCATAACAGCATTGTTCAGATCATGCCAAGCTGAGGCGCACTACTGCGTATTGATCAATAAGATTGCGCGTTGCATATCGTGTACGCGTCGACATTTAAGTGCGACCTAAGTCATACTTAAATCTTTGTGAAACACCCCCCAGTATTGGTACTTGTTACACTGTTGATTATGGAAGTCACATCTCCACAATTTGCCGTAATTCTTACAATAAGCATTAATTCATGTCTTACATTAGATTTGTGTCACAATTGGCTATCCATAGTTCAATCACAACTTGAGACCAGACTTTAATCATTAAACCCTGGTTCAGAATATGGGTCAAATAGATGTGTTACATATGTTTTATACCCATTTTTGTCACGAATCCATGGATATTATGATTCGTCCGGTGATCTTGAACACTATTAGTTTTTAATCTTGTACTGGAAATGGGGAAAATTGCAAAGTAAGGCTTTAAAATCATTTTGTATGATTTTGTTGCATGCTCAGTCACTTTGTTGTATCTAGATTATATCCAAGTTCAGACAGTGGGTCAAATTGTTGTGATATATATGTTTTCATACATGTTTTATATATATGATTTTTTACATGTTTTATATATATGTATATATTTATGTATATTAATTTTTATATATTTATACTACATGTATGTTTTATTTTGATGTATTTATAGTTTGTGAATTATTATTTTTTTTTTTAATGCACTTTTTGTTAAGAAGTGTCCGAGGACAATTTTTGTGTTTTTAAACATGACAATAAAATGAATTGAATTGAATGTTTTTTTTATACATGTACTTATTTCTTTCTATAGATGTATCCAGCGCCTAGAAACAGTGCGTATCAAGCACTTTATGGATGTTGTCTAACTTGTTTATTATTTTATTTATTATTCATACTCCTCTCATATGGTTTTCTTGCACGCTCAGTCCCTTTGCTGCGTTGACAAGAGAGGCATACTCTCGACCCCTGACCCCAACCCCGAGAAGGTGTTCTTCATGAGCAGTCTATCCGATGATGATTCAGACAGTGTGTGCAGTGAGGACTCCGTGTTCGGTGCCGAGGAGCACCGAGCAGAGAAAGGGAAGAAAAGATCAAAATCTAAGCTGCTGAATGAAGGTATGATATCGGTCACGCGACATATGCTCAGGCTTTATTTTGTATAAATTTAGGGTTGCTATAGGGTTTTGTATTGGATTTAGGGGGTTTATTTATGTAAATATCAAACATGCGATCAATCGTTATGCTTTGTATTAAGGAGCCCTGCGGGGCGTTTCATCAATATTTTCGTCCAACAAGTTGCCAGATTTGACAACTTTCCTGGATTCTGATTAGTTGAGAAGCACTGTTACTATAGTAACTGTCGGATACAACAGGACTTGTCGGATAAAACGTCTGACAAGTCCTTTCATGGAATGCTCCCTAAGTCATACATCTTGCTGTACTCAGAGTTGTATATATCTGAATGGTGTCGAATTCTCCATGAAAACACACAATAATCTCCACTGGAGATGTTAGATCGACTGTATGGTGTGATTTGTGTTTACCTCAATTAACCCATTGCCTCCTGGAACCATTTTTTTCCTGTATAAAACCTATGGGGATCACAGCATTCAGTAGTCAACGGGTTAACTCATTGCCTACTTGAACCAGGTTACCCATGTACAAAGCATATGGGAATCACTAATCAACAGGTTAATCCATTGCCTACTGGAACCTGGGGACCCATGTACAAAGCCTATGGGAATGACAGAATTCCATAGTCAACATGTTAATCCATTGCATACTGGAACCAGGCGACCCATGTACAAAGTCTATGGAAATGACAGAATTCCATAGTCAACAGGTTAACCCATTGCGTACTGGAACCTGGGGACCCATGTACAAAGTCTATGGGAATGACAGAATTCCGTAGTCAACAGGTTAACCCATTGCATACTGGAACCAGGTGACCCATGTACAAAGCATATGGGAATGACAGAATTAAGTAATCAACAGGTTAACCCATTGCATACTGGAACCTGGGGACCCATGTACAAAGTCTATGGGAATGACAGAATTTCGTAGTCAACAGGTTAACCCATTGCATACTGGAACCAGGTGACCCATGTACAAAGCATATTGGAATTTCAGAATTCAGTAATTAATTGGTTAAATAAACCCTTTCCTGTGTTTGACAGATCATTTTCCTGAACACCACGCTGAAGTGCTTACCCTCTCTCAAGATCCATCGGTAAGTCCAACGACCAAACCCGGGATGTGTTTCAATAACATTAAAGCGTGACTAAAAATCAAACTTTGATTCGCGATATGGATAAACACATGTGGGACAGTGTAC
This sequence comes from Lytechinus variegatus, assembly GCF_018143015.1. Lineage (NCBI taxonomy): Eukaryota > Metazoa > Echinodermata > Echinoidea > Temnopleuroida > Toxopneustidae > Lytechinus > Lytechinus variegatus. The sequence continues at coordinate 14,628,580 of NC_054749.1, forward strand.
CATTGCTTCTTGAAAAAGACCCAACATTTGGCAAGAACATCTTTTTAATTTTGATAATTTCTCAGCAGTTTTATGTTTTTTGCCAGAATCATTTGGGACATAAACTCATCGATGGTCATTTCATTGGATTCTGTACAAACTGATTTTGAGATTGTTACCACAACTGGCATGTATCCATGGAAATAATTGCTCAAGGACTCAGGGCTAGTGTGCTCTCAAAATGCTCCAGGAGCCCTAGAAATCTAAAAAAAGATCCCGTAAAATTTCCTAGGGCTCCAAAGAAAACTGCAATGTGCAATGTATCAAATTTTGGCTATTGGACTCAAAAAGCTTATTAATGCTTTGCCTGCATTTATCTTTAAGCAATATTGTCTTTATTTGTTTTCTTAGTTACTTTGGTTATGTTTACATGTCTTTTATTGAAAACTCTAGTGCAATGTAGCAAATTAAGGCTGGTGGGCTCAAAAAATTAGTACCAGAATGTTCTTTATTAAATCTTTGCCTGCATTTATCTTTAAGCAATATTGTCTTTATTTGTTTTCTTCATTACTCTAGTTATGTATACATGTCTTGTATTTCTTCACAGGGTGTACATGGTGTTGAGTTTGATGAAACGAACTGGGATAGACACATCAGCTCATTAAAACCAATGGTAAGAAAACTGAGTTGTCTGTTAATCCTTTCTCTCTGCTACATCCCTTTCTTTTCTTCATTAGATGAAATAGCAGTAGTTTATAAAAACTGAACAAAAGCCATAAATGGAATGAATGGCAATAAAACGGTGAACTGGTTGATATGAGATACCAGTAATACTGTGTGGGATGAAATGATAGGGAATTACATGTTAAAAGAAAAATGATACCAAATTGAATCTAATATAGCTTTTAAAGTCTGTTATCTTTTGCCAAAGACACCCACAATCAATAGGTTTATTAATATATGCCACTAAGGGTGAATGTCAAATGTACCTGTCCAACATTGTACCATTCTGTCTCTATTTACAAGTGTTTTTTTTTCCTATTTCCAGGTAAAAAGCATTTTTTTTAACCTTTGTCTTTTTTATCTTTCATTTCTCCTGTTACAAAGGGTCTGACTATACTGATGAATACCTGTAATTCTAACACGGTGGAGACGTACTGCTCTTTCATGGATCATGTCTCATCGAGCGTCAACAATGAAGAGAGCAAACACTATATGCATGTCTCACAAAGAAGGTAATTATCATGACTTATTTGTTTGTGAAGCTAGATTGGCATTTTACTTTTCTTTTTTGATGTTGATGTATTTGATTTTGTGATAATACTGTCGGGTTATCATTCTTGTGCTATTATTTTGTATTCATTCCCATCATTAGATATGCCTCGTTGCTCTCTTTTTGTGTCTCACTTCTCTTTCGATTTCTCTTTGTGTCCCTTTTTCGTCCCCTTCTCTTTCCTTTTCCAATTTCTCTCCCTCTCCAAATTCCTCTCTCTTCCATTTCAGATCTCTTTCTTTCTTTTTTCTTTCTTTCTTTCTTTCTTCCTTCTTTTCTTCCTCCCTTCCTTCCTTCCTTCCTTCCTTCCTTCCTTCCTCATTTTGTGACTATCTCTGTCTATATCTATTCTCTGTTTGTCTCTCCCTTTCTCTGTCTCTTTCTCTCATCTTTCTCTTTCCCTCCCATCTAACTTATTCCACTTTTCTCCATATTAACCATGATCTTTCTCTCTTGTGCAGGTGTCTCTGTCAAATAGCTCTAGTGCTGGGTTTCACTGACCAAGCAACCGAAGCCTTTGAACTGAAACAGAAGTTAGCACTTTACAAATTACCAGTAAGCTCTTATTGACTTCACCATGATAGCATCGATGCTGATAATGATGATGATGGAGTGATAGTGTGATTTGTGGATAGTGACGATGATAACGATGGTGAAAATTGATTGTTGTGAAAACTTAATGGTGACAATAGTCATGGTGATATTGCCATTAGAAGGTAAATTACTATGGTGATGGTGTTTGTGGTGGTGATATTGGTGGATAACGAAAAGAGGGAGAATGAGAGAAGAGGAAGGAAAGGAAGAGAAAGAAGGATATGGAGAGTCAGCAGAAGAAGAAAAATTTTTTTACTTTTTTGACTTTTCAAAGTAAAACTTTATTTACAATCAAAATTTGACAAACATAAAAGATGTAATCAATCAATGCACTTTACTCTTACAGTGATAGTATTTCAACCATTAATATAGACATAACTGTTAAAACATGTAAACCAGCAAGCATCGTTAAAAACAAAGTAAGCATAATATAACAACAATAGTTACAAGCATTGAAAAGATTTATTTTTTAATGTGATGCCACCTCACATGAGTGGAAGGTCAAGGGACTTAAGAGCCCCTTACAAAGAGGGAGATACATGTATTACAATCAATGCATAAAAAATACAAGTACAAAATATACATACTTAAATTAACCATGTTTTTATACAATTATCATCTGAAATAAAAAGTACATTGTTATAAGACCATTTTTCAAAATAAAACCAAATTGTTCTGTACTTTATGAAACTCAAAATCAATGATTATTTATGTTTTTTATTCTGCATAGCCAAAAAGGAATAGGATCGTTCAGGAGTAGCTGACAAAATCTGGACAATTTTAGAAGTGTTTTCCAAAGGAGGGATATCGGGAGATTGCTTCCTTTTTGCAAAAACATCTTGGTGGCGAGCCCCAAATGGGGGCTATTTGTGGGGGTTGAGATGGGGGAGTTTCTTTAAGGGGGCATTCTTCCCAAATATCTTGAGTGCCTCAAGAGGGGTATTTTTTTCTTATGGTATTCACAGCACTAGTCTGGCGCGGAGAGGTGAACCCACGGTCGGCACCACAAAGACTTGCTTTTGGAACTTGTTCCCAACGCGGTGGTTTGGTTGTGGGTTAGGAAACTTCTGGAGGATGTCTCTGGATCGTCAGATTTACCTTTATTGTGCTTACTGTGTGCCAACTAGGGGGTGGGTTCCATGGATACATTGTTAACTGCTTTTTTGCAAGTTGTGCTCAGGTGACTCGCCTCCCCTCACACTAAGCAATGAGCTGCCTCCATGGAAATGAAAACATGGTAGCTAATACCATTGTGAAAGAAATTAGTAAAATCAGGAGGAGTGACCTTAGGAAAAGGTTTGAGAAGAACTTGAATTTGTCTACGAAAAGGACATGATGTGTGCAAATTCTTTGTCTTTAAAACCAATTGGAATGGGGCAAATTTGTGAAACAACTTTACAGATTGTACTAAAATGTGTAACTAGTAACGAATTTGGGATTTCGGTATAAACATCTGACAAGGTGATTCTTGTTGTGGGTAGTACAAGAGGGGAAACCGAGATGAATGCTCCCCTGAAAGTGAAGCCATTGTCCACGGCACTCACCACATACAGTCTCCCTTGATTTTAAATAGATTGAAATTCGTTGGTTGATGATGCGGGACGAAGAGATAATGCTCTGAGCAGGCGTTATTTCCGCAGAGCCTTTACATAATCCCTAATTGGAATTTCATTCTCAACATAGAAAGAAATACCATTATTTCTATTCACTCTATTAAATGGCTCAGTAGCCACAGGAGCTAGCCGTGCTTGGCCCCGGCAGGTCCCGGGAAGCTGTTACAATGACCATGGTGGCCAGATGCCATACAAAAAAAGAATAAACTGCAATAACAGAAAATCAAAGACACGTTAAAAACGTATATAAACACTTAGTATAGAAATTTTATATATATATATACTGTATAAAACGCTAAAAAAACTCACAAAAAACTGGAGCCAGATAAACACATGTCCCTCTAGAAAGAAGAGGAAGAAGAAGAAGAAGAAGGAGGAGGAGAAGGAGGAGAAGGGAGAAAAGGAGGAGGAAGGAAGGGAGGAAAAGGAAAAGACAGAGGAGGAAATAGTTGAGGATAAGACAATACAAAATAGTCATATTAGTTACCATTTTTTTGTACCACACAGAGTGATGGTGATGAGAATGATGTAGGAGGCAGGAGATTTGCCAGGTCACGATCTTTCATCAAGAAGCGCATCCCAGCTCCACACACATTGTCTGTCCTTGTTGAACAACCATCCACAGGTATGTAACAAGTAAATAATACCTACAGTAGGTCCCATGAAAAAAGGAAACCATTGTTCTCGGTCATTTGTTCCAACAGAATTGGTTTGTGATATTTTTTTTTTAATTTACATCATTAGAAAGTTTAGGTTTTCTTCTTTATATGGATACCAATATCATACGTAAAGTTAACGCTTTGACGAGGAAGAAGAGTTTGAAATTTCAACGTCGAAATCAAGTTGCGCAAACAAACTGGTAAAGATTTATATAGCATAATGACAATCCGGTGTTAGAATGGGTTAGCATTTTTTTTGTGTTCTTTGTTGTTTTTTTCAATGAGAAAGATCTGAACATCTTTCCAATGAATTGGTTGTGATCGTGTCTCACTCTCTCTCTCTGTTTCATAGATTACCAGCAGCTATTGACCCAAGGAAGTGCTAGCCTCCTCCTTGACCTGTGCTCGGAATTCTGGGATGGCTCTGACCTGTACACCTTAACAGAAAATGAAAGGTAATGGTTATTTCCTGAAGCATGTATAACCTCCCCTGCAATATTCAGCACTAAAAGATATAGGCTCATATTCTTAATTTTGTTTTATTGAAACTGTGGTCTGCAGTTGTGATTTGACTATGGAAAGCCAACTGTGAGCCAAATCTCTAACAGAACAGGTTCAATCTAGTAGCTCATCTGTAATTCAGAACATTTAAAACTGTCTCGTGCTAACTGAAATAGTTTTCATCACCATTATACCATGATAAAGTATCACAGTGAACATAAAGAAACATACAATGTTCACAAAATTTTGACATTTTTAGCTTCCCATAAGTTTAGCACAAAATTAGACCATGGCCTATGTAAACTGGACTGCAGGATATAGGCCTATATCTTCTTCAAACTGAAAAGCTAGTCAATTAGCAGATGTGATATCTGAAAGACTTTTTGATTCTTTTAAATTTCAGAATCAATTATAAAAAATACTTCTTTCATCTTATAAAAAAATTATTTTTTATGTTGTTATGCTTACAGGAAGAAAATTCTAGATTTTTACCAGCGAGCCACCCTATCGTCCTACTGCACTGCCTTTGCCTATCAACCCATGGCAGAGACCATTGATAATCGACTTGGTGATTATTATATCGAGCTTCCAGCTAATCATAAACATACTGATGATCATTATATGAATGAGATACCAGGATTAGCCAGGTAAGAGTTAGGCAAATTATACTGCTATATTAACATATTCAAATGCATTTAATAATAATAATACTAAAGGTATATTTACCCAGGGTAGCCACTTCAGTTCCAAAAACTGTTCTCCCAGTGGGCCCTGCTATTATTACCCGGCTAAGCTGGGCTACCGATTCAGGTGCACACAGCTTTTTGTACATTTCATTTATTTCACCTTCTGTAAAATACCCCCCAAATTGTATTTACATTGTATTCAAGTTATTAGAATATTATAAGGTGTGTGCTTTAAAAGCAAAAAGCTTACCAAGGTGGGCCCCCCAAACATATACAAGATCCATATTGTACATATTCCTTTAATTTTCAATCATGCATTGATGTTCAGAAAACACAAATTTGAGGCATATTATTGACTTATGCAGTATCTCAATATTAGATCCCTGTTGCATAAAAATTACTACTGTGGTAACTTTGTCATTCAATGGTAACTTGAATGGAATCCTTGATTTTGATTGGCTGTTGATCATCATTACCATGGAAGATACCATTGGATGGCAAAGTTACCATAATAGTAACTTTTATATAACAGGGCCCTGAGATGTATTTATAATAATAGGCATTTATATAGTGCCATCTATCTAGAAATATTCTATTCCGAGGCGCATTGTTATTATTACCCCGGCTTTAGCTCGAACTGCCTCTCGGCGCTGATTCATTCAAGGAATTAATCCTGCCGGGTACCCATCACCTCACCGGGGTCGAGTGCAGCACAATGTGAATAAATTTCTTGCTGAAGGAAATTACGCCATGACTGGGATTCGAACCCACGACCTTCTGTTTCAAAGTCAGAAGACTTATCCACTAGGCCACAACGCTCCACATTACGAAGCACAGAGGGGAGAAGAAAACATTTCAGGAAGGTCTTACATCAAGGGAATCGGATGTACTATGGAATTGCTCAAATGATAACCATATTTCAATTTTTTTTAGATGTACACAGGGTTATACATGAGCGCAAGGGGCGAATTTGCCTATATAACAGCCCAAATCACCCCTAGAGTTTCGTAAGATAACACACTTGCCATAAAATCTGCCTCAAAAACATATTCAAGAATATTTAGAAAATAAGTATTCTACATATTGCAAAATAATATTTGCATTTACTGCATAATTGTTTGTTGCACAAAAAAGAGGTCCTTGAAATGAAACGAATGCCCCCCTCCATTTAAAGGACCCGTCCACCCCAACAAAAAGTTGATATGAATAAAAAGAGAAAAATCCAACAAGCATAACACAGAAAATTTCATCAAAATCGGATGTACAAAAAGAAAGTTATGACATTAATTTAAAGTTTCGCTTGATTTCACAAAATAGTTTCATGTATATGCACATCCTGGTCAGTATGCAAATGAGGAGACTGATGTCATCCACTCACTATTTTTTTATTTTTTATTATATGATATATGAAATATTCTAATTTTCTCTTCATTGTCAAGTGATACAATGATTTCTTCCTGAACATGTGGAAGTAGCTTAGTACTATATGGCTCAGTCAAGTTGATCCTTATTGTCAAATCTATAAAAAATGAAAGATTGTATGATTCAAACAATAAAAAACAAAAATAGTGAGTGATGGACATCATCGACTGACTCACCTAGTTGTGCATTTCACTGTTTTGTGAAAAATAAGCGAAACTTTAAAATGTCATGACTTTTTTTATTTTACATCCAATTTTGATGAAATTTTCAACACTATGCTAGTTTGATCTTTCTCTATTTATTCAAGTCAGTGTTTTTCTGGGGTGGACTTGACTTTTAAGTAACCTCCACAATTGATTTCTGACTCTGAATTTTGTTTAGATCATCTTGGGATATGGAGAGCAGTCGAGACCCTAATACAGATATTCATCGCACCAGGAAGTACCACAGCCTTGATTCTACCATGAACAAACATGGCAAGATTACAAATGCTGAAGAATGCTACAAGTAAGTGATGATGATGATGATGATACTTTGCTTTTATACAGTGCTATATTAATTGGGTTACAAATGTATTATTACCTTATTACCCTGGTCATCATATTCTGGCTTAGCTGCATACAATGTATTGGTATGTACTTTTCCACTCTCTGGGGAGCATTCCAACAAGAGTTCCAAGACTCAATTGCTAAGCATACTACATTGGCTTTTGCATTTTACTGGGTATCTATTTGGCACCTGGATGGAGAGTGATGTTGATGATGATGATGTTGAAATACTAGTACTTCATATGCACTATATTTATAGCCATAGTTTACTGTATAAAGATGTGTCCATTATAGACATAACCAAGACATTTTTTTCTTATAAGTCCTAATGCCCATAACACCAAATGTCTATATGCTATTTACTTTATTTTCTGTCTCTGAACTTATACTAGTCTTCATGGACTTGCCTCCACCATTAACCATGAAAATGTAAAAAAAATATTTCTCTCACTCTCATTAATCTAGATCTCAGTGTGGTCAGATCTTCATTGGCATGGTAACCAGTAATTACCAAGCAAAAGCTGACATTGTGGCCCTCATCGAGCAGCTGGACAATGCGTGTATTCGATTCGTCCACTTCTCTAGAGACCAAGAACTTCGGAGCAGGGTAAATATATTTATGGAATCATTTGTAATGTCACCACTCTATTGCAACAGTCCAAGATTTAGTTTGAACCATGTCAAAGACTGCATAGCGGTCAGTTCATCATTAAAGGGATGGTCCAGGCTGAAAGTTTGTATAGCTTAATAAATAGAGTAGAATTCACTGAGCAAAATGCCGAAAATTTCATCAAAATCGGATAACAAATAACAAAGTTATTAGATTTTAAAATTTAGCAATATTTTGTGAAAACAGTCGTCATGAATATTCATAAGGTGGGCTGGTGATGTCACATCTCCAATTGCTCTTTTGTATTTTATTATATGAAATTAGGTTTATTCAAATTTTTTTCCTCTAAGAACTAGAAAAATTGGATTAACAACTGGTAGTGCATTAGATATTTATTGCTGCAGCTTATTTCATTAAAAGGCAGACATATTAACACACAAGTATGAAATAATGAAAAAATTATGATTTTATGTGATAACGTAAGAAAACGGAAAGTGGAGATGTGACATCATAAGCCCTCCTAATGAATATTCATGACGACCGTTTTCACAAAATACTGCTAAACTTTACACTTCAATAACTTTATTATTTGTTATCCGATGTTGGTGAAATTTTCGGCATGTTGCTCTGTGAATTCTACTCTGTGTATTAAGATATAAATATTTTCAACCTGGACCATCCCTTTAAAAAAAAAACAATTGCATCTTTCTAAAGCCAGTGGTTTGTTTTAATTCCCAACAGCCTAATACAGGTATCGCCCGGTGTAGATAGTCGGTGAGTCAAGCTTATTTCGATCCATTCTCTTCCTGGTTTATCCGAGAAGCTTGGTCTGGTGGCTGGATCGAATGGTTTCTTTTCAATTGGTCCAATGCCAATTCGTCCAATGGCCAACTCGTTTACTATCATCTGGTTAACATCAGTCCGTCCACGACCCGCCTGGTCTAATTGCCATTCCGTCCACTCACCATTTCCTCTAATAATCACTTGGTCTAATAGCCATTTAGTCCATATACCATTTGGTCTAATTGGACTATTAAGTGTTAATCGGGCAAAATGATTGAGAAGAAAATGGGTAGTACACCAACTGGTTATGACTGGTTATGAGACGAAATGGTCATAGACGAAGTAATTATTGGACCAAATGGCTAATGGACTAAATGGTGGTTAGACCAAATGTTGCTGGACGGATTTACATTAGACTAAATGAAGGTAGACCATGTTATGAGTGGACGGGTTGGCAGTAGACGAATTGGCAAGTTACCGATGGAACTATGACATCTTTCTCCTGGACCAGGCCTCCTCCTTGTCCAGCTCCTCCTTCGCACTGGGGATGTATTCCAACAGTTCTCCAGCTGTAGCAGCAGTGGACATGATAACACCATCACTGTGTTAAACTCATTTTGATCGATTCTCTTCCAGGTGTTCTCTGAGAAGCTTGGTCTTGAGGCTGGATGGAACTGTCACATCTCTCTCCTGGATGAGGACTCTATGTCCTCCAGCTCACACTGGGGATGTATTCTGGCAGTTCTCCATTCACAGCAGCAGTGGACATGATAGCACTGTGTTAAGCTCATTTTGATCGATTCTCTTCCAGGTTTTCTCTGAGAAGCTTGGTCTTGAGGCTGGATGGAACTGTCACATCTCACTCCTGGACCAGGACTCCTCGTCCTCCAGCTCCTCTCACCTCCCTCACACCGGGGACGTATCCCGGCAGTTCTCCAGTCATAGCAGCAGTGGACATGATAACACCATCACCGATGGCGAGATGAGCAATAGACACAGTGATACCGGGGAGCCCAAGTCAGACGGGACAGAGACCTCGCCTCACTCAGCTGACGAGGAACAGGTGGGTGTATGACCAGGGGGTTGGATGATGGCAACGATGATGATGATGACAATGATGATGAAGACAATGATGATGAAGATGATGACGAAGATGATGATGACAACGATGATGAAGATGATGAGGACAACAAGGATGATAAAGACAATGATGATGTTGATGATGACGACGATGATGATGACAACGATGATGACAGTGATGATGATGATGATTACAGTGATCATGGTGATGAAAGTGAGTATGATGATGGTGATTGTGATGATGATGACGATTATGATATTTTTCCTGTCATCTCTTTCATTCCTAGGTCCAAATTGAGGTGGAAGCCCAAAGGGTTCGCTTCGATCCCGTGGAAGCCGTTGTCGTGGTTGACATGGAGAGCTTGATAGAGGATGAGGACAAAGAAAAGGGTGATGTTGTTGCTAAGCAACAGACAAGTGATGCAAGCCAACCTTGTGAAAGTGTTGAACTTTCTATGAGAGGATCTGAAGTTCCTAACTTATCAAGACCATGTAGTAGAGATGCAGACACAGAGGATGCGGATGATGATGATGAAGAAGAGGAGAAAGATGAAACAGATGGACTTCAGACGCTTTCATCATCATCGTTGGAAAAAAGTAGGACAACATCATATCCTCCTACCGACACTTCTTGTGTGGTGAAGGCAGAACCAAAGGAGGAGGACGCGTTGCTAGGCGACCAACATCGAAATGTGGCATCATCAAATCTATCATCTCCATCATCAACAAACTCTCAATCAATTCCTGCATCTCCTCCTCCTCAAATGGAGGCCGCCAACGCCAACAACTCAGAAGATGCCAAAGAGACGGATGCCCTCCTGAGTCAGCCGTCGACCAAGCCGTTTGATCTTTCTAACAGACAGCGTCAGATCTCAGAGACTCAGACGTTTAATAGTGATGTCTCAGCAGCAGAGACAGATACCCTTAGCCATCACACAGAGAGTGAAACAGCTGGAGGGTTTGATATATCCAACAGGGTAAGCAATGAGACCTTTCTTTACTTTAATGTTGCATTTTTTTTTAACTCTCAGTACTCTTTGGGGTTATTTTGCCTCTATACAGTGCTTATCAAAAAAAGTTTACACTTTAAAAAGCCCTGGGAATTAAAATATATGCAACATATGGGTAATTTTTTCACATATAATCTTGGGTTTGGGTCTCATCTATCCAATGAAAGTAAAAGTTTTGACAGAATGTTACACTAGAGTGAGCACGGTCCATTTTTGTAAAGCTCGCAAAATCTGTTTGCGCAGAAATGCTTGTTTTCACGCTGTGTCAAGGGGAAAGGGCAAAATCAAACTTACCCTGCGAAAGATTTCTCATACATTTTCCTTGCACTCTTAGTCAATTGAAATAAAATGGATACATTCAAGCATTTTGTAACAATTTTGCCACCCAAATTGAAATTTCAACACTCAACACATGGGCTCCATGTGTGTTTGCACACAATGTATGTACTCTCTTTACTCCATTGGGAGCATTTCGAAAATATTTCCAAGACTTGATTGCTAGGCATACTACATACACTTTCACATCATACCAGGTACACATTTAATACCTCGGTGGAGAGTGGCAAAATGTGGATTAATTACTTGCCAAAGGCCGCCTTGGGATTCATACACACGATCCTCCGATTCCAAGGCGATAGTCAAAAACACTTCTTTATGCTTCCATGTATCATCATCATTGTTGTAATCACAAACTGTCAATCGTAATAGAAAATACTTTTGAAATATGTTTCAACCAAATTCAATACTTTCTTAAAGGGATATCTGATAATCTATCCACCGGTAGAAACAATGTGAGGTTTACTTTATCATGTTTTCTCTCACCAGGCTAAGTTACCTCGAGGTATAGCAAACATCAGACCACACATAGAGAGGATCGATAATGTACCCCTCCTCGTACCCCTCTTTACCGATGTCACTCCAGAGAGTAAGTTATGTCATTACAAAGAAAGTGAATGGTTTGTTGTGTTGCATTACTTTATACCTCCTCACTGGCATATATACACTATGCCTTCAACTGTGATTTATCAGTTTCATTACATTTTTTTTTCTGTTTTGAATTATAGGATAATCTAATATGTTAAGATCATGTTCTTTGGGGTATATATATATTGTATCAGCATTGTTGCTATATTGTTTTGAGGTTAGGGCAATTCTTTATTTTTTTTAGGTTGAATGACAAGATCTTTGTATAAAGAAAGAGGTCTACTTCAACCATTGCTGCTCCCAGCCCTTTCTCCTCTATTGCTCTTTGAACCTGAATATAATCTTGATAGTTCCAAATTTCTTGATGTTTCTGAGATAAAACAATTGCCTTTTGTGATTTAATGCCTGATGTTGAAAACCAGATGTAACTTTGCTTTCCATCTATACTTTGGTTATCAGAGTTGTCTCATTGATTGTTTGATATGCTGATTGTTGCTTTGTTTCCATAGCAACCCGTGAGATGGTGGAGATCATGCAGGAGTATGGAGAAGTAGTGTGTTGTCTTGGAAGCAGTCTTAATATTTCCAACGCACCAATATTTGCTCAAGCAGATATCAGGTATAGCATACAGATATACCAGGCTTTCAAAAAGTGTTTAGAAGAATTATTCATCCTAGGTTTTAATGGCAAATACTATTTCTTTCCAGGTGGGTGTTTCATAAAGCTGTTCGTAAGTTAAGAGCGACTTTAAGAACGATTGGTGATCCTTTCTTGTGGTAAATGGCATGTTGAATTAGAGATGGTTTAGTGCGTAAGAAAGGATCACCAGTCGTTCTTAAAGTTGCTCTTGACTTACGAACAGCTTTATGAAACGGCTCCCAGGCGGCAAATTTGTTAAAGTCAAGCCTGTTATATTGACCACCTGCAGACATGCCAACCATTCCCTTTTTAGACTATTCCTCTTTTGTGCTATGAATACACCAATACTTTTTTTTGTATGATTTGTTGCTTGAAAAAAAATGTTGATCATGGAGTATGTATTATACACAGCGTGCGACACTAGCACCGGTCCGACAGTCCCAGACCGGTTAAAAATCATTCTCGGGCAAGTAACTTGTTGCAAGAAAAGAACAAGTAAATTCTTGCCTACGAGCACATGTTTAAAGTGGTGAATTATCAAATTTAATTTCACACGTTTTTTTCACTAATCTCACTACAACAGGCTGGCGATTGTTTGATTTGATTTGATTTGATTTATTTATTTCCGTTTCACAATAGTATAATGAACATAGCAATAATATAATGAACATAACAAAACAAGGTTGAAAATACTACGAAATATAATATGTATACATAGATAATCATAAATTTAAAGAACACAATTGAGTAATTAAATTTGTCTGAAATTACATTTGTATTTGACAGTAAAACGGAGGGACTTGCCGAAAAAAGCAAAGCTTGTACAGGCGGCAAGCCCCTAACTTAGTTTCAATATAAAACTACAACAAATAAATATTGGTTTGTAATAATAAATTTGTTTAAAAATAAATACAATTTTTGTGCACTTGAAAAAACGTAACTGATGGGTCATGTAAAGAAATATTTACGTTATACAATATTTTAAGAGAGGGGGAGGTGAGGGGGGGGGACAGAAGGGACAGAGCAGTGCAATACACTAAGTAGAAAAGAAATATGGCAGGCAGCAGGAGCAGGTACTTGGCTAATTGCAGTTTTAAGAAGAAAAAATAATGTAAAACAAATAATATACATGACTATATGTATATAATATAAACTCATATACATAAAAGTTGAGCATAATTAAATCAGTTATTTTAGTTATTCAGCTTGACCTGTTTGCGACGAATATTTCAGAATTAACATTTTTTTCAGTTTGCGTTTAAAAATATTTACATTAGGGGATTCTTTGAAATCTTGAGGCAGAGAGTTCCAATAGGCAGGCCCGGAGAAGACAAACGAGTTTTTTGCAAATAAAGTTCTTGTTAAAGGAAGATGGTAACATAGACGTTGCCTTGTTGGGTAGCTGTGTACGGAAGCATTTTTACGGAACATATTAAAGAAAATGGCGGGGAGATCGTCCCTGCTTAATTTAAACATAAATTGACTAAGTTCGAAAAGATATATGTCATTTACTTTAAGAATGTTATTTTCAAAAAATAAGATATCAGTATGTGATCTAAAGTGTGTTTGAAAAATTATTCTTAGAGCTTTTTTCTGGAGAAGTAATATTCTATTTATTTGTGTTTGTATTGCACATCCCCATGCAATAATTCCATAATTAATATATGGTAGAATAAGTGTGTAATATAATGTTAACAAAGTGCGGGAAGGGAGAAAATGTTTAAGTTTATTAATAATTCCAATGTTTCTTGAAATTGTTTTACATATACTATCGATATGAGGCTTCCAGGATAATTTGTCGTCAATAAGGACACCCAAGAATCTAGTAGTGGAAACATTATTAAGAACAAAATTATCAAAGAAAATCCTGTCAGTTAGAGTATTGACTTTATTACTGAAAAGCATGTAGTTTGTCTTCTGGTGATTAAGTGAAAGTTTGTTGGCCTTGATCCAATCTGTAACATTTGTTAGTTCAAAGTTTAAGGTTCTAACGAGTTGGTTAATATCATCATGGGAAAAGAAAATATTGGAATCGTCAGCAAAAAGTATAAATGAAAGTAAATTTGATGTATTTTTAATATCATTGATGTAAGTAATAAAAAGAAGTGGGCCTAGTAGGCTACCCTGGGGGACACCGCAAGTAATTGGAAGAGTAGTCGAATTGCAATTATTTACTGATACAAATTGGGTCCTATCAGTGAGGTAACTCCTGAACCACTCCAAGGCCTTCCCTCTAACTCCATAATGACATAGTTTATGAAGGAGAATTTCATGATTTATAGTGTCGAAGGCCTTGGAGAAGTCCAGGAAGATACCGACAGTATGACAACTATTATCGATGGAAGTGGTGACTTTATTTATAAATGACAAAATTGCATGGGAAGTACTGTGATTTTTACGAAATCCAAATTGGAAGTTTGAAAAAATGTTATGTAATTTGAAGAAATCACTAGTTCTGGTATGGACCAGTTTTTCTAGAATTTTAGATAGTGAAGTTAGTAAGGATATTGGACGATAGTTAGAAACGAGTTGGCTATCACCTTTTTTGAACAGTGGGATGACTTTGGAGATTTTCATTTTATTGGGGACCCGTCCAGTGGTAAGAGAGATATTAAAAATATGTACCAATGGATCAACGATGGCTGCAATGATTTTTTTTAGAAGAAAGTTTGGTATACCGTCATACCCCGGGCTTTTCTTATTCTGTAGATTGCTAACAATGTTTATGATTTCCATAGAATTAGTAGGGCTGAAAAACATAGAATTGGGGTTAGGGTCGTCAAGGAAATCAGAAAAGGATTTGTTAGTTCAAGGTATATTTTTAGCCAAGTTGTTGCCAACATTTGAAAAATATGAATTAAACTCTCCTGTGATTTTATTAGCGTCGTCTGTAATAGTATTATTTGACTTTATTTTTGTGATTGTAGAGCTTTTTTTCTTTTTGTTCAGTACATTATTAATAATCTTCCAAGTATTTTTCATATCATTTTTGTAAATGTTCAATTGGGAAGTGTAGTATTCCCTTTTGGCAATACGTAATAATGTGGTAAGGGTGTTTTTATAACAAGTGTACTTAGAACGAGAGTTTTCGTTAGGTTTAGAAATATATTTATAATAAAGATTATTTTTACGATTAATAGATCGTAAAATAGATTTAGTGATCCACGGATGTATTGGGATTTTTTTATAATTTGACTTTCGGTGGGTGATAAGAGGGACATTGGTGTCTAGACAAGATGTTAATTTGGTAATAAAAATGTCGTAAGCTACATCAACCTCTGTGGAGTCAAAAATGGTCGACCAGTCTGTATTGTCTAAATCATTAATTAAATGAGAAATGTTATCATCGGTTATTTTACGATAGGAAGTATTATATGATTCATTCTTAAAAAGTTTATTTTTAGACAGCTTCACAAAAATTGAAAAGTGATCAGAAATATCACTAAGAACTATACCAGCTTGGGGGGTAGGAAAAGTTACATTACTAAAAATATTATCTATAATAGTTGCAGAAGTGTTAGTCACTCTCGTTGGTTTAGTGATTAGTGGTAAGAAAGAATTAGTCAAAAACGTTTCGAGAAACTCTTGCGAGATATTGTTATTGATGCAATTCATTAAATTGATGTTGAAATCCCCATAAAAAAACAATCTTTGTTTTTCAGAAAAGGATTGAGTAAAAAGTCATTGAGGGTTTCCAGAAAATGTCGAGTATTTGAATTAGGAGGTCGGTATAAGACTCCCAGTATCATATTTTTTCCTTTTGGATTCATGATTTCAACAAAGAGTGATTCTAAAGCGTCATTGGATAAAGTCATATTATTTATAAGATTATATTCGTATTGCTGGGGTATATAAAGTGCAACACCACCACCAGGTCTAAGAGTTCTGTTATTAACAACTAGATTAAAATCGGAGAGTGCAAAAAGAGAACAAGGATTTTCCGAAAACCACGTTTCAGTTAATCCAATGATTGAATGTTTCGGAAACTGATTTCTATCAAGAAATAATTTTAGCTTATCGAAATTTTTATTGGCACTACGAATATTCAGATGGAGAAGAAAAATATCTTCTTCAAGACTGCTAGAATTAATTAAAGATTTAAAATGTTGTTCTGTAAAATACTGTGAAGTAATAAGCTGCCCACATGGGTCATTTGGGTCAAAGTTTGAGTTAAGATCAGCAGTATTATCATTCAGGTAGTTTTTTATGTAAGTATCAAAATAGAGGTTTTCTGACGAAGCGCCGTGTTGTGATGAAAGGGACAACAGGTCATCGTTGCATAACGAGCTGAATGGGAAGTCAGACAAATCAGACGTCGGAGCCGGGAAGAATTACACTATATACGCTAAAAGAGTAGACACGCCGCCATGCTCCTGCTCCTGTTGCTGTGCAAGAAGAGGGAAACGAAAATGAGAGTGTGCTGTGCAAGAGAAAAAGACAATACAAGTTTGAAGGAAGACAAGTAAAATGGGAAGAAAAGAGACAAAAAAAAAAAACGAACCAGACCAAATACGAGAACGATCATTACTAATGTACAATGTGAATGAAGTAATGATAAAAAAAGAATAACCCAAAAAAGAAAGAAAAGAAAACAAGATAATTAAAAAATTAAAGAAAAAAAATTAAAGAAGAAGAAAATAAAAACGGATGTAACTGAGAATGCTATAGACCAATCCACGTGATAAGGGGGAAATAAGAATGATTTGCATTTCTCCCTTAGGAATTATACAGTCGTTGATTATACCAGTTATTGCAATTATTTGTTTACAAATGTCAGTGGAGCGAGACCAAAAAAAAAAATGTGTTGGTATAAACGTTAACATCAGCAACAAAGGTATATAAAGTCTGTGCCCACAAAAAAGTACTTTCACACGTTTTGAACAGCGTGTGAATTGACAAGTATTTTTTCATTCAATGTCACCAAATCGATGGTAACTCAAACCAGATTCGTTTTCGGGGGGGGGGGTCTTATCCAGTTACTAAAAGCTTTCAAATTGCTATCATATTATGCAAGATCGAGATCAATCTTTCCGTCGTTACACTCTAAAAAAAAAAGAAAATGCCAACTTAACCATGTTAACAGTTGAAAGGCCGGAGGAGCGACGACATCTTCCAAATGCTGCGTCAACCCAAAACCCAAAACTGTTGGGTTCAGCTTTAAACAAGGGTGGACGCAACATCTGGAAAAGGCCGGCACCCCTCCAACCCCTCTAACGCTGATTCAACATCAGAATTCTTAGAGTGTATGCAATTGCAACTAGTCAGGAATGAGGTTAGAACGCATATGGGATGCAAAAAAAAATCAGTACATCAATAATGATTGGAAGTTTTTTTTTTTTTTTTGTATATAGGCTACTACTGACATAACGCAGAATGGCAATCGGTGAATGTGTTACGTTGAGACAAATTTTTAAAAGATACTTTTTTGTCAAAAAATACTTTTTTTTTCCTTCTAAGAATATTTATTTTTGTCATAGAAGGTTGGCAGGTCTGCACTTGTCTATACTGATAACCTGTCTTCAGTGGTCAACAAAATTGTGTCCCTTTCAAAGAAATGTGTGTTATTTAAACTGTCTATAAAGACCACCAGTGTCCAGTGGTCACGTTTCTGTTTCCCTATAGGTGACCTTAAAGGTAAATGCTAGTTTTGGTAACGATATCAAAATGAGTTCGTACAGAATCCAAATAAATGACCACCAAAGTGTCTGTTTGTATAAATAAAACGCATGTGCCAAAGAATTCTGGAAGAAATTGTGTAATTGCTGAGAAATCACCAAATAAGCACAGGAATCGGGTAGGGCGTTGGGCCCGACGCTCTCAGCAATAATTATACATTGTCCCACGTGCGCTTATCTGTGTTGGGGATCTTCGGTGTGAACATTTTTTAGCGTAGATTTCAAGATTTCACAAAGTTCAGTTAATGTAACTGTACCAGATCTAGATCCTCGATGATATACTGACAATTAAGCCTTGTTTTACAGACTTTCTCATGAAATTAGTGTTTACTGCAACTACTGGAATTTCTCTTTAATAGACAGGTTTGACTATACTTTTAAAGAAGAGTTTTCTTTGAATTGAATATGAAGGTAGATGTAGGGGGAGGAAGAAATCAAGGGAGGGATGCTGTTTTGGAATACATAAATTCATGAACCTCTTTGAGGTCAGAAAATATTGATTAGATAAATATGGTAGTGAGGATAATCACTGAAACTCTGATGCTCTTGTATTGGTATTCTTTGATCGGACAGCATCGGCATGGAGCCCCTCCCGCCACACATCTGCATGAGCAAGAAACACGCCCACCCCAAGGCTCCGCCCAATTGGACGTCGTCACACCCTCCCAGGACGCCGTTGGAGATCACCAGTCTCCTCACCAGTCTACCATGCTCGCTCTCTTTCCATCGCTTGAATAATATCAGTCTCATCTCACTCATCAGAGAGGTAAGGAATTTTTATATTAGAAAAAATATACGTGAAAAATTACAAATTGATTCAAGACAAAGCTTTCAATATGTTGCAGTCATTGAGAAATTCATGTATTTATTATTTGCTATGCCTCTGTCCATGAAAGGTCAGTGCTAGAAGTATTATGTTTCTGGGTCGTCTTTGCATTGGTCAGTAACGGCTTTTGAAGTTATAAGCTTTCTGATTTTTTGTGAGTTGATTTGTTTAGACTTTCACAATTCTGCTTTTGCATTTCCATAAAGTTTTATTTGTATACTATGTTTTATGCTTCTGTCCCAAAGTCTGTCAGATGCACTTTTCCATGCCACAATGCTATCACTTTTTATTAATTACGCTTCAATCTTTACAAGCTGCATAGACCCGTAATGCCTATATTGTATGTATTCCATGGCTTGATAAATAAATTTGATAAAATCACTTTCACGTCTTTTGACTCACTCTTTTATTCCACTAAAACCCACAAAATATTTTATTACTTAAAATTATTTATTGAATGTTTGATACATTTTCATATCATTCAGTATGAGAAAACAGTGATTATTACATAAAGAAAATATTACATGTGAATATAATCTCTCATTAATAAAACACATAATGGTCTTTTAACATATTGAAGCATGGAGCTTGAATGATTACAAAGCCATTATCAAACCTGAAAACTGGTGAAAGGGTATACTATACATGTATATACAGCATTTACCTACAAATAATATAAAGGGGAAATGAAACAAGAATAGAAAGGAAGGTACCCCAATGTACATGAGAATATTCATAAATTTTCAAGTAAATACAAAAACATCTTTTTCTATTGCTTTCTCCTTATAGGCCCGGGGGAGTATGCAATGGCATGGTCAATTGCTTCACGTTCTTCATGTTCGGTCTCCTGACTCTAAGTGCAATTCAACTCCTGTGTACGCTGCTCTTCTTGCCACCCCCGCTCAGCGGCCGCCACGTTCTCTGGTTGGCAGCAGTCATCATCCCACTCCTGGCCGTGGCCTTGATGGGGTCGAACTCCCAGTCAAAGGTCATGACCCAGGCCACGGGCAAGAATGTGAGGGAGCAGAATTCTGATGTAAGTGAACTGCCTGTCTGAAGCCAATGGCCTGTATTCTGAACTCGAGTTATAGGTGGCACAGGCCTAATTCATTTCCCATAGACTCGTGTGTTAAATTCGCACTTTAAAAAATTCATAAAAAGTGATGAGGAAATTGGAGGGTTGAATGTTTACTACCAGTGGATAGGATGTGCGACATTTCATTTCTGACCAGAAAAGAGTACCTCGACCGGCTCATTTTAAAAATAAATCAGCATTTATGAAGACTACACCTGACGGTATCAAATTCGTCACTTGAGAGAGTAAAATGGTCCTAATTCTTCCACCAGTAAAAAAAAATAGTGCCATAGTAGTGATATATCTTTCCAATGTGGAAAAGGGAAGTTCAGTAGCTACCCTGCCTAGAATCAATGTTAGATTGTCAATATTTACTCATTTTTGTCAATCAGCAATATCAAATTTAAAAATTGAGTGATGGGCTGGCTCGAATGAAGATCTTTTGCCTGCCAGTAGTAATTAGGCCTGTGTAACCTTTAATTAACCCCTGGTTTAAAGTTGTTTAACTATGGAGAGCCAATCAGGGCACAAATCCCTGGTGAGCCCATTTAATTTGACTATATTGAATGTAATATTTTATTGCCCGACTTCACAATTGAATATCTCAAACATATCAGAACTTGAATAGTTGAAATATGTTCATTTTTCTGATGGGGTTCACTTAATTTTTTAGCACCGCTGTTTATAGCACTTAATACAATGTTTCTATAAAAGTAATGTGAGTTATTACCCTGGCTTTAGTCCAGTCATACCAAATTGATCGTAGACCGAATGGCCCGTATTCTGAAGTCAGGTTTAACTTGACCAAGGTCTAAGTCTGTGCTAAAATTATGGAAAGCCAAAAAATTAATAAGTTGTCTTACGTTGTATGTGTCTTATGTTTACTGTGCTCTTTCTTAACTCGTGAATGGGGAAGAAAGCTATCTTATTTATCCTTCGGAAACGGTTAAGAATGTTTTGAGAGAAAAATGAGCTGATATATTGAAATGTTACTGTTAAGAAATTTATGCCACTATTGGCTATCCATAGTTAAACCACAACTTAGAACCAGAGTTTAAATCAAATCTGACTTCTGAATACAGGCCAATGGGTTTAATCTATCTGAGAAGTAGGCCAACCGCTTGTAGACAGAGTGAACATAATAACCCTAGTCCTCTGTACAAACACTTAACTGGAGTAAAGGGTCTGATTGTGCAGCCTATAATGCCTTGTTGACTGTGCTGGTCTTTGCATGGAGACCCACTGGTAGATCCAAGTTTCAATCAGGGTCTGAGCCTGCAGACTAATGAAATCCCTGGTATTAATGCATGTGCAAACCCTTCCCTCGAGGAAAGCGGTCTGGAAATGTTGCCTAAAATCAGTGCCAATGGCTTGTGTACAGAAGGCGCTTCTCATTCTCTGAAATTTAAACAGCAAGTTGTAATCATGCTACTCTTGTATAAAGACCATACTCTGACATTGAAACAGCAAGTTGTAATCATGCTAGTCTTGTATGAAGACCATTCTCTGAAATTTAATCAGCAAGTTGTAATCATGCTAGTCTTGTATGAAGACCATTCTCTGACATTTAAACAGCAAGTTGTAATCATGCTAGTCTTGTATAAAGACCATACTCTGACATTGAAACAGCAAGTTGTAATCATGCTAGTCTTGTATGAAGACCATTCTCTGAAATTTAATCAGCAAGTTGTAATCATGCTCGTCTTGTGTGAAGACCATTCTCTGAAATTTAATCAGTAAGTTGTAATCATGCTCGTCTTGTATGAAGACCATTCTCTGACATTTAAACAGCAAGTTGTAATCATGCTAGTCTTGTATGAAGACCATTCTCTGACATTTAAACAGCAAGTTGTAATCATGCTAGTCTTGTATGAAGACCATTCTCTGACATTTAAACAGCAAGTTGTAATCATGCTAGTCTTGTATGAAGACCCACCTGACGATCAGAGTTTCAAGCAGGGTCTGTGCCCCGCCGCTTCTTTTACTCCTTTCTTTCCTTGTTTGCAGCATGTGATGTTATTCTGCTTCTTCTTCATCACCAAGTTCATGGGTTCCGTGATCATCTGTACTGTTTGCCATTTCCTCACTCTCATTGCTTTCTGTAAGAAGACGGCAGAGAATCCCACAGATTGCCATTTCATACTCCATAACAGGTAGGAAAGAACGCATTATCTTTGAAATACTATTACCACAGTCAAACCTGCTCTCACTGAATCCTGGGGAGCGTTTCATGAAAGCCCTTGTCAGACGTTTTATCCGACAAGTCCTGTTTTATCCGACAGTTACTATAGTAACAGTGCTTCTCAACCAATCAGAATCCAGGAAAGTTTTCAGATCTGACAACTTGTCGGACGAAAATGTTGATGAAACGCTCCCCAGAATTTAAAGTGTAATGCGACATTTGCTCTTACAGCAATTACTCCTCCGCTCATTTCGCTGAAGGTATAATGTGACAGTTAGGGTTGTGATGGAGTTATTTAGTTGTAGAATGTGAGGATGATGGTTAAGGTTAGTGTAAGGTTTCAAGCTCAGGCCTATGTTTGGTGTAATGTGTGAAAAAGACCATTGTTGCTGGAAGATATGTCATGGAACCCTGTAAAAGACCATAATTTGGGTTTTACCTGAAGAGGGGTTTCTCATAGAAATATGTATTACTGGTATTACGACAAATGTTTGTGGAAACGGGGGTCCTTGGAACGGGTTGCCTGCGTGTGATTGCGTATTCATTCCTATGGAACGGGCATATGTGCATGCAGCTAACCCGGTGGCACGGGCGCTGGGTGTGCTAGCGCAGGTGTGATGGTCGGACAGCGCTCTGCGGCCGCTTTTCACCAAAATTGCAGCTCATTGTAGCAGATCAATACGGGTGGAACATCGTAACGGAAAATATGGGAAGCTTTGGAGCGGATTTCCTTCTTTTATCTCAAAAAGAAGAAAATGCTATGCTTTGGAGTGGCTTTCTTTGTTCTTTTTCTCAATGAGACATACAGTTGAGGCCGAAAGTTTACATACACCCATGGAATTCAGTGAAATTTGTTCACTTGCCAAACATCATTAAATTTACTATATCTTCAATAATATAAATACTACCATGAAGAATTTGGTATCAAATGAAAGAGCATATTGAGCTCTTCCACATGATTGGAATACCGTTGAGATCAAAGTATATTTCAGGTGGAATTTTCTTTGAAGAAAAAAAGTAATATTAATGCCATTGTATTCTATTGTTAGTTTTTATATTTTCAAACATCGTTTCATAAAATATATAAATGTCAAATCTATGATTTATATTACATTTTCTATCATGATTTGTCACCACTGAACAAAAATGTGTAATCTGAAATGTTTGTTTTGAGAAGTAACTAGCACAAATATGAAATGTTTTTGTCAAGTTTTTATTTTTAATTTGTCTAAAATATGAAGATTTTTGGGAAAAATTTTCACCTAAATATTTTTCATCTCCTGGTGACAAAGCAATGTGATGAAGGGGCATGACATACTCATTAATTTGATATCAAATTTGTCATGATAGCACAAATATTTTATAAGATAGAGTAAATTCTATGACGTTTGACAAATGTCAGCTTTTCTTTGAATTTCCTGGGTGTATGTAAACTTCTGGCCTCAACTGTAAATGCTATGCCTTCGAACGGAAATTTAAGTGTAAAAATGGGGGTCCCATCCGCGGCACATACCCACTATGCATTATATACTGAGTGCCCCCCCCCCCCGGTCATGCCTTTTCTACCGCACGCAACTAGGAATTTAAGTGCGACTCTAAAGTCATACTTAAATCTTTGTGAAACACCCCCAGAACTGTATTTTATAATTCTAATGATTAGCTTTGTGAAACAGTCCTCTGGTATGAGTATAACCTTTCACTGTCAATTCTTTTCCCTTTTCTATCTTGTTTACAACTTCTTTCAGAAACATGACCTCATCATGGAATGGATGGAGAGATGAGCTCTCATCACATCATGTGCTGGCACAAAATATTCAAGCATTCCTTCTTACATTGTATTTCAGTAAGTAATATGCCATCCCATAATGATAATAATAAAATATTCAAGTTTGATATAATGCCTAGTATATTGGAATCACATCTCTTAGAACTTTACAGATTTTTTATTACCCCAATCAATGGATCCTGACATACCCGTATACAATGTATGCACCCCCCCCCCCCCCCCCCCCGGGAGCATTCCAACAAGTTTTAAGTTTCAAAATTTATTGATCAAAATCCACACATATTGGATCATTTCCAATTTTACAAAACAAACACTAATGTGGACAATTACATTGAAACACAAACTTAAGATACAGATCCAATATATAATACATAGATAAATATAAATACGAAATACAGAGAGAAAGATATATAGATAGAAATATAGTGGACCCCGTACAGATAATAGTTAAGAAACATTCAAAATACTAAGGTCACATTCTTGAAAAAAAGAGTTCCAACAAGAGCCCCAACAAGAGTTCCAAGACTCAATTGCTAGGCGTACTACAAGCACTTTGCATCTTACCGTGTACCCATTTAGAACCTGGGTTGAGAGTGGCATAGTGTGCATAAACGCCTTGTCAACGTACGGTAGGCCGCAGTGTATTATTGGAACACACAACCTCTCTCTTCTTTCCACTTTAAAAAGTCAATTTCTATTTTCCCTGCTCTTATTCCACCTTTCATGTTTTTATCCTTGTTTTCTTTCAGTTACATCATCAGCTAGTTTTGTTCATTCTTTGCAACCGTTGTGGAGGAAACCACCGTTCAGGAACCACTTATGGTGTGGAGTAGTCTGTGCTTTGTGAGTAAAGAAGACTTATTCTTTTGAGTAGATATCTAAATTATCAACTGATTAAATCAGAATGACCTTCCCATGTCCCAAATTTATTTTCAGTTGGGGGAGACGAGATACTCATAGTTGTTCAGACTGGAAGCCTGATTAAGTCTTTTGAAATATTGATACTTGCATTTCTGAGCTATATTTTATAAATGAGACCAATTACTAAGCAATAATATTTAACCTGTTTGAGACTTTGCCCACATATAATAAAATGCTGGCTGAGTCTATAAAAACATGTGTTATAACCAATTCAGTCTGCAATGGTTAATAAACGTGCCACTTGTTTATTGTAATTACATTATGAGCAACATGGCATGTTGAATACTTAAATTCCCCAAACCTTTTTTTTTTAATTCTTTTTCTTTGATGCTTAAGAATTTTTCCATGTGAGTCTTTTTAGATCAACATCAAGAATGGAGAATCACGGGGGCCGGATGCACAAAACGACGTTCGAATGTTTCATGAAGTCACCCACATGACAAATCTCCTTTATCTCATCCTATACAGGTTTATACTGGAGATAGTGTTCTTTGCAATAGATATGAAAATATGGGGTAGAGCGGATGCTGCAACCAGGATGCCTTCCCGCCTTGAGGATATCCCTCTTGAGGTCTGGCTGATCGGTTTCCTGTGGCCTTTGGTCGAACTGTTTATCTGTGAAGCTGTCAAACAGTATGAGATACAGTAAGTGATTTGATATCCTGGGGAGCATTTCATCAATATTTTCATCTGACAAGTTGTCAGATCTAACATCTTTCCATGATTTTGATTGGCTGAGAGGCACTGTTCCTATGGTAACTGTTGGATAAAACGTCTGACAAGTCCTTTCATGAAACGCCCCCCTAGTATTTGAAAATGCGATATGATATCGTGGGCCCCGTCTTACAAAGAATTGCGATGGATCCGATCAACCGCAACTATGGATGGCCAGCAACGTCAACATCTAAAATGCAGATTTGTTCAAAATATTTTCTAGATATGATATATAGTCATACATATATCTTTTCTAGGAGATTCCGTGTGATTTTCTTTGTTTACTTAAGAAGATTGTGCAAATTTCTTGTAGAAAAATTATGTTATGGATGGTTTTCCACACAGTTGAGATTGATTGGATCAATCGTAACTCTTTGTAGGAGGGGGTCCTGATGAAGATATGAAAGATAGATGGACGAAATAAGATAAGGGGTGTGGTAGCTGTTGAAGGAATTTGGGATGGACAGATGGAAATTGTGATTACATGGGATAGAACGACAGGCAGAGACTGGCATGGATGAAGATAGACAGAAAAGGAGAAATACAGACAGACAGATTGAGAGAGGGATAGATAGGAGAGGATGGGTATAAAGACAATTGGAAGAGGAGGGTACAAAATTGTTTAAAGACAAGTCCACCCCAACAAAAACTTGATTTGAATAAAAAGAGAAAAATTCAACAAGCATAACACTGAAAATCTCATCAAAATTGGATGTAAAATAAGAAAGTTAAGGCATTTAAAAATTTCGCTTATTTTCAACAAAGTTGTTATATGAATGAGCCAGTTACATCCAAATGAGAGAGTTGATGACATCACTCACTCACTATTTCTTTTGTATTTTATTATATAAAATATGAAATATTGTTCTTTCTCGTCATTGTCATGTGAAATGAAGTTTCATTCCTCCCTGAACACGTGGAATTCCATTATTTTAACATTTTGTGCTTCAGGCAAGGAGGTCCTAATCATCAAATTCGTAAAAATTGAAATATTGTATAATTCAAACAATAAAAAACAAAAGAAATAGTGAGTGAGTGACATCATCGACTCTCTCATTTGGATGTAACTGGCTCGTTCATATAACTATTTTGTTAAAAATATGCGAAACTTTGAAATGTCATAAC
This sequence comes from Lytechinus variegatus, assembly GCF_018143015.1. Lineage (NCBI taxonomy): Eukaryota > Metazoa > Echinodermata > Echinoidea > Temnopleuroida > Toxopneustidae > Lytechinus > Lytechinus variegatus. The sequence goes on from NC_054749.1 coordinate 14,655,205, forward strand.
TTTCTTATTTTACATCCGATTTTGATGAAATTTTCAGCATTGTGCTTGTCTGATTTTTCTCTATTGATTCAAATCAACATTTTTCTGAGGTGGACTTGACCTTTAATAAAAAACATTTGAATCAAGCTGTTGACACATTTCTTTGCTCTTGGAAGTCTTTTTGGTGCAAAATAAACAAACTGAATTATAAGGAACAGTACAAACTCAAAATCCAATACCATATCTTCTTATGCATTACCTACATTTTATAAATGCTTCTATCACACCCTAAAATCTCAATTTATACTGTTTTAATAATTTATTTTTTTTATTTTTCAGAGTTTTTGTGAGATGGCAGAAGAGGACCAAACTTCAGTTCGGAACCAAACTCGGGATGAACTCCCCATTCTGAATGAGTTCAGCTATGCAGGGTTTCTACAAAGATTACATATATACTGGGGATGTTTCACAAAGTGTTGAGTGTGACTTATGGGGCGTTTCAAGAAATTTGCAATCAATTGCAAATCAATTTATAAATCAATCTTAAGTGTGTTAATCGATTGCAAACTCATACTTGATTGCTGGGCCCTGTCTTGCAAAGAAATGCGATTGATCCGATCGATCGCAACTCTGGACGGCCAGCAATGTCAACATCTAATATACAGGTTTGCATATTTTTGAGCTATGATGTATATTCATGCATTCATCATTGTCTTGAAAATTCACTGTGCTTCCCTTTGTTTACAAAGGACATTGTGCAAATATCCTATAGAAAAAATTATGACACTGTATATTAACATAGAGTTACAATTGATTGGATCAATCGTAACTCTATGTAAGACAGGGCCCTGGTCTGCTTCTTGCAACAGGAGATGAAAATTAATTTGCTCTCATTACAATTGATCTATCAGTTGTAAAGTGGCATCTGAAATTTGCAGTTGATTGCAAATATTTTCTTGCAACACCTTAATATGCTTAATGGCAGCAGGCACACGATATCAAGCGTTTGACCTCGGTGATGACTACACAGTAGTGTGTGTCCTCTAAGTATGATCTAACCAATGCGGTGATGCACTTTATACCGCATCAACTGTGAATTAAAGTGTGACTATTAGTCACACTTAAAATCTTTGTGCAACACCCCCTGGTGCATAACTTATCAATCATTGTAAATTATTCCAGAATATCCCCCAAAGTTATTTACTGATGAATAGATTGTATTTAAATATATGATTTATTATGTAATAGGTATTTATTTTTGTTATGAAAAGTATATTTTGTTGTCTCCTGATTAATACAGAATTATGTTCAGTCATTTAGATATGTTTTTGTTTCTGCTAATGATCAGTCAGTCAGGAGTCCAAAGATTGTCCTACATCCTATTGAACAAGGGTAGCCAGATTCAACGCAAACTTGTGGCAGTCAAAGCCCCGCCCCCTTCCCTCCTCTTTGCATGATTCAGTGTACAAATAGGGAATAGGCACGAGTGCGATGGTGCGAGATTTCGCACGAGGTGAAAGAAAGATGCTCTAATCAACGAGCCGAGTTGAATAGAGTGTCTCTTTCCTTCACCGAATGCGAAATGTTGCACCACTGCACGAATGAAGAATATTTGCTATTTGTGTTGTACAACGCCTCGGAAATTTTCCCTGCATTACTCTATGAAAAATTAGCAAATATATTGAAAGCCAAGAGCGAAATTCCACAAGCGGGCATGATATCCAGGGCAGCATTGCGCATTTAGCCAGCAGGCCATACACGTATTGCACCTTCATTTTTTACGGAGCGCAATGAATTCAATCGTATTGTGACGTCACCTCCTAAAGCCGTGCAACGGTACATTTTGGACAGTACGGAATGTTGCACGTTCAGCCTTTAATTTGCTTGCGTACAACAAACTAAGTAGGCGTTGTACAATATATTTTCCATCTTCAACCCAGCACTCTCAATCTCCTCTTTCGGTTGCTATCAGATAATTTTATGCAAATTTAGACTATGGTATGGTGAATCATGTTTGTTGCTAGGTTACCAAAGAAGCATTCATGTTTTTAGCTTTCAATATCAAATCCCCTTTACAGCAGGGGACAGCAGCCAAGGGGAAACTGAGGTTTCCATGGAAGATGCTTGTAATGGCAAAGTTACGATAACCATAAGTTTTTATGAAACAGGCCTTTGGAAAGTCGCTGTGCCATTGTTATATCAAGTTCAAAAAAAAAATAGGTGGGGCTTTGGCTTTTGGCAAAGTATGATTTGCGTCAAGAATCTGTTATACCCAATTTCCATTCTATCTGTGTACTTACATTTGTAGATTTCAAAGATTTCCAAGAGTACTTATTTATTTTATATCATCCCATTGTTTCATCCTTTCTCTTTTATTATCTCCATTTCTTCCACTTTATTTTCTTCTCAACCTCAAAACAAATCACCTTTTAGTGGAAAAATACATTTTTATGGATTTTTTTCAACAAAACTTGAAAGAATGTGCAATAGTTGTTTTTTAGGACATTTTGTAAGATTTGTATCTGTAGTTTTCTTTTGATTGTAAATACTGGCAAATACACATTGTCTTGGGCTCTCTCTCTATATATGTTCATGTTCGTTGATGTGAGAATTATTATGATGTACACGATCTGGGGCACGTTTCATAAACCGGTTATACTAACAAATCTGCAATAATAGTCAAAAGCTACTGAAATCATTTGATTTCATTACCTGATAGTAAACTTGTTATAGAAACTGTGCATTTGTTATTATAACGTCTTTATGACCTAGGAATCTGTTTGTGTGTAGATGGCCAGTCTTTTTGGAAAGAAATAATTTTAGTAAATTATTTGATTAACATGTTCTATTTTACTAAGAACAGTTTTAAATTTAATTTCAGTATTTTTTTATGAAGTAAAATTGAGATGCACAGTAGATAGGTCATGAGGAGTGCAATTATTGTTAAACATAAGTTTTTAAGATTTGTAAAAATTATTAGTGGTTTGTAATACAAAAATGAAATAGTGAATTTTGTTTTTCACTTTCAGAAGTGACAACACAATGGAAACATGGATTATACAAGAATCCATTGGTGCAAAGTGGCCATTTTGTTCAAAAATTTTGCAGTGATCACCATGAAAAAAAAACTTTTGTTAAACATTAATGTTTGATTTGTCCATAATTTTCAACAGTGAAGAAAGGAGATTATTTCAAAGAGAGGAAATGATGATTGCTGCCAATTTGAAGAATGAAATATGATTAATAAAGACGTAATGAAAGGCCTGTGCCTCAATGGGTTGAAGTGAATACACTAAGGATGAAATAATAATTCAGTAGATTTTTATAATGAAGTAGAACTGAGATGCACATTAAATAAATCAATAAATAAGCAGTGCCTTTGCCAATCATAACTTAAAAAGATTTGTATCAATTTGTAGTGGCAGTTTGTATGAAATATGAATCGGAAGTGGTGAATTTGGTTCCACTTTGATAGAATTATACTGCTGTTTGCAAGAAAGATATATGTACACTTAATTTTCTATCATAAAGACCTTTCCACAGAACCATGCTACTTAATATGCAAATTGTGAAGGATAGTAGGAGCTTGCACATATTTTGTTAGGAAAAAAATGTTTAAAAAAGTGGCTTCTAAAAGAGAAACCCCAAACAAGTGTTTATTTTCTTACATTGTATTGGTAATATTTTGTTTAATTGTGGGTCTGTTTTATGATTAATGGCGCAAGTGTCACATCCTTGTCGTTCTTTGGAATGAATTTTCAAAAATTTCCAGATAAATATTGTTCCATGCTGTAACTTGTAAATAAGAGTTATATCTAATTTATTGTGTTTCTATATACTTAGAAAATACCTAGTTTTAGAGAATTGACATTGTGGTACCTGCCAGTAGCATATGCAGGGGGTGGTTACAGGGGTTCAACCCCCCCCCTCTTAAATGTTTTAATACCCAACTCCCCCCCCCCCCCATTTTTTAAAGCCTTTTTTATTTTTTTTTATTTTTTTGAGGGGGGGTAGATAGGAAATGACCTAACTTGGTGGTGAAATTATTTTTGAGGTACGAACGACGTGAAATTTGTGGTGAAGACCCTTTTTTTTCTTTTGTCATTTTTTTAGGGGGGGAGGTAGGAAGACCTTTTTTTATAACATTTCATTCAGCTTAACCCCCCCCCTTTAAACAATCATGCATATGCTACTGGTTCCTGCTGTTAAGTAATTGACCTGCATTTCCAAACGTCTACTAAATCCTGGTTTGAATCTCTGTTAAATTACCCATAAGATGTTATGAATTTTGTACACTCTATGCTACTGCTGTAGTTTGAGCATTATTGGTTATGCCAGAATTATCCTAGAATGTATTGCCTCAGCTTTGTGTGTGATGTCAGCATGTATATTCAAATGATTTACGCAAGATTAAAATATAATACTGATAATTGTGGATAGATTTTGTTACTTGTCTGTTTTTGTCATTTGAGTATATGCAAAGTCGGTATGTAACTATGTGAGTAAATGGGTAGTATTCGTCCATATCCTTTCACAGCTAAATTCCCCCTACCCACATAAATATACGTTTTGCATCAACCAAATACTTCTCAATTTAACTGAATACCTCTCTTAATTCAAAAGGTTATTAAAAAGATTAAATGTATAATTTTTCATATTTGCCCAATTATTCTTATAAAATACATTATTCATCTATATACGTGTACTTTGATAAGTGAATTTCAGGTCAACATGCGTCAAAATTAAATTTTCACTTTCTGTACAGTCTAATTTCCATTGTTCATTGTATTGAACTTTTCATTTTGAACACAAATTATCATATATTACACTGTCATAGATGAGGAAGAGGGTTTCCTCAAAAATTCCATGACCAAAAAACAAACATAAAATGGAAAGGGTATAAAAATGTGAGATTTTTTTTATATTAAAATCTGTAACAAAGTGAAATTTTCATTTTTAAAAAGATTTAATTTTGGAAATTCTTTGCTTACTTTGTTTCCTCGCTTACAAATATTTAACTACCCCCCCCTCTGCACACCATGTTCTACCCCCTCAAATTGTTTTACCTATTGCAACACTGTTTCTTCTTAGTGGATGTGCAAATCAAATACTCCCTCATAAGCCCATTTATCACATTCTTTCATTACCTTTGAACATGAAAAATTAGTGATAAACTGAATGTAACAAATTGCATACCCTATTGGCGACTCGACATTTGATCCTGCGACATTTGCTCCGGGCTTTATTTCGTCTAAGATATAGGGTTAGGGTGGTAATAGGGTTATATGTTAGGTTTAGGGTAGGGTATAGTGTTAAATCCAGGGTTGAAGTTGGTCACTCCATTAGTGTGTGGAATTCACAGTGGAGCGATTGACGTCGGAGCAAATGTCATAGAACCACCCAATTGCACATGTACCAAAGCTGACCAAAATTTACCCATCGGGACACTGTTTCTTCAAATGTAAGCTTTTGTTATAAACTGGTGAATTTAAGCCATTTGATCGTACAAGTGTAAGTTTGATATCAATCACAAACCTTTATGCTACAGAGCCCTGCATTACAAAGTGGTGTGATTAATCAAATAAATCTCACCTATTGAAATCCGTCATTGTCATAATTCTACAGATATAAATTGTTCACAATTTTACTATTTTTTGCTTTGATTTTCATGTTTTTACTGTATTTTTTGAAATTCTATAATTTCATGGCCTCAAACACTGTGTTTTCCATGAAGTTCCATGAAATTCTGTGTTCTTCCAGGCAGGCCCTTGATCTTCATTTATAACTTCACATTTTATGACATTAGCACAAGAAACAAAAACATCAAAGGCAGCACGTTTTACACTATTTTCAATATATTTTAATATTTTCAAAGTTATAAACATTTTTTAATTCACAACTTCATTGATACAAGATAAACTTATCTTGTATCTGTCTTCTCCCAGAGTTCTGTGAATTCCTCTTTTTCCCTCACGCTTCTAATCCATTTACGTACAGGAATCAAGTGATACTTTAGTGTTACAAGATTACATAATACTGTACAATGGGTTAAAACTTTTTTCCTTAAATGATATGAGACCATGATTTACTTTTAAAATGTAAAATCTACATCTTTTCACAATTTCACAATTATGTATGAACTGTTTTATGAAAAAAAAAATCAAAATTCATTGCTTTCAGGGAAATACGAAATCTTCAATATAATCATGTATATTATAGTTCAAATTTCATTATCTTTCTATTATAGATGCATTGTAGGATTAAACGTTTTCTCTATCAGACAAGGATAATTCATCCATTTCATCATTTGTCATAGTTTGGGGTTTTGAAGCAAAGTCAATAACAGGAAACTAATTTAAACTTCCCAAATGTACATTCCAAAACCCAATCAGATGGTAATTTTATTTCTTATGTCTTATGTTTATTGAAAAAAGTGAGGGAGGGGTGGGTTGAAGCCCCACCCCCACCTCCTCTCAGTTTCATGGCCCTTGAAGGAATAAATAAATACAGTATAATGTAAATATTAATACTGTTATAAGGCTCCCAGCTTTTCAAGAAAATTCCCTTATTTTTCCCTGATGAATTTTTAAAATTCCCTTAAACCCATTCCCAGTTTTACATGTTTTCTAAGTTGTTGAAGTAAATTCTATGTATTTTCAATATACAAAAAATAATGTAAAACAAATTAGTACCACCATAACCAGTCATTCAATGGATGTTGTTTGGATATGTAAAAAAATATAACCGAGTCTGACTGACTACCGTGCTTTCCACTTTTGGGCCGATCAAAATTCCCTAATTTTTCCCTCATTTAAGGCATTTTCCCCTGATTTGAAGTATTCTTTTATGAAATTCCCTGATTTTTTTTCGTGACTGGAAAAAAGTAAAATAATTTTCCCTGATGGGCTGGGAGCCCTGTGTTATCAACGATTAGTTAGAGGGCTATTCTGGTAAATTCACCCAAAGTTTAAGCATTACAGCTCCTTGGCATCTCCACAATAATCGACTACTACAGAGGGTTTCCGATGAAATGTTCAATAAGCAAGCAGATACCTCCAGTCTAGTAGCATACTTCCAACGTTGAAAAAGTGATTTCGTTATCGACTCTACCATTGATCCTCAAAAATTGATTCCAGTCTCTTCGACACTACCACATCCCATCATCGCTTTTCTATTTTGATATCAACTTGCAAAATACCATGGTTTATTGCAAAATGTCTTGAGGTCCATTCCTTATATCGAAGTTCAAGTTCAAAGAGTTTGTTTCTTCATAGCGTGTGATGTGTTTCACTACCTTCTGTAGTGTGCATCACCACATCTTAAGTGTGCCTCACCACCATATGAATTGTGCATCACCACATATGAAGTGTGCATCACCAACAAATGAAGTGTGCATCACCACCATCTAAAGTGTGCATACGCTCTGTTTGCTTCACACTGCCTGTGTAGATCATGTTTCCTCTTCACTACATTGCCCTGTAACCACAGCAGAAGAACAAAGAAAATGTTTCATTAATCATATATCTAGTAGGTCTGGGAGTAAAACTAAAATAACTGATGCATTTGATCAGTTCACGAATGATCGGCAACTATTTTTTACATTGATCAAATGATCGCCATATGTTGATTACTGATTTGAGAAATTCAATAGAAATTACATCGATATAATATTTTATATTTGACAATGAAGTGCAAGAAAAATGAAATATGTGCTAAAATTCAATGAATGAATAATGACAGTTGCACCAGCACACATTCATCACCATTCAGCTATGTAAGTGAGCTGTACCGGGACACTCGACCGAGTCAGCTTGCTCATATGATTGACCACTGGTAGGTCATGTAAGGAGGTCAATTATTTTGTGATTTATCATATTCCAGGAATCTTGATTTGAACCATTGTTGATTCAAATGACTGACCACTGGTAGGTCATGTAAGTACGGCCCGTGTGACCTTCAATGTTACAGTGTCCAGTCTCCTTTGAAAGTTTTTGAATCAGTAGATATGACATCTAATTTTGTAATTTGAAAAAAAAATAATTTTGTTGTTTTATTGTAATTTGTAAAGAGTTTTTCCAAAAGTCAGTTGTAAAACAAGGAAATCATGGAATTAAGATTATCTCATTATTTTCTCAAATAAGTCAGCTGATGATCTCTTATACTCGCGTCTCTTTCTATTTTATTGACAAGTATGAATTTTAATATATTTTGACCAGTTTGTGACACGATTGGATTGATTGATTGATTGATTAGGGTTTAACGACACTACCAACACAATGTGTCATATAAGTGTCAAGCTAGATATTACTTTAATGCGTATACTGAGTTAGTTGGGTGGCTACTTTCCCGGGAAAAAATTCCCTACTCTTTTCGAATAGGAAAGCAGTTTCTTTAACGTGCAAGTGGGGTTGCTCTCCATCACACGGGACCGACAGCTTTAAGTCTCCTCCGAAAGACTATAGTTAATTTTTAATGTCTTAATAAATGTCATAGTTGCTTTGATAATCTTCAGTGACACGATTGGAAGCTTATTCTATAAAATCTCTGAAAATTGAAATACACATTTTTTTTCACAAAGAAGAATACAGAAAAGTACAGCATGTGACAAATTCTTTGCTGATTGCTCTTTAATCACACTGGTAGGTCATGTAAGTAGGTCAATTTTTTGTGATTTATCATATTCCAGGAATCTCGATTTGAACCATTGTTTACCCTAGTGAACAGTTGAATAGCAAAAAGGGTATTCATCCCAGGCTTAATCATCATCATCATCATCAAATTTGTAAAACAAAACCCCAATTGTCTTGACTACTGGTATCACATTTACATACCTGATTATGAAATGCATCCAGTAATTCTTGAGCTAGTTTCTCTGGCATGTGCATCTTGAGTGGTTTCTTCTCACATTCCTGTATTATCCATTTCATGGCGAGAAACCGTCTTCTATTATCCTTCAGAGGTGATGGAACCTGGCGTAAAAAAAGGGGAAGAGGGGATAGGATCGTGATCACGATGAGTAGAGGAAATGATCATTCTAAAAAATGAATAGGTACAAATTTCTTTTTTAGGAACTGAATTGACCAACCCCTCCCCCTTATAGCAACAATTACACATTTTTCACTTCAACTTATTTGAAAAACCATGTAGGCATTTTATATCAAACAGCTAGATGGATTCTTGACTGTGCAGTCAAACTTTATGCCGATGTCACTGAAAGGAGATCAAGAATATATACACATGTATATACACACCCAACTTCTCATACTTTGAAATAATAAGCTTTGTTACCTTTGGCCCCCTTCTAAATCTAATCTAGAACAAAAACGGGACGGACCAACCAAGGGCCCGAAACACAATGCCTCTGGCAATCATCTAAAGTCGGCGGAGGCATCCAAATAGGAATGAAAATTAATGATGACAATGCAATCAGCTCACTGACATTCAACTGTCTAGGAATAATAACTGAGAGGTTTTTTTTTTACCATTAAAGAAGGAGGAAAGAGCACAGCTAACTTAAGATCCATCCAATCCAATCCAAAAGTCATTTGATATAGCGCCTTTTCCTTTCGGTTACAAAGCGCTGCACACACACTACTCCATATTTGTTTTGGCCACTAAAACAACTGTTCTACACCTCGGAATGATCGGTCTAGTCCATGCAATTAATTGTCCACTTAGCAGAATAGATGGGATTTAATGGCCATATCATATACATATATATATATATATATATATATATATATATAAAATGTTGACATTTTTGGCTTCCCATAATCTTAGCACAGTTTAGGCCAAACCATATTTAAGTTAAATTGGACTTTGGCCCCATGTCATTTGTACTCACCTGATAGTTCTTGCCCCCTCGCTTGATAGTAACGAGACCTAGGGATGGCTTGCAGTTCTCTATGGCCTTAGTGAAGATGACTCTAGGATTGGTCTCCAGACTGGACTTATCCATCTCAGATGCCTTGTTGTACTTCTCAACCTGCTTCGACTTGATGATTTCAAAGGTCTGAATAATAATGATAAGCATTTATATAGCGCCATCTGCATTAAAATAATCTCTTCCGAGGTGCACTGTTATCATTACCCCAGCTTTAGCTCAAGCTGCGTTCCAGCGCTCAGAGCATTCAAGGAATTACCTCACCTCACCTGGGTTGAGTGCAGTACAATGTGGGTAAACTTCTTGCTGAGGGAAAACACACCATGGTTGGGATTTGAACCCATGTCCTTCTGATTGAAAGACAAGAGTCGTAACCACTAGACCACGACAACTCAAATGGATGAGACAAGGGATATCAAAATACCAATAGGCTGCATAAGTGTTGCTATTAATAATCAATTACTAATGATGAAAAAATAATAATAATGTTTTATTTACCCAGGGGAGCCAATTCATTTGGGAAACTGCTCTACCAGCGGGCCCTGTATAACATGTTATTATTACCCTTCTCCAATCTAGATGCCGAGTGCCTACATGTACAAAGAAGGCAGAAGGTCCCATTTCTATAAGTCATTGGTATGACTTGGCGGGAGATCAAACCCACGACCTCCCGTTTACGAGGCAAGTGTTCTACCACTGAGCCATCTTGCCCAGTGAATTAGTCATAATCAAACTTGAAATTGGCACCATTTGACAAAAGCATGCGTTTGTTACTGGACTTTTCTTAATGCATGTGTTAACTCAATCATGAAATCTGCCTTCAAACTGTGATTTTGTTTCAATTCAAACCAGCTTTGTGAATTCAGGTCCTGTCTGTGCCCCAATTGACGGCAGGGCTTAAATTAATATCCAGGGTAATTCAAGCCCATGGCCTTGATGTCCAGACCTGTTGACTTGCCTTTGTGCCCCTCCCATTGGCCATGAAGATTTTTTGGTAGCCCTTTTTTAGTTTTCCAATTTGTACTTTAATATAAAAATATGCCAAATGGAAAAGAGGCATTGACCTAAAAAAAAAAATCAAAATCAAGGCCTTTAATGAAATTACTTTTAATGACAGATAATCATACCACTGTCTGTCCATAGTATACACGAATGTGATCAATCACAATCTGTGAAGCATAATGAATGAATAGAAAACTCAGTGCAGCAAAGAGATCGGGGGGGGGTACACATATGGCCAGTGCCCCCCCCCCCCCTTTGACAGCCATAATCTAAATTTGTAATGCAAATATACATTTGTTTTTTTTGTGTGTGTGGGTTTTTTTTTTGCTTATCAAATTTTTAGCGGACGGAATGACCTTCAATTTGAGGTGAAAACCCTTTTTTTGGGTGGGGGGGCTTGTGAAATTTCTCACTGACCAAATGACCTTCATATTCAGATTTTCAAACATTTTTTTTTTTACTTGTCAAATTTTCCTCAGAAAAATGTGCCCCCCCCCCCCATTTGGAAAATCCTGGATCCGCCCCTGACTCAGTGTATCATCAATCCCTGAAAGGAAACGAAAATTGCTATATTCTCACCTTCTCCATGATCTTAGAAACTGTCTCCTTTTGTCCCTTCTTGTTCATCACATTCACAAATTTACTGGATAAAAAAAGATAAATAAAAATCAGGATAAAATACAGTTTCAACACACAATGGAAGGTAAATGTCAGCTCCTTATGTGCAGGGAGCAAACACAGTAAGATATAAAAGGAATTTCCTTCATAACCAGGGAATAATTTTCCTGGTATCGCATGGCAATTTGCTCCACATTTTTGAAAGACTGCTATGCATAAAGTCTTCTGTATACCATTTTTTACATAAGACTGTACATTACGTAGATGAGAGCTTTTCTCTTAAAACCAAAAATGCTATTCAAATTTGTAAAGCAAAATTATTCCCTGATAACTATTTTTGTATACAAGACATATAAGACATTTGACCCTTGCATGGTTATCTTGCTTCAAAATCTAAACTAGGTTTTCCCTCAACTATAAAATTAACTTAAGTAGAGAGCAAGAGTTGGCTTAAAGCTTGTGTATAGTTTTGGTAAATCCACCAAAATGCACCTATCACTATTCCAGTTCATTGCTAGCTAATATGAATGGATATGCCCTATAACAGTTATGATGTGGAGGATATGAAATAAAAATGTGTTTTACAGGATAAATTTTGCTATTTTACATGGAAATTTAACTTGATCGGGTCACCCGATCAAATTAAAATATCTGTGTGTTCTTGTCTTTCAATTAAATCCTATTCCAATTCATGGAATGGGCTGAAACTTTCAAGATATGTTCTTTGTCTGTAACTTTTGGATATCTAATCACTAAATTTATAAGATAAGTGCTTGAATGCCCATTTTTTAATTTAAAACAAGCATCGCCGAGAGAGGGCGCTATATATCCAAGATTTGAATATTTGAAATTTTCTCAGAGAAGTGCAGTTGGAAAAATATCTAACGGTCTCTATACGCTTCAGTAAGACTGTCATATTAGATGATATTCGATTATCAATCACATTATTGACCCTTACCAAAGCTATACACAGGCTTTAAGTTGCTGTTTTACTGTACAAGCATGTCACAGAAAAAGGGGGAAAGAGAGAGTGAACGACAGAAAGAGTTGAGAGACAGGGAGGGTGGGAGTGAGAGAGGAAGAGACAAGGGAAGAGAGAGAAGGAAGGAGGGGAGAAAGAGGGAGTGAGAGAGAGATTGTGTGTGAGACGTATAAAGAATACTGACATCTCAAAATATATAAGCACGTTGGGCTTGGATATTATCAATTCCATCCCAAAATGTTTTCTCCTCTAGGCCTACCACTGCTTATGACGGTTCAACGATATGACTTTCACTTACTGGACCAATGGATCATAGGTGAAGGCTGAAGTGATGTCTCCTACGGCCGCCTTGACCGGTGTGCTGATGTCCAGTGGAAGGGAACCATCCTCGTATGACTGTCTGTCGACAACAGGAGGAACATAGGCTGGTTTGTAGCGACTATACCTCACCTGGGTGAGCCTTTAGAGAAAAGAAAATACAGATTAAAAGAATCAATAAGGTGAGAAATAATAAACCATTCATGATACTTGTGAGTTGTAACCAGTGTCAGTGTTGTACTTGTAATTAATTAACCACTTGTGCCAACGTCTGTATCGTGCCATCATTGCATTAACACACCCTCTCACATCCTATTGTTTTTACTTCATTGGCGTTTGCGTGTTTTCGGATCGTCCTGTCATTTTTATTTTTCATCATTTCATGTCCGTTCATACTTCATATTTGCTCATGAAAGTCATTTGTGTGTGATTTAAGACTGTGTATCGAACGCGGAGTGAGAAGTTTTCCGCTCTCTACCGGGAATTGTACATTTGCGTGCCGTGATTGCGTGGATTTGCATGCATCTCGCACATATCTTGTCTTAAGAATGGAACTCTGCTCGACACATTACGCGCAGTGACTGGAACAGAAGAACCGGGGAGTCGTTGCCTGGCCTGGAAGCCAAAGACCAACGAAAAAATTGAAAATCATACAGAGGATCCAAAAGTCCAACTACAAACGGACTTTTTGTCATCTAAAGTTGTCCAAGGCAGCTAGCAGCTTATGGAGGAAGGATTATCTAAAACCATATGAAAAGAGGTGTCGTCACTCTGAAAAATAAAAAATCTCTTCCTAGATTTCAGGTCCAAGAATGAGTTTGAATAGTCGACTATTCTTGGAAGAGTCATATCGATTCCCCCAACATGCTATGCTGTCTGCTTGACATACGTTCCGGTAGTTTCCGGACTCTCCAGGCAAGCAGATTAGGAATGATTCTTATCAAAAAAACACCATAGAAAACCACGCCTTCATAGGGCACCAATTCCCTTACTGTGGCTTCTGCATTATGGAGATGTGGCACAAAGGGAAAGATCATTAACTCCCTTCTCAGTCTCAGTCTGACAACATCTGTGGCTACTGTAAGGAGAGACATGGACAAACTCATGAAAGAAGCTGAGGATATCATAAACTCATGGAAAAGGTCAATTGAGATGGAAAATACAGCCACATCTGACGAAGGAACAGCAACAAGCTCGGTGATCAACGACTCTGACGCAACTACCTCTGTTGACACCTTACATCCTGGATTCGGGGTAGTTTCTGACACCACTCAGTGTACGGAGCAGAAGACACATGAGTCGAGCGAGGCACAGAGTACCATGAGGGTTCTAGCGAATTCATATGCAGTCAAGAATAGGATTTCATTTCGAAATGTCGCCAACAAAGATATTCACATTGTACAGGCCTATATAGAGCTCCAGCCAAATTGGCTTTATTGCATGGTCATTATTTTAATAGTACAATATACAACTTAATATAAAACACTGACCAAGAGTCAACTTTAAGAATCTATGTCAAGTAGTGCACTTTGAAGGACGAACATACCTCCTTTCAGTCTTTCAGACTTGCACTAAAGAAGATATTCTTTTTATCATTACATAGACAAGACTGGGCCAGAATGGCCGGATAAATAATTACCATTAACATGTTCTTGTTTCTCCAAGTTTATATTTGCTGGTCTTAAGTGATAAGATATTTAATTTTGCTGGACCAGCAACCTTTTTAAATGAACTAGTTGTTAAGAATAGTTCATGTCCTCAGGTCACATTTTTTATGTATTTGAGTTATTTTATTGATGTCATGTTTCAATCAGTTTTTAATCATATAGGCCTATATTGCATTCCTCTGTCAGAGTTCTTCATATATCTGTTTTTTCTATTGAGATTGCACAATATAGCCAACTCATAGATTTGTCAATATATGTCGCAATCGGATGGAACCAGGAGGAATGTAGTAATTGGGCCATGTACTTGTATTACTCTGTGTATTAGTCTATGTATTGATCTATGTTCATGTATATTAAGTCTGTGTATGCTATATGTATGTGTGGAGTGCTTCTGATTGGAGCAGCCTTGATATGCTCCTGCATTGTCTGCTGCATCAGTACGTGCGTGCGTTGCACAGCACGTACACTTGTTGGTGCCTGGTCGGGATTAGAGAGATTGAAGACTGACGCCAGAGAGAGAAGACCTCGAGACGCCATCGAATGTGGACGCAAGTCAACACGGCTGCATCCCCACCAGGCGCCATGGTAGAAGCAATATAGAAGTCTTAAAGAACCTGTTATCTGAATGTATTATCTACCGTGTGGCATCCAAGTGTAAGGTGAGTATAAGTTGTTGTGTCTGTTTTGTAACGTCGGTAACCCATTCGTGATACTTGGGAGTCGTAACCAGTGTCAGTGTTGTACTTGTAATTAATTAACCACTCGTGCCAACGTATCGTGCCATTATCGCATTAACACACCCTCTCACATCCTATTGTTTTTACTTCATTGGCGTTTGCGTGTTTTCGGATCGTCCTGTCATTTTTATTTTTCATCATTTCATGTCCGTTCATACTTCATATTTGCTCATGAAAGTCATTTGTGAGTGATTTAGGACTGTGTATCGAACGCGGAGTGAGTGAGAAATTTTCTGCTCTCTACCGGGAATTGTACATTTGCGTGGATTCGCATGCATCTCGCACACATCTTGTTTTAAGAATGGAACTCTGCTCGAGGCAGTTTGGAAACTGCGAGCAGTGATTGGAACAGAAGAATCGGGGAGTCGTTGCCTGGCCTGGAAGCCAAAAGACCAACGAAAAAATTGAAAATCATAAAGAGCATCCAAAAGTCCAACTACAGACTTTTTGTCTTCTAAAGTTGTCCAAGGCAGCTTGCAGCGTTTGGAGGAACGATGTATCTAAAACCATACGAAAAGAGGTGTCGTCACTCTGCAAAATAAAAAATCTCTTCCCAGATTTCAGGTCCAAGGATATTCTTGGAAGAGTCAAATCAATTGCCCAACATTCTACACTGTCTGCTTGGCATCCATATCCAAACAGAATTCATCGAGTGCTTTCCCGAAATCTCCAGGCAAGCAGATTAGGAATGATGATTCCACTACACCATAGAAAACCACGACTTCATAGGGCACCAATTCCGTACCTGTGGCTTCTGCATTATGGAGATGTGGCAAAAAGGGAAAGATCATTAACTCCCTTTGTGGTCTCAGTCTGACAACATCTGGCCACTGCAAGGAGAGAAGTGGACAAACACATGAAAGAAGCTGAGGATATCATAAACTCATGGAAAAGGTCAATTGAGATGGAAAATACAGCCGCATCTGACGAAGGAACAGCAACAACAAGCTCGGCGATTATCGACTCTGACGCAACTACCTCTGTCGACATCTTACATCCTGGATTTGGGGTGGTTTCTGACACCACTCAGTGTACGGAGCAGAAGACCCATGAGTCGAGCGAGGCACAGAGTACCATGAGGGTTCTAGCGAATTCATATGCAGTGAAAAATAGGGTTTCATTTCGAAATGTCATCAACAAAAACATTCACATTGTACCGGCCTATATAGAGCTCCAGCCAAATTGGCTTTATTGCATTGTCATTATTTTAATAGTACAATATACAACTTAATATAAAACACTGACCAAGAGTCAACTTTAAGAATCTATGTCAAGTAGTGCACTTTGAAGGACGAACATACCTTCTTTCAGTCTTGCACTAAATAAGATATTCTTTTTATCATTACATAGACAAGACTGTTATCTGAATGTATTATCTACCATGTGGCATCCTTAGTCCAAGTGTAAGGTGAGTATAAGTTGTTTTCTCTGTTTTGTACTGTTGGTAACCCATTCGTGATACTCTTTGAGTCGTAACCAGTGTCAGTGTTGTACTTGTAATTAATTAACCACTCGTGCCAACGTAACGTCTGTATCGTGCCATCATCGCATTAACACACCCTCTCACATCCTATTGTTTTTACTTCAGTTATTTGAAGTGAACTTTGTGAAATCGTGCAAAGATAAAAACAAATCAACAATCTATAAGCACACATTGGACAATGCATATTATTGCTTGATAAAAGATCTGACATCGTGTTTGAATTTCATGTGTTTTGCCAAATTTTTGCTATTTATTTCTAAGCCATTTCACACATTTCTTCCAGAGTCCTTTCGCAAGCATTTTTAAAAATTTATACATAGACTTTTGGCCTACATATATTCGGGTGGTCACATTCATCCAAGAGGCAAGTTTGTAAAGTCATTTTAATGAATTCTGTAGGACAACGAACTAATTTATGTTACAACTCTTATTAAACTAACCTAAGTTTGATGACTCAGTTTTATATTATTGATCATTTTCAGTCATTTTTTGGAAAAGAATTCATGGAAAGAATGGCACACAATTTCATACACATATCTTCTTATGCATTCAGAGTAATATGAGAGTACTTTAATCAAGATTTATTTACCGCTACCATCCTGCATAAGGTGTTGAATCTCAATTTTGTGCATGTTACTCATGAAGGGCAATCACACTATTGTATCATGGCCTATTGACTTAAACTGTGAACTACGATAACCTGCATAGCCAGGAGGCTTCTAGAGAGTAAAAATCATTTACTAACGTAAGCTTACTCTCATACGAAGCCAGGTCTTCCTGGTCATAGACCCACACGACGGAAGCCAAAACCTGAAACTTTCACCCCTGAGATTTCTACTTTCCTTCTAAAAGTTCTAGCCCTAAATCATGTACATGGGATAAAACTTCATGTCCGACATTTCTACACTCTCGTTATTTTTTGAACAAGAATTCATTAAAAAATGAGAAAAATATTGTGAAAAGATGGAAGAGACTTGCCCGATGTTTATGCCGCCATCTTGCTTCCTATTGTTCTTCGTCAACGTTACCCAACGCACGCGTCTTTAATGAATTCTTGTTGTCGGAAAAAAAGTTTTAACGAGAGTGTAGAAATGTCGGACATGAAGTTTTATCCCATGAACATGATTTAGGGCTAGAACTTTTAGAAGGAAAGTAGAAATCTCGGGGGTGAAAGTTTCAGGTTTTTGCTTCCGTCGTGTGGGTCTATGACAAGGAAGACCTGGCTTCGTATGAGAGTAAGCTTATGTTAGTAAATGATTTTTACTCTCTAGAAGCCTCCTGGCTAAACCTGTGCACTAATCTAACCTTACAATATGGATCTCAAAGCTCGATGAAGGCCTGGAATAGAACTCGAACTAGATGAAGTCAGGTGCCGTTGTCAGAGCGCTCTGAATCCTTGCTGTAGTGTAGCTGCCGGGGTATGGTGTTACCTCAGGCCAGTACGCATTCAGCAGTGGATCCAATTGACTCATAACTACTTCTAAAATGTGTGTCTTAATAGGTCATTACCAAGCCTCAATGATCAAGACATGATGTTATAATAGATCCCTATGAATTGCCCAATGCAGCAGCTTAAGGCTAACATAATAGAACATCTTGTATCTAAGAGAGGGGAATGCCTATTGTTATAGTAGAGGCTCTGTTCACACAGCATACAATCAAGATTAACGGAAGTGTTCTCATGATACATGTACATAAAATTAGTGCTCGTCTCTACACTTCTCCCCATCTTACTGAGGATAGATCCTATCTAGACTTATTTAAAATAAAACCTCCACTCAAATATAACCTAACAAACTAATCTTACTTAAAATAATTATCAAGATAAATTAAAATATTCCTGCAAGAACTTTGCAGTACATGTGTTACATCCATCATCCATTAACCTTTTTTTTCTACATTTTCTTTTGTTCTCTTGTTTATTTATTTTTTCTTCTTTTCATTTGATTTCTTTTCTTTTGTATTATTTTTCATTTGTTTATTTCTTCTTTTCTTGAAATATTTTTCTTCTTTGACATTTTCTTTTTTTCTTCTTTTTTTTCTTTTCTTTTCTTTTTTTATCTTATCTTTTCTTTTCTCTTCTCTTCTTTCCTTTTTCTTTTTTTCATCTTTTCTCTTCTCTTCTTTCTTTTCTTTTTGATTCATTTCTTTTCACATTGAAAACAGTACATACACTTATAACAGTCATAGTTTAAACTGCAGAGAACATTTAACTTAAGTATGGTACATTAAATCTAATACTGGGTACCTATCATTGAGAAGTTATCATGCATGTATAGAGATGAGCCATAGAATATTTCACTACAACTACATCAACAGGTACCACTACGAGTGTACATGATTTGACACTGTAATACAATCTTTCTTAAAGGTCAAGTCCACCTCAGAAAAATGGCAGCGGTTGTAATGTTGATAAATAATAAGTATGGAGGTAGAAAATAAAGTTCTAAGTCAGCAAACTCAATTATCAAACTGAAGGGGAAATAGTGAAACTAAGACGCAAATAAATAGAACTGTAACCAGAGAAGTCTGGTAGTGCACTGTTTAATATCTGGGCTGCTTTGCCTCAGCTAAAATCAAATCATTCTATAATTTCCATAAATATTTAAATTAGAAATAACAACCAATCAAACTAAAGAAAATGGAAGGATCGAACTAAAATGTAAGAACCCAATTCATAAGATAAACCAATAAGGAATGAGATGAGATGACAAAGACGTCTGGTGATTATGTAATAATGGAAGTATAAACTAAGGAGTCAGGTGAGGGATGGAATGAGTGGAACACCTGAAGAGAGAATAGAGAAGGAATGAAGATGACAAAAGAGAAACAGAGGAAAGGCATTCAGAGTAGAATGAATGAATGACAACTGAATATCATTAAACTCAAATAACCTAAGTTCAGACTGCAAGGGCAGTGCTGAAAAGAAATGCAAATGAACTCAAGTCTAGACGGAACAGAAATGTAAAACACCTGAAGAAAACACAAGTCAACGGAAATAAACAAAATAGCAAAATGACAAAATAACCATCCTACAATATGAAAGGTGAGAATATATTCATGTTGATTATGTTTCCCTACATATTTTATAAGCTCGAATCTCTTCGATTAATATGGATTTTAAAGCGATGTTAGTACATTGGTAGATGCAAATTTTGAGCAGTGCTAGCATTTTGACATCGCTACTCGTTGCGTATTGGTTTTCTATGTAAACGGAATTGTCAATTTTTCTTGTACACAAAGTCTATGGGGAAACGGATTTCCGTTTTCAGACATACTGAAACGGAATTTGAGATTTTCTGAAGCGGAAAAGGCAATGTTTAGAAACGGAAAATCACTGTCCCTTACCGTGTGGCATCCTTAGTCCAAGTGTAAGGTGAGTATAAGTTGTTGTCCCTGTTTTGTACTGTCGGTCTAGTCTTGAGGACGCAATGATGATGATTTTTTTTAGATATACTTCATCATTGACGTCTTGACACTCTCTCCATAGTGTCTTCAGCGAAGGACCAAAACAAAGATGGATTCCCCCAAAAAATCCATCTTTTTAAACCGAAGTTACTAGAAGTTTGTTAATTTTATTAATTCTTACACCTTCCTACGCCTAATGCGTAGGAAGGTTTTAAATATTACTTTAAAAAATGTAAAAAAATGAAGATTTCTTACCTAACTGATGCCGCGTAGACCCCTCGTTCCACATGTAAACAACGGAAATACAATAGCGTCGACCCTTGAACCGCTTATGTATGACGTACTTCCGGAAAGCAATGCCGGCTTAACGAACAATTTAGAGATAAAAAATCTTATTTAACAAATATTAAAATTTATTTTGTGATCATAAATAATTTATATATATTAATATGAATTATTTATGATCACAAAATAAATTTTAATATTTGTTAAATAAGATTTTTTATCTCTAAATTGTTCGTTAAGCCGGCATTGCTTTCCGGAAGTACGTCATACATAAGCGGTTCAAGGGTCGACGCTATTGTATTTCCGTTGTTTACATGTGGAACGAGGGGTCTACGCGGCATCAGTTAGGTAAGAAATCTTCATTTTTTTACATTTTTAAAAGTAATATTTAAAACCTTCCTACGCATTAGGCGTAGGAAGGTGTAAGAATTAATAAAATTAACAAACTTCTAGTAACTTCTGTTTAAAAAGATGGATTTTTGGGGGGAATCCATCTTTGTTTTGGTCGTTCGCTGAAGACACTATGGAGAGAGTGTCAAGACGTCAATGATGAAGTATATATGACATCTAAAAAAAAATCATCATCATTGCGTCCTCAAGACTACTGTCGGTCACCCATTCGAGTTACTCACGAGTCATAACCAGTGTCAGTGTTGTAATTAATTAACCACTCGTGCCAACGTAACATCTGTATCGTGCCATCATCGCATTAACACACCCTCTCACATATGCACATCCTATTGTTTTTACTTCAATTATATGAAGTGAACTTTGTGAAATCATGAAAAGATAAAAACAAATCACACTAAAGATCAACAATCTATAAGCACACATGGGACGATGCATCATTATCGCTTGATAAAATATCTGACATCGTGTTTGAATTCCATGTGTGTTTTGCCAAATTTTTGCTGATTAATTTATTTCTTTTTCTAAGCCATTTCACACATTTCTTCCAGAGTCCTTTCGCAAGCATTTAAAAAAATTATAGACTTTTGGCCTACATATATTCGGGTGGTCTTATTCATCCAAAGTCATTTTAAGGAATTCTGTAAGACAACAAACTAATTTTTTGTTACAACTCTTAGTAAACAAAAATTAGTTTGATGACTCAGTAATTAGTTTTAATATTGATGTCGATTTGATCATCATTTTCAGTCATTTTTGGCAAGAATTCATGGAAGGAATGGCACACAGTTTCATACACATATCTTGTTATGCATTCAGAGTAATATGAGAGTACTTTCATCAGGATTTATTAACCGTTACCATCCCGCGTAAGACGGTAAGGTGTCAAATCTCAATTTTGTGCAGGTTACTCATGAAGGGCAATCACACACACATAATTCAACTTATGGGACCACACAAAGGATTTTGCATGATGAAGGAATAAAATATATCGAAACAGAGTTGTTTCTCGCATTTTATTGAATAAAAAAAGTGTGAGAAAATTGTATCATATGAACACGGTAATTTAATAATAACTTTTAATAGTTTATACTCACAGAGGAAGCCATGATTCAAGTTTTGATGACAATCCATAAGCTCTCGTGGGCAGCGCCATTTTGGATTTCTTGAACGACAGATAATGGATGGATAGAAATATAGGTCCTGGAGGCTGGAGATAGATAGAGTAGATAGATAGATAGAAAGGTGGGTAGGTGGGTAGGTGGGTGGGTGGGAGGGAGGTAGGTATTTGATTTGATTGCCAAGTCTATATACACATACATTTCAAACATATTAAGGTATACATGGTATATCGATTCATAAAGCTTGACAGGATGATCCCATGAATGCTCAAGAGCTTATTTCCAATGGGTCCTAACTTCATAGTAATGAATAGCAAAACGTATATACACATTAAAAAATTGAAATTAATATCAATCAAAAAGCAAAATAAATGAAATAGAGAATTCATATACATGTAGAAAACAGAAGTAAGAAGACATAAAAAAAGGAGAAGAAAAAGAAGAGGAGGAAAAACAACAGAAGGGAAGAAGAAGAAGAACGAAAAAGAAAAAGAAGAGGGATATAGGAAGATGATCAAGAAGGGGAATAAGCTAAAAGAGATAAGAGAGAAAGAAAATAAAAGAATGATAAAAAAAAGTGAGAAAAGAACGGAGGAGAAGGAGCAAAAAGAGGAAAAGAATATGGAGAAGGGAAGAAGAAAAGAAGAAGATTAAGAAGGGGCAGGAAGATTAGGAGGAGTAATAAGAAGGGTATGAGAAAGAAGGAAAAAAAATAATCTGAATATCACTTTAACTGTAAACAAAAACAAATTAAAATATAAGTGCTAAAACTGTTGACAATCTCTCGCAAACAGGAGTAGAGAAGTTAACTCATTTGTTCGAGTATCTCATACTCATTGGCTAAGTAATAGCACTCTCTTAAAATTTGCGAAGTTTCTGATCGCTTTAATGTGATTAGGGAGAGAGTTCCAGTACTTTATTGCATTATAATAAAAGATAGATAGATTAGATAAATAGATAGATAGATTAGATAGATTAGATAGATAGATAGATAGATAGATAGATTAGATAGATAGATAGATTAGATAGATAGATAGATGTAGGGCTTAGGTAGGTACTTATATTACCAGTAGTTTTCCCAGCATTTTATGAGAATTGCATGCTATGACTAGTTTGCAACACAACCTATATTTTCCAATGATTAATTGGGCGGAGAGGAAATGATAAAAAGGATAAATTAAATTCAGTGCCATCTTGAATTATGATTTACTGGTTGCTTGCCATGCATGATGCCTAATGGCCTATTTTTATATATTTTATAATTCCTCCGACTTTGGTTCTAGTTGAAGTTTTTCTTGTTGACTTATTTCATTTTATTTTAATTCGTCCCGGAACATGACTGGTGTGCATAAATAGAGAACAGGGGCAACCCATTTATTTTTTTTAAAATAGGGAGAACCCTGCCCCCTCCCACACGCAGTAGGCAATAGGATGTATTATCCACATCCACAGAGATATGAAATCAACAAGAACAGAGATGCGTGTGATATAGTGCACAATGAGGGGGTCCGATGATAAAGTCCCGCCCACCCCATCATAATTTTTATGGCCTTTTATTTCAAAAGTTATCAAATTTTCGGTTTGTTTCATCAATATTTTTGCACCAAACAGCAGAAGTTTAAGTCCTTGGGATGTTTACAAGAATATCAGTACAATATGTTTTTGATGTCCAATCATTTCTTAATTTTTCAAACTGATTTTTTTTTAGTTTAACTTTGTTTTTGGGTTGTGTTTTTTATGTTCAAGTTTTTTTCTATCTGTGATAAATATTTGGATATAGAATTGGTTGTAATCTTGGAAGTTTCAAATTTGAATATGGTATCTATTTCGGAAAATGTCATTACATCGGATCCGGGGATCGGATAATGTTAAGACACAATTTGGTATTCATTATCAATCACAAATATTGTATGTAATGAGAAAGGATTCATGAATAACTTTTTGGTCAGAGAGGATACCAGTGTACTGTATAATTAGAACAAACTATATATATAAACATGTACAAAAATCATACACAATACAACAACAACAACAACACACAAAAAAATCATGAAAACGCATTCATTTTATTTACATTTGCAAATGTTTTTCATGACAAGAAGTCTAGCGCCAGCTACAGTTAAAAAGCATTACATGTTTTCGTACTGTACTGATCGACTTCTGCGAAAGATGGCGAAACCGGCGAGCCGGAGCTGAAAATCCTCCTACAATCGGGACCATCCCCAGCTTCACCAAATAGTAATCAGAGAAACAAGCAATTCATGACACTCGTAGATGTTTGTCAAACGTGCATAGTTGTATATTTTTGTGATTCGGAAAGTGGTGAAGGTAAGATTCACATTATAATGAGAGATTGCAGTTTGTTGTTTATGTTGCTGTGTCCATTTTCTTGTGTAGCGACGACGACAATCTACGAAGCTGGCCCAGCTGTTTATGCTAGACAGAGTTGGATAGACTGATTTGCCAATGCACAGTAACAGTAACACAACAGCATTATCATACATGTATGTGTGATATTCTGAACGATATTCATGATATAGGGTCTATAATCTATATGTTGGTTTATTCGAAATCATCGGCATCATTTGTATAATGAATGATGATTGTTTACCTTGTAATGTTTTTATATGATTATGATGACTGAATGAATGTGTTCATCAACTTGATCAAGTTCAATTCATCATGTTCATTGTTTTTTTTCCTTTAAATTAGGGTCTAATGTTTTTTCTAGTTTAGACTATTTGAACTTGAAATTCATAAACAGACATTGGGATTCGGTTGTATGAAACTAGACAGCTGGCAGCCGTCTGTTTCGAGGAGTTTTTAACATTTTATTCTTGTTAGGCCTAATGTTATTTCTCCTCTTACACAGACGGCTCGCAATCGTGCAGCCACCATTAGGTGATTAGGGGACTTGCAATGCAAAATCCCCTGTCGGGGCTCTTCAATTTTTGTCTTTAATGAATAAAAATTTTGAAAGTTAACAACCAAAATGCATATTAATATTCCCTCTTGGCATTAATTGCCAAAAAACGGAGAAAAATCAAGTTAAAAGGAACAAAAACAGTGACTTACCTTGGCTGTCGCGCAAATTCACTTCCCCGTTTTATCCGATCTTAAGTACATAAACACATGGCCATTGAGTTCCCTTTTCAGATCGCGCTAAAACTTCGGTCTCTGTATTTGGTGAGTGAAGCCAACAGAGTTCAGCTGAACAACCAACATAACAGAGACCAAAGCTTTTGGTCTAAGTTTGTCAAGCACAGGGGCCAGGCAGTAACTTTGTTTTAGAGGCGTGGCGTGCAACCAAAATTGCATTTGGATCTGAAGATTCTCTCTGACAATATTGGAGGAAAGGAGAGCATGCAATATAAAAAAAATCATTGGACTCTTTTTGGAGACTTGCCGTTCAAACTAATAATATAGGGTTTTAATATTAAGTAGACACCAAGAACAAAGCAGAGTTAGGCCTACCATCGTAGACTACGATGTCTGAAACTTAAGATTTAACGATACCTTAGCTTTGTAATAAGCTCTCACTGATTTAATTTTGGTTGACTATACATATTCCCTAACAGGATTTTGTCTCACTGAGGTCAAAAGCCTATTTGTTTTTGTGTGAATGATATTGAGGGAAGAGTAAAAGAGTTCCTTTCGGCTTTTGCGCATATCAGAGGATGTGCGTTTTGTAACTTGGCAAAAGACCAAAGAGAACAAGGTGGCAACGTTAACGTTGCGGCAAGTCAGTCTTCCCCTTTTTTCCAAGATATTTTTTTGTAATTTTTTAATGAATTCTTTGTTTAAAAATGGAATCAATATCATAAATGTCGAAATGAAGATTGTATACTACCTCAAGTGATGTTTGTGCAGGCTCCACCCCACTTCACTACCGCTACATCTATCCGAACCTCGGCCTCAAGGTCCAAAACTCGCTCTGATACTCCAAGTGGCAAAGGTTGGAAAAATATTTATTGTAAAAATTCTACACCGAAACTATCTTAAAAAGAAAAAGACACTTAATTTCTTACTTTTCAACATCCTAATTTCACTCCATATCCATCCTCTTGTTAGCATCAAAATTGGTGATTTAGAGCCAACATCGAGTTCCTCACATGTATAAGTAAATCGCTGCTGATTTTAAAACATTGCATGCTGGAGGCTCCGAGCTCGGACCCTCATGCATGCGCATGCGATGTTTTGAAATCGGCAGTGAAATTATTTGTATGTGTGGGGAACTCGATGCTGGCTCTAAATCACCAATTTTGAGGCTAACTGGAGGATGTATATGGAGTGAAATTAGGATGAAAAGTAAGAAATCAACCTCATTCTTTTAAAGCTAGTTTTGGTGTTGGATTTTTACAATAAATATGCATTTTTTTCCCACCTTTGCCACTCGGGAGTATCAGAGTGAGCTTTGGACCTTGATGTTTGGTTAGGAGTAGAGGGAGTGAAGTGGAGTGGAGCCTGCACGAACATCACTTGAGGTACCCATTTACATGATTTAAGGCTAGATCTTTTTAAAGGAAAGCAGAATTCTCGGGGGCAAACATTTCATTTTTTTTCGCAGTACACACACATGTATGGGACGCAATCCCTGGCTCCATGCAGAGTAAGCACACGTTAGAGTGAAATATCTTTTATTTTTTAGGAGTCACGAGGCTCCTAGAGATATTGATCTCTGCTGATATTTGCCTTTCTACATGTAGCTTGTCCAAATTGGCAGGTAAGATCGTAAAAACCTTACACTTGAAGGATTCCTCATAGGAAAAATATCCAAAG
This sequence comes from Lytechinus variegatus, assembly GCF_018143015.1. Taxonomy (NCBI): domain Eukaryota; kingdom Metazoa; phylum Echinodermata; class Echinoidea; order Temnopleuroida; family Toxopneustidae; genus Lytechinus; species Lytechinus variegatus. The sequence goes on from NC_054749.1 coordinate 14,681,875, forward strand.
GGCCAGGGGTCATGTCCAGTCACTTTGCTGGCCATGGCATTCTTCAAACAGTTCAGCCCGCTTATGTGTTCTCTAACAGTTCAGTGAGCTGCTCGGACGATATGCTCCTGTGTGGTGGAACATCATTCTGAGCCCACCAGAATAATGCGTCAAAAGTTGAAATGGCCATTCTCTCATCGATGATAGCTTGGTGTAAGGTTAATGGCTAGATTCATTGATCATTCGGGTGTACTTTCCCCATTGTCATTGAGACTGTCTCTGAAGATGAGAGGACCCCTGACAATCAAACTACATGTATTATCCCCAGACTGTTACGTTGCCTTTAATATCTAATAATTAATAATAATTACTTATTATTAAGCACTTTTTCACAAGTTACAAAGCGCTGTGCAAATGACAAAACAAATGCAATCGGTGAAAACTTAAAACAACACTACACAAAATGAAACACTACTTTCAATATATTAAACAAACATGGCTAGGAGCCACTGACAAAAGTCTTACCATCCAAGAAGATCTCTCAGAAGAATTTAATTATGCTTGACCATTTGTATGGATGGAAGCAATAAATCAAGGGGAGTAATTTTGTTGAATGTTGCTGATGGCAACCCATGTTTTGGGGGTCTCTATTAGTGGATAATTTACAAACATTGAAATCTAAATGTTTTCACAAAAATTGCAAAATTTAGACTCAATTTTGAACTTTTTTCTCATCTAAAATAAACAGAAATACATAATAAAAAAGAAAGATGGTTGAGATCACATTTCATAATAGCATCTTATAACCTGACATTTTGGATATAAACCGTGAATTATCTATTGTAACATTCTTTTTGTCAAGGTAGCATCATAAATTAAATACAGTTTTTCACATTCCGAACATGATAGGAACTTTGGATTCGGGTATATTTTCCCCAAAATCTCCAAATAATCACTGCTACTGTACACTGTTTTGTGCGGTGATACTTTCTTTATCAAGAAAGATCTCTGCCGGATAGTCTGCACTGGTAGTTGCTAGATCAGTGGAGATCAGACAGGGCTGTCACATGTCTAAGCGAAAAGAATATACGTATGGTCTCTAGATAGTGTTAGATGTACAGTTTCCTTTATGATAGTTACCAGAAAGATAGTATGTAATTGCATTGATCTTCTCATTCAATGATTGTTTTGACCCTGTAATTTTCACACAATTTTCTCTCTTTATTTTCTTTTTTTGCAAAGGATGGAGCTCAGAGTTGGAAATAAGTATCGGCTTGGTCGCAAGATCGGCAGTGGCTCCTTTGGAGACATCTACCTTGGTAAGTTCTGGTTGCTACCATTACAGTTCATGTTGTGTATACCTCTGTATCTTATCTTTGTCATCTGAGTGATTACCTACAAGTATTGTACACATCCATGAAGGCAATCCTTATAGTGGAAAGCAAAGACCCTACCGTACATGCGAAATGATCAGTGACAGACGCATTTGAAAACCAACGGAATTAAAATGTTTCCAAACTTTTTAATAGATTAAATTCACTTGTTAATATCTAAGGGTGCAGTACAGATTCAGGTACATTTGAATAAAAATTATCAATAATAAAGCAAAAGCTCTTTATACTTTGAAATCAAGGAGATAGCAAGCATTTATTCAGTTTTGTTCAAAAGGGAAAAGCAAATCAGGCTAAATCATAACCGTTAAATGCTCCTAAAATCATGTAAATCATGGAATTTGATTGGCTCATATCATAAGTGTATTATAAAGATTTTTGTCATTACTAAACCAAGCTTCATGAGATAGGTCTGTGGATCGATCGTGTTTTGATATTAAATAGGACCCCTCTGTAAGTATGAATATCATCACCTGAAGCTGTTCTCTGATTGTGATTATAAGCAAGTGCTGGCTATTGTGATAAAATCACAGCACTCTGAGATTAGTCATAGATGCCTAATGGGGTCTGTTTGTCTCAGGATAATTCAGGTGAAAGATCGTTAGTGTCGTGTGTGCAAACCGACTGTGAACTGGATATGAATCATACTCTGTGCGTTTTCATGTACTCATTGACTTGATGTTCAAATAAACTTTGTAGTAAAATCATGGTAGTCTTGAATTGCAGACTTTTTTTATTTTTATTTTTTACTGTGGACCAATAATAGTACAACCAATGACCTGCTACTCTGTAGGTCCATGGTACAACTAAATATTTCCATAAAAAAGAAGAAACTTGAATGTTATTAATATGAGGGGCTTGTTGTGCCCCCACGGATTATCAATAATCTTCATTCAACAGTACATAGTTTAGACTATTCCTGAACCCAGATTCAAACCAGTAATATTCTCAGGAAGATAATTAGCTATTACATTTGTTTTGTTAATAAATTTATTGTAAACTAAGTACATGTATCGGTCATTTTGATAAAACAAAACGTTGTGTGAACAATACTTGAAAACAGTATTACCCAAAGAAAAATGCTGAAACTTGTAAATTAATGAAAAATTGTATCACGAAGCAGGAATACATCCTTGATTGTCTAATACTGTGTTTGTGGTATTAAGATAAAATGGTGTGATCAGGCAGAATTGCTTGCTGTGCCTCAAATCATGCAGGAAATGTCAATCCTTATGTATGATTTAGCATTATGATTCCTCTTCAGGCGCTTTACTCCTTCCATTTTTTTTATTTAAATACAAATGCGACCATCCTGTACTTTATGCTTTTAGTATTTTTGCTTCACACCATTTTTGTGTACGTAAACAGTAGAATAGATGTGTAAAATGTGGAAAATTACCTTTTTAGAGAAAGAAAATAGGATCCGGAATGTAAAAGTTTTTCATGAAAGCAAAATTTGCTTTTTTTAGTGTCTAAAGATTTTATATTGCAATACATTGACCTTGGCCAGATTGGCACCTATCACATCTCCACTTCTACATTGAGGACCTACATGTTAATACAATTGATTGTTGGATTGGAATACACATCATCATGCACCCCCTCCCTCCCCTCCATCCGTCCCATCATCAACTTCAAGTTAACTTGAGACTACAACATGTACAGTAGCCTATATATAGGCAGGCTTACATTGCTTTGTAATTGTTCTTTCTGGAAGAGATCAGGCTGCTTGCATTCTTTCTTTGTTATAAATCATTATTTATTGCAAATGATGTTTATAATTCATGCATAAATTGCGAAGAAGGATGTGGATATGATGTAGATGAATGTAGTTAAAGGTGAAAGACAGTAGTTGCAGCAAACAAATATTTCATGATAAAGTTTTAAATCAAGGTTAATTGTCAAAATATACATCAAAATCTGGTACATTAATGTACATGTAAACCTATCTTTGTAAAATCATGAAATCTTAGCTCAAAATCGATAATTCTGATAATTACTAACACAGAAAAGCATATGTGGGACAGTGTATTAATATTGATTCCAAAAATACGCAACATTTGGTGGAATTCCGTGCTTATTTTGATCATTTCTCAGCAATTACACATTTTCTTCCAGAGCTATATTTAGCACATATTACATTTATATGTACACACAAACACTTGGATGGTAATTTCATTGGATTCAGTTCATTTTGAGATCTTTTTCTATAACTTTTATTTATCTTTAATGTGATATATTGTACAGGTGAGGACTGTTCAGTAAGCTTGACCTGTTAATCCCCCTGTGAAGTTCATTTAGAATGTAATGACAGCTTACCATACAAGAGGATTAAGTGGCTTTGTGCTGGTTAATCCTTTATTGAATGGGAAGAAGCCATTGCATAGGCCTACATGGTCTGTTTGTTTCTATTGTATGGTGTATTGATATATCACATTGATCTATAGGGTTTTAATAGGTATGGGTGAGGAAATTCATTTTGGGCAGAGGATAAGATTTACAAGAGGGGCAGATGTTGTGGATGTCCAAAGTTCGAAATCTGGTTTTGTTCCGTGTAACAGGGTGGCTGGTTTCACCTCACACTTGCCACAATCACCTTTAACCCCCCCTGTTTCTTCCATGTCTTCTTTGGTCTTACCATTGAATCACCCATCTCAAACACATAATACACATGAAGTACATATTTACAATGACAGGGACAGTCACATTGCGTATTAATAATATATTAAAAAAAAAATCAAAATATGAATATATACATGTACATCCGCAGCCATGTTGCATTGCACATATGTAGACGATGCCTTTGGTCTTTATGTGCTCATATCATTGTATCACCTATTTTATTTTGTTTGCCTAAATTACTATTGTGACTTATGTGAGCAACCCAATTGGTGATGTAATGAACAGGTTCCTAAGGCTCAATGTCACAAGATCAAAGCTCCTATATGATCTTTAAAGAATCCCCAACCATGTCATTGATGTGCCCATTGAGAGCTGCAAGCTATTGTTTCAGGAAGTGCATGCATGATCTTTCATACGTGGAGGAATTCATGTGAAGTTCGTACGACAAATAACTCAGCAAAAAAATGGCATTGGTTTTTATTCAGAAACTTGCAGTGATAGTCTATCAAACCCCTGCAAACAGCTATTTGTTTTTCGCATTCAGATACTTCAAGTTTATGTAACAGAAAAATTGATAAAAAGTTTATAGATGAATAACACTCATGAATGAACTTTGGTTCAACAAATTACTGCAGATTTATGCAGAAATAATAATCATATGGAACATTCATTTCAGCACTACATGTATTAAAGTACATGTGCTTCATTAGCATAGCTAATGCCACACATACCCATTTCATTTCCAAAAACGCCTTGCAAAATGTTTATTTAACATATTTTGATGAAGAACACACAAAAGTATGCAAAGATAAAAGCCTGTCTAAAGCTTGATAAAGGGTCAGCACTAAATTATGTACATGTAGGAAGTCTTTTAATATGCAGGCTCAGAATCAAATTTTCAGTTTGCATTTTAAAGTATTATAATATGAATTACATGTATTCTACTCCAGTTTTTAAGTTAAAATCAGGATATGAAGTCTACATTTTATAAAAATAGTTCTTTGAAATAATCTGATTTGTATTGTGTCACATGTAGGCCCACATGTTTAAACAATCTTCCTTGTTGGAAATATCCTTCAGAAAAGTTCATGTGGTATAAAGGCAAATAATAATACAGTCTAACTTCAACCTTTATCCAAAATGCTTCTTTGTACAACATGAAAAGAATCAGGATTGACCTACCCAGTATCCACACCCATATTTATCCACACGCCCATATTGCACTTGCTTGCATTGTATAGTGTGCGACTGTGCCTACGACATTGTATGCTCAGCAATAGAGGCAGTCGTGACACACAGTGCTCTATTGCAAAGTGATAAGTGCAGTTATGCATGCACCGAGATGACATCACCAGCTTATTTATGCCCAACCGGGTTTTGTGTTTTGATCAGCAGTGCGCAGTAGACTGCTTGCTTGCTTCCTTGCTTGCAAGCCGTAGGGAAGCAAATTGGCTTCTTCATGGACATAATAAAGTGTATACAGTATGTCGTAGAGAATATATCTTTATCCTCATGTATTTACTACTTGTACATTTTCGATTGTATTATTGGTGGAAAAATAATTCATTAACTACATGTAGACTTGAAAGTGTATTGTACTTCTGATGTGTAAACATTGGCAAAATGTTAAAAGATAAATCAAATGTGTAAAGAAGGTTAATAATAAATAATGGTAAATTGAATGAATTCATATCACACTGGTAAATTATATGTACATTTGTGGTTTACACCAAAATATAAATCATCATATTCCTATATGTAGTCAGATTATTAGCGTCCCAGGCTGAGAATATGACGTCTAAATAAAAGACTTGGCTGCATTTATTATGATAAGGTATGGATTTAAAACAACCATTATTTTATACATGTACATGTAGCTTAATTTCTTCATAGCATAGAACAAGTTTTTAAAATATTGTCTTACATTTTCATTCAATGGGTCATTTGGGAAGCAATACATTTCACCAACGAGGGATCTCACTTGGAATACATTTTGTGTATAAATGCATATGGTAGGCCTATACTAATCATGATTTTTGAATACATGTGGAAATTGAAATTTTATTTTGATTTATGTTAATTGAATTTTAAGGGGAAACAAGAATATAAAAACGAGGCTTTTGAGCCTATTCAATAGCAGCTCGTAGGACAGTACACAGGTCCATGCATACACTTTATCAACGCTGTACTCACCAATTACATGCTACATCATACCATCCAAAGACTAAATTGTGCCTTACTTCAGAAGGCAAGCCAAGGCCTAGCCCACTTTTTCGTGTTGATAGCATGTTAAATGAAAAAAAAAGAGAAACCTGATTGCTTTTCCGGCTGTAGTGTGATCTGGGTCTGTCTCATTCTAGTAAAGGATCAGCCTTCAGAACCAATGATTTTCTCTCTCTGTTAAGTCTGTAGACATTCTGATTCTAAGCTGGCATTTCAGACAGTATGCATTCTCCCTACACTGTCTTTCTCTCCATATTGTCCATTGTAAATTCAGCAATTTAATATTTTCTATCAAAAGCCAGAATCAATGGCTGCTGCACTCTTGTTTAGCTGCTTTATTAGTTTTTTCTTGCATAAATTTTCTAATGCAAGTCTGTTCTGTATTAAACATTTCTGAATCCTATGAAATTCTAAAATAATGCTTCGCTATGATTCACAAAATTTTGGTGATCTGTAATGAATTTTTTTTCTGTCACAATCAAAATGTGATCTGAACAAAAAAAAATAAAATACTGAAAGTTTGAAATATGTGAAGCTCAGATTTATTTCTTGGACACTTATGAATGAAACACTGAATTATGTGTTGAAAATATAAAGCATAATGATCATCCATATGGATCCTTACCACTGTAGATGTTTGTTTGTTTTCATGCACACAGATGTCATTTCTGCACAAGAGTGCCTGCTATGTGGAATCCATTCTTAAAATAGACAAAGGCCTCAAGTAAACACAGAAAACAAGATAGCAATTATTTTGCAACACATTTGTTGTCAACAAAAGGAGGCAGGAATATTTTCTTTGGGTGCATTCGAGCAGTTTCCTGCTTGAAACTAGAATGAAAACCATGAATGAATTACAATCAAAATCACAGATTTAGAACAAGATAAGTGCTGGAGAGTATTCTGGTAAATTTTTTTCATCAACATTGATTTCCCGCACATTTACTACACAGGTTGACTTAATAGAAGTATACAGAAAGTCAGTAAATAGTATATATTGAAATTCACATGAGAACTGGGAGCAGTCCCCAATGATGACATCCTTATGGAAATGTATACTGCATACTAGTAACTCGCTAGTGACTAGTTGGTGACCCGCTTCATGTAGCTATGGTCCGCTTAATAAGCGATTTTAAGCTAGCAAACAGTACATGCTCGCTATAAAAAGGTCGCTTTAGTTTTTTTCTGCGTGCCTATTTCAAGCTTATTAAGCTATCCGCTAGCTAGTCGCAAGCTAGCGACTAGCTTGAAATTTGTGTGAAGGAATTCTGACTGAATAATGAATGAGATTTTCATTATTTTGCAAGTGATTTTAGTAACGTTTGTTTTCAAGGTCATAATGATAAAAACACACTTTTTATTTCATGTTTTTACAAGAACAAGAATTTGTATGACCGAAAATGTCTTTGAATACCGATTCAAGGTACAGAATGGCCACTTGAATATAACGTATGGTATATATTCTTGGCAAAAATACTTTGAGTTTGATTAATGCATGTAATGAGATGAGAAAACAAGAGTTGTAGGTAGTGCTGCAAGTCAGGCGACATGTTCAGGTTCGGTTCGGCAGGGTTCAGCAATTTTTTTTACCGAACTTTCGAACCAGGCCTTTGCGTTCGGTTCGGTCTGGTTCGGAAGTGCCAAGTTCGGCTGCAGCACTAGTTGTAGGCATACATGATTACAATTTATCTTCCTTTGATTTCTATGCATATATGTCGCAAAGGTCAAGTATGACAAATAATATATTTCCATTGTTCATTATCATTACAGTGCACGATCATGAATGAATTATATTGATGTATGTTTTTGTTCTAGGAAACATAAGGAAGAAAATAAAATGCTTTTTTTCATAACTGGAAAAATGTATGTACATTTGTTTTGATCTTTGTCTTTACAGGTACAAACATTACAAACGGGGAGGAGGTCGCAATCAAATTAGAATGTTTAAAAACAAAGCATCCGCAGCTCCACATAGAGAGCAAATTCTACAAGATGATGCAGGGAGGAGGTAAGTGAAAGCAAAAACATATCTATTCTTTCATAAACCCCTAACTTGATTTGCTATCTCATACCTATGGAGCTAGTACTGTAGCTCCGTGCTCATACCCATTTTCCCTCTTGCTAAACATTTTTTAGTTAAGGGCAGAATTCTGAGGGAGATGTCGTAAAGGCCTTGTAAAGGCCCTGTCACATCTTCCCATTGCACACCAGGGCCCCGTCTTACAAAGAGCTGTAATTGATCGGATCAATCACAACTATGGACGGCCAGCAACGTCAACATCTGTTATGCACGTTTGTTCAAAATATTTTCTAACTATGATGTATATTTATGCATTTATTGTCTTCTTGAAAATTCACTATGCTTCTCTTTGTTTTTACAAAGAACATTGTGCATATTTTCTGTAGAAAAAATTATGACATTAAAAAAGTATGATTTTCGTAGAGTTACGATTGATTGGATCAACCGTGACTCTTTGTAAGACGTGGCCCTGGCTTGCATTGAACAATGTGACAGAGCCATGTGTATATTTTGCATTCTTGTATTGTTTATTGGTCATTTTGACCATTATAAATACTGGCTGGTTGAAATTGTCCAAACGTCAATTCATGTAAATTACAGACCAGTTGAGCAACAAAACTAAGGTGCTGAAGTTGAACCGAAACATGAAAACTAATTCTGTGATTCATGCCTCCAGTGCCTTCATTCCCTAACAACAGAGCTAGTGAATAAGAGCAGCACAAAGGTCATCCTGTAAATGAAGAAAAATATCCAACCTCCATCCAGTTTTAAACTGGCCCACTCTCTTTTAATGTACTTGGAAGTGTCAAGCATCAAAGATACTTCCAAGGCTGAGCTCTTTGGTGTGAACCCCGAAGCCATTCGCTAAGTTTTAATGATAACATGCACTCATACATTTATGCTGGAATTAAGCATCCAAAGAAAATAACAATTTAACGGTGCTGCATTCAGTGCATTCAGGCCTCGTGCGTTTTTCATTTTCTTTGCCTAGCCCAAGTTTATTGTGAGCAACGATGACTAACTGGTGGCGATGGGGCAAAACGCATCAGAGTCTGAATGATATTGATGCAAGGTAGTCTTGGGGTTCAGTCTATTTATTCAAATCAAACGCTAAATGAAATATTCTACTATAGTGAACCATCAGAATGAGGACTTTTTGTCAGTATTTCTTCATTCTGATTGATTGACTTCTGAAAATTTCAGTCGATGCTAAAATGACTAAACTGGGATAAATAAATGATCTTTATTCATGAAAAGAATCCTTAGGTGTCATTTTAAATACATTATCATTTGCAAAATACATTCTCTTCTCATAGAAACTAAGCAAATAGCCTAACTCTAAGTCTAATCAATTTCTCAAAAATTCTACTTTTAGGATCCTTTTGATTAATATTGAAAAGAGAAATCTGAGATTTTGTGAGGCCAAATATGTCATGTTATTTAATTTTTATAAATTTAACTATGGGTGGCCAGTCCCAGCATCTAGCCCTCAGAAGGGCAAGCCAATTGTTGAAAAATTGCGTAAGAACCACTGCCAGTAATATTAGGGTATTTAGAGGGCATCAAGTCAGTTGAGGTGAGCACTAAAGCCAGGCAACTGCCTTTAATGCTTTCAGTTCATACAAGCCCTGGGTGCCATTTCATAAAGCTGTTCATGAGTTGCAAATGATTTTATGCACGACTGGTAACCCCTTATGGAAAATAATATACCCCACATTTTCATTAGTATTAATTGATTTAGCTGAGTAGAAAGGATCGCCAGTCACTCATAAATTTGCTCCCATTTCATGAAACACCCACCGGGTTATGTTCAAAGGGAACTGCATGAATACATTGTTCCTAATGTCATGGACTAGGGCAGTTGCAATTACATGTACACCTACTGGGTATGTGTAGCTTAGATTTAGATATAAATTAAGAGACATTTGGGACTGAGGACCACTTTCCTTTGGATCCATGAGCTCAGATGAGCCTGGGAGTTTGGCGATCTAAGAACCTTGTGTGCCAGTCCATCACATAAACATCACCACCGATATTTCACAAGTTTGACACATATCTAATTGAGTCTATGGTTGTAGTCAAGTCCATGAGGTTATTCAAAGGTCATGTAAGGTCAATTTATATTGTTGCAGGTTCTACATTCCTCTGAACTCTTCTGAGATTTGGACACAGTTCTCACTACCTTCCTAAAACTAGTTTAGTGGAAACAAGTTTAACGTGTAGTGAGAACGTTCAAAGCGATCTTCCAATCCGGTTAAGAAAACCACCTCGCGATGTAGTTTTTAAGATCGCTTTGCCTAGTTAAACTGGTTTTAGCGTGAGGACACAACCGTTCTTCAGGAAGTGATCTTCGCACATTTTGAGCGCGCTCCACAGTCCATACGACATGTCACCCGATGGAGAGCGTTTCCATAGCAACAAGAAGTGAAGTGATTTTGAAAACCACTTTCGTGTGATCAAGTGGGAACGCAAGCAAAGCGATCTTCCAAACTGGTTTTCTGAATCGGTTTCCATTAAACTAGTTTTAGAAAGGGTAATGAGAACGGTTTCCAAAACTTCATCATCGTTTGTGACCTGCAAAGTGTTTCTTTCAAGCATAGTGGTCACAACAATATTAGGCTGTAAAAGTTGTGAAATTGTTTGCCCAAGCTTGTAAGCAAATACCAGTATTGTTGTGTAGAATCTATCAATGAAGCCAATGCATACTTGAGCTGCCATTTGTAATCAGATGTCAGGGATTGATGAATAAATCCATTTGATGTTTGAATTTATATTTGTATTCTAAAATAACACTTGTCACACCCTAATGCTATTAACTGTGAATGTAGGAATTTTGCTGAAGAGCCACACCCATCTGCCTACTCTGTACAATGTAAATGTGAATACCGGTAGCGCTTGTACAAGTTGCTTTGTGTACTAAATAAACATACTCAATAGACTCTGTAACACAAAAAGGCAATGAATTTTTTTTTTCCCAGTAGGGATAACAATATGAATCCTAACATCAGCCCAAAACTACTGGATAACAGAAACAAAGTACCAACATTGTGTAGTTGGTTTTCTATTATTGAGGACCTACATGTATATGCAATTTTGCAATTTCCCAATTTCAAGGTGATAATAGGTCTCTGCAGCAATTGGTACACTTGACACAAGCTTCTTGAAGCATCATTAAAACAACCGAAAATAACAGGTCATTTCTTTGTTTATAGGAAATAGTAATATGTTTTGGATCGTTCTGAAAGCGCACTGAATAGATACACCATTGCGCTTTTTACCCTTTTCTTTGTCATACACAGTAAATGTAAAATATGTTCAATTACTGTGCAGTGCACAAGCTACAATGTGTAATTGTTTGTAAACTCCAGTGTAGCCTTGTACAGTACATGTACATGTAGGTGTCAATTTTGTATTCCTTTCTGGCCATTCCTTTCTTTCTATCCATCAGTATCCATCCAGGTGTTGGCCTACATGTACTTGTAGGCCTAATCTATACTGATCAGAAGGCATTTTGTGGTTTTGACAACATATTGGCCCCAAAACCTACCCACCCCCTTTGATTAATAAAACATGCATCCACTACAGTAACGATTAATGGCGCCGAATGAATAATCTTACATGTATGAATAGCAATATGTGATGTGTTTTTTTTTGGGGGGGAGGGGGGGTATTCAAGCTTGAAGTGATATCTGGAAAAAATCAATATTTTTTTCCAGGGCTACTTTAGAGCTCACCAGTCCAAATTTGCAACATACATGTAGTAATTATTGTATTAAAGTTACGTTTAACCCAACAGGAACTTCAGGGGCTTTATTTTTAGTTTTCAAGGTCTCTTTAAAATACATTTTTGGGGCGAATTTGCCTTGAGCCAAGCCCTATTGTAATTTTCCCCAGTCAGTAACACAGCAATGCATCATGAAAATGAAATTTAATAGTTCGTGTATGTCAATTATGCATAAAAATGTTTTTTTTTGTTAGAACCACCCCCCCCCCTATTGCTAATCCTAAGATTAAATCTGTCAGAAATGGACCCTGCAGCTTCCAGGAAATGCCAGTCATGTGTGACTGTATGTATTTGTTTATGAGTAGAAAGTAGGAGTTGTAAATGCTTTAAGGCCTTTTCACACGTGAATCTTGAATCATTTTAATGATGATTGCAATTCATCTTAAAATTAGAATCATCGGACCTTTCACACGCTCACTCGAAAACTGTGATTTGAATTCAATTCCAGAGTGAAGGCGGTGTGTGTCCTTGGTGACTTGTCAATCAAAGCACTGTATCGTAAAAACAAACTACGATGAGTGCATGACAATTGTCTTAATATCTACGGAAGTACTTGAAAGGTCATGTAAGCTCCACCCCCAAAAGATGTTTTGGAGGTCAAGCTTTTCATGTGCAAAGTTCATACCATAATTTCAGTGAAACTTATGTGGAATTCACCTCCGGAGTAGAATTTGAATTCATGATTGTGATTAGCGGTGATTAGAAATTTGTCATTAGCCTTATTTTTCACTGGAATCATCATTCAAATTAGGAATTTTTTTTACCGTGTGAAAGGGCGGTAATTAATGTATTACATGCTGCCTCTACTGTACATGTCATTTGCAATAACCAGATCCGGGTTCATGTAGGCCCTACACGTTTGTAGGGGATGGTAGATGATGTGAGAAGATTTAGAGAGCACTTACAGCTGCTTATCTCTTAATCTGTTGAGACTTGATCGAAACATATTTAATCCTTGGCTTCCATAAAAGCTCCCATTTTACCTCCGTGATATTTCACTCCAGGAATTTACTGTACCATGTACATACTTTAATAGGCCTACATTTTTAAAATTCTTTTTATTTTGAAGGAATTATTTATTTTTATGTATTTATTATTACTATTATTGTATTCATTTGTGTACATTTGTTTATTATTTGTTGGGGGGGGGGGTTAAGCCTTATAAAGGGGTTGAATATTATAACTGGACTGTTGGATCATTATATGACTTTTAAAAATGAATGGGTAAATGAAAAGTTTGAAGATACCTTAGTTATAGAAATTTAAAAGGTGAAGCAGTACTCAGAAATTACCTTGACTTGAACATTAATGTAACATTTTTTCTTATTTATTAAAAGTACACTACATTTCAATATCGTTTTTATAGAACATGTTTGCCATGATGTATGTATAGGTAGAATATGCCTTCATGGTGTGATCGTTGACCCTAATGATCTTTATGCATTTATTTACAACTATTAATTATTATCATTATTTTTTGTTGGGATGGGCAATGATTGGAGGAAAAATGAAGTTCAAGTGTAGGCATTTACATGTAGGCCTACAAACGTATATGTAGCTTCTCATTCACATGTAACCACTTTGACACCATCTCGAAATGGGGGGGGGGGGGGGAGTTGCATAAACGTCACAGAAGTCTGTAGGAACGGTAAACAAGGACCATAATTTACTGAGGTCATTTGACCCTGCAGCTCCAATAAAAAGATCTATTTCTCTAAATTGTTCATGAAATACTATGATGTGATTGAAAATTCAGGATTGTGACGTACAGGAAAGGATGGGAAGCAAATGGATTGGAGTGTTTGTTTGGGCTTGTTATGCCATAACAGTGTGCGAAGTATGTGAGTGGACCGAGTGTTGATCAAAATGTGGCTGAACAGGAAACGGGCAAACTGTGAAGGAAATAGCAGAAGGATTTGATGGGAAACCCATCACTGTGAAGTGTTTGATTTGGGACATAGTTATAAAAAACAACAAGAAAATACACATCTATGTACATGTATAGGGGTGTCAACATCGGTTTAAGTATTTGCATGCAGGATAAAAATACATGTGTACATGTCGGCCTAGATGAAGCAATTATGTACATTGACAATTTACATGTTTATGTTCAGATTTCAGGTTCTATCTACATTTATCACCCAGCCTTCAAAACACCCCGTTCTTTCTGCTGTCCTATTTACATTTCTTGATACATCCACATCCTCTTTCCTCCACCATTTCACATTTTTTTTCTCCCTTCTGTAGCTGTATTTCCTTTTACCACCTGTGCTCCATCGGTTTCTTCACCTGCTCCTTGCCCCCATGTCGTATGAACCCCTTGCCCCCCCCCCCCGGATCCGCCAGTGGCCCATGCAATTTCACTCTCACTTTCCCTTATTTTTTTTTTTGTTCTAAAAGTATTTTTTATTGCTTCTTCCAGTGAATACAACATAAACTTGCAAGATTCAATAAATTACATAACTTCATAATAATTGGCATTTATATAGCGCTTTATCAATCTACGACTGTTCTAAACGCTTCACAATGATTATTACCGGTCATTGGATTCATAGCATTCCAAGCAGCCTGTTCGGTGCAAACTTGCTTAACCAACCACAATGAAGATTGTTTCCTACCGGTACCCAATTAGCACCTGGGTGAGAGTGGCAAAGTGTGGATTGACGCCTTGCCAAAGGGCGCTAGGCTATGGTGGGATTCGAACACACGACCCTCTGATTACAAGGCGAGAGTCAGAACTGCTACACCACTGCACTGATGTACCATAAATGGTACATCATAATAACTTCATAAATAATGCATCAAGGTACCAGTAAAATAAGTAATTCAGAAACATATGCATGAATTTACAGATTAATCCATTCATTTTCCAATTCACTGAAAGAAATTTATGAAATATTATAGAGAAAAAAAATAATAAACATACATGTACCTGCACATCCCACAAACAAAAAATAAAAAATCCTTGTCCTCTTGGAGGCCTTCTCTTTGTGCTATTGAGGCCCCCCCCCCAAAAAAAAATCTTTTGTTTGTATCTGTGTGCAGCCTTATTTCTGTTCAGGTTGACAGTAACTGTACGCCTACATACTTACCACATACGTACTACAATAATTTTCCATCTGGTTCATAGGGAGACCAACATTGAAGAGGGTCACTCATGATCAGTATTCATCATCACACAGATGATGTCAGAATTACTGTGCAGTTAAACTCTATCAAGACTATGATTGAACCTAAACCTGTAATCAATACCCAAGGCTTGTTGCCATGTACCAGTTCATGCTATGTGTCATGCATTGGTCACCCATTTGCCATTGTGATAGAATAGAAATCATTTCATCACTTTGTTATTTGGTGGCTTTAATACTGGCTCTCTCTTTAAAGGTCAAGTCCACCCCTGAAAAATGTTGGATTTTGATACATGGAGAAAAATCAAAGTAGCATAAAGCTAGAAATTCATAAAAATCAGATGTAAAATAAGAAAGTTATGACATATTATTTAAAGTATTGCCTAGTTTTCACCAGATAGTAACATGCACAATTTAGTGACATGCAAATGAGAGTCGATGATGCCCTTCACTCACTATTTCTTTTTATTTTTTATTGTTTGAATTTATACAATATTTTTTTTTACATATTTGACAATGAGACCAACTTGACTGAACAATTAACCAATACATATTCCACGTGTTCAGGGAGGAATTAACTATTGTTTTAAATGACAATGGGGAGAAAGTTACAATATTTCATATACTGTACTAAAATACAAAACAAATAGTGAGTGGATGACATTATCAGTCTCTTCATTTGCATACTGACCAGGATGTGTATATAACTATTTTTTTAATTATGCAAATCTTTAAAATGTCACAACTTATTTTACATCTGATGATTTTTCAGTGTTAAATGCTTGTTGGATTTTTCACCTTTTATTCAAATCAACTTTTTGTTGGGGTGGATGGGTCCTCTAATGAAGATATTGAACAGGGGGCCCTAGTGCCTGTAGTGTACACATTCCATACATGTATTGGCCTTTGTATTCATGGTCAGCATTATAACAGCCCCTGAGATAGAAAAAAAACTTTTGTAATTTCTGAAGGATTTCATTGAAAGAAATGAGTTTCCTTGAAAATAGGCCAGAAGAGGACTGCAAGGAAATGAAGGCTAGCAAAGCTTAGCAATATGTTGTGTACAAAGTCAATGGGATGCAAGGCAACAAAATTAATGCAGATGTTGCATTTTTGTTGTTGCCTGGCTACAAAAAAACGTGCCCAAGTCATATTCGTTATAAAAAATATCAATGCAAAATAAGGTTTGAGTTTCAGACAGACAGACTCATCATTGAATTTGACTCGTTACAATGTCCATAATCATCATAATATCTTTATCATTGTGATGTCATGGTTTCAGTCACACAACTTCAGACATTTTTTTCCATTAACAGTTGAGGCATGATATTGTTTTAGTATTAACATATTAAAGTTGCCTTTTATCTCCCCCTGTCTGAACACTATGGCCTATATTTTGTGTTGAATTAAAACTCTGGTCTTAAATTGAGGTTTAACTATGGAAAGCCGATTGTGGCACAAAATAATCCTCAACACTTAATGTTCAGTTTATCAACTTATTTTACACTTGAATCATTCAATGTCTTGGAATGATCACTAAAATATATTTCTTTTCTTATAAAAGCATGAGGAAATAAAATAGTAAACATAAGAAATATAACATTTTGACATCTTTGTGCAAAGAGTTAGGCCATGGTCTACATGTAAGACCACGTTCTCATCAACTTTCTTGAACTGGTTTCCCTTAAAGGTCAAGTCCACCCCACCAAAATTTTGATTTGAATAAATAGAGGAAAATCAAACTAGCACTTCAGATTTAATCTAAATCTGATGTAAAATAAAGTTGTGACATTTTAAAATCTTGGTTAATTTCACAAAACAGTTAAATGCACATCCTGGTGGGTTTGCTTTAATATGAGGAGACTGATGACGTCATCCACTCACTATTTATTTTGTATTTTATTATATGAAATAGGGAACATTCTATTTTTTCTGATTTTGATGAAATTTTCAGCATTTTGCTTTGATTTTTCTCTATTTATTCAAATCAAAATTTTTCTTGGGTGGACTTGACCTTTAAATCAATTTTGGAAACCAGTTTATGAGATCCCTTCACTAGCATTCTCATCACCATCTCCTTAATTGGTTTCCAGAACAAGACTTGCCCACGGCCATAAAAAAAGACATTTTATGTGTATGCAAATTAAAATATATATCAGGGCACCCTTTGTTGTGCACTGTTGATGCATGTACAAGTTTGTTTATTTTGTTTCATTGAATAAGTAGGTCAGACATTAAATTTATGTAATTTTCAGGTTATTTCATGCAGAATTATGCTGTAAGAATTGTTAACCTAAAAAAGAACCAACATGTCGTGGTCAGAGGTAACCATTCGCCTTTCCATTACGAGTCAAACTAAACTCATAATAATAATAATAAAGATTTGCTGATGACGATTCAAGGCGCACAATTAACTACTTATATGATACAGAAAATAAAATTAATAAATACACAGAAATTGGACAAATTGACAAGAAAAAGACACAATCAGTTAAAAGTTTGTAGTCAAAATAACAAGTAGGCCTAATCTAGGGACAGTGATTTTCCGCGATCGCGGAAAACGGACGGAATTCACGGAATCGGCTGTTTGAAACGGAAAGTGGCTTTTCAAACGGAAAATCACGGAAAACATGTTTTTTCTCAAAATGCACAAAAAGCAACAGAAATTAATCCCAAATCCTCAACAAAATACGAATATCAACTGAAAAAACACGATCTCACTTTGCAACAACAATCATCGTAACTACACTCGAGCCTCTCCATCACTCGATCGTATCCAAATTAGTTTACACTTACGTCCGCATAGAAGGCAGAATCCGGCCGTGTGTTGCTGCCCTCTACGTTCGGTCATAATATAATGATCACGGTGATTCATCAAATCCAAAATGGCGGATATTCGGAAGTCGTCGACTGCTCAAAACGATGTCCGAAAAGTCCCCAAATCAGCGATAAAATCCCATTTAACAATAAAATAATGCTAATAATATGAAAGGTGAGAATATATTCATGTTGATTATGTTTCCCTTAATATTTTATGAGCTCGAAGCGATGTTAGTACATTGGTAGATGCAAATTTTGAGCAGCGCTAGCATTTTGACATCGCTACTCATTGCGTATTGGTTTTCTATGTAAACGGAATTGTCAATTTTTCTTGTACACAAAGTCTATGGGGAAACGGAATTTCCGTTTCCAGACATGCTGAAACGGAATTTGAGATTTTCTGAAACGGAAAATGCAATTTTTAGAAACGGAAAATCACTGTCCCTATATCACACAACAATTAAGGAAATGCTCCTTCATGAGTTAAGTCTTCAATTTGTTGTGGGGAATAGCTCTCTCGACTGGCAAGACCTAATGTCCAGGGGGAGTGAATTCCACAAACTCATACACTGATACAAGTAATGCATGATGTTTCATGTGAATGGTCCTTGTTGAATTCATTGACAATATCTTTCATCAATGAGGTAGCTGGACCCGGAATGCCTGCCACACAGGCCACTAGTATCTCTGGCATGCTGTTAACCTCTCCTTCATAAGATCTTGTATGTTAACGCACTGATTGTGCTTCCTCCCTCGCTCTTCGCAACCGACCCGACCCGCTCTGCTCCAATGACTCATGCTGGTTTCCTTCATTTGCCAAATTAAAAACGGGCTCTGCGGCGCTCTCTCCTACTCTCTCGTCCCTCCTTCATCTCGAGCAGCCGGCGGTTTCTTGAATTCATTATTGGTGGGAGCTGTCTCCCAGTGTACTGTGGTGTGAGATGCTGGCAGAAAAAAAACAAGGCCCCAAATCCTTTAGCAAGTTGGCTAATGCTTGGCTTGTAGGTTATTTTTTTAATGACCTGTGTATGTAAAGCAAGGAATTTGAGGCCTGGTGTCCTCTTGGTATGGATAGCATTGATCAAGGTTTTCTTGATAATTGATTTGTTGCTTTAGGGATGAAAATCTACTCCATCCTTTCCCCAGAAAGTTGTTTTAGTCAAGTTTGAGTGTGTATCAGTTGTGTGTGGTAGTATGTAGGAGATGTAGTTTTCTGGGAAAAATTTCAGATTCTGTCTCACCAATTTTTCTCACTAATTCTTTCTCACTATTTTTTTTAATGAATAACTGAAGGCATGACCTTGAAATCACTGTATGTCACAGTATAACCTTTCCTATATTTACATATATTTCCATTGTCTTTGACCATTACATTCTTGATTGAGATATTTCCCCTTAATACTTGATTACAAAGAACATCAATGTGATATTGAATCAGAGCATGAAATGCTCTGTAATGTCGTTTTCTCTGGAAAACATTATTTGTTGACAACCCAATCAGACAGAGACGGATGTGCGAACAACAGTCAAATTATGCAGATCAATGCGTGATATGGAGTAGCAATCTTGAGAGTATTTGCTCTGTGGACTGAGCAAATGTTTGATATTGCCATCCTAAGTCAACCTGAAAAGTTGAAAGGTTAGAAGTCTGCCGAGCTGTTCCTCTTTTCCAAATCAGTGTTTGCCATGCCCGGCTCATTGGTTAGTAGACATGACACCCACTATGTACCCATGTGCAGCAAAGTTGTGCGGCAGTCATGCATGGAGATACTAAAGAGATAGCTTTGACTGGGGGGGGCAAGAGTATGATATTTTCATAGGCAGTGTGGAAGGTCCCTAATTATCTTGGGTCAGACCCGGGATCCGGGACAAGAGACTAAATTGCAGATTAAACGAAGGCACTGGATGAATCACTTACTAATTGGGGTTACAGATTGGCAACTGGCAAATGTAATTGATCACAGCCTTCCTGGCAAAGAATCATTGAGGAAAACATGTTGTTATCAAGATTGTATTTATCATCTTCTTTATTCTGCTTTGTTTTGTCATAAAATAAACATGTAGGCCATCGATAATAAAGTACATGTTTTCCTCTCTCCATGTATGTGAAGATCAACATCTTTACCATGGTGACAGCAAATTCTGAATGCTAGCAAGCATCGGTGCACACATCAATTCCAGACAACTTGAAATGTTCAATCTCCTACTGTGTCATGCATGGGGTATATTATTTCTCCCTCTTGATTGTAAACAGCCATGTCGTACTCCATTTGAGGACGAACACGCACTTTAGTTTAGCTGTGTCCTCAAGTAAATATAATGCACTGACGTAGGATGTGACGAAAAAGAAGAGCGGGATCGGTGCTGTTGACTGGAAAAATAGAGAGCAAACAGGGATTGTTATTGCGCTTGTATTGCAAAGCTTCACCATGAATGGGTTGTTTTTGTAATTGATTAATAAAGATGGGAATTATCTCCATCTTCAAATTAAAATCCACTAGAATGCTTTGATATTTAGTACTACAATGTGCGTTGCATCTCATGTATTTTACTCCATTTCTATTCATTTTTTAATGTTCTTTAATTTCAGTGGGGTAGCTCATCAGTAATTAAAATACTGTTTTACTTGGGGCACAGCATAACACTAAAAAACAACTTGTGTTTACATGAAGGAATAATGTTTACATGAAGAAATAACGTATTACAGGAGGTAAACAATTTTCTTCTTAACACACAGATATACATAATCTGTATTATAATTAATAGTCGACAATTTCACAAATTTAAGCCGACATTCGCATCTTTAATAACACTGTGTAGTACACGTACGTGTGACTATAACATGGATGACGTTCATTCTAATACCCTGTCTGCATTTACATCATGCATTCCATGTACCACTGGCGAATGATGGTAATAAAAAAAACCACCCTCTCTTTCCAGACTGCCTGCATTGTAATTGAAACCCCACCTTTCTTTAAAAGTTCACTCGGAGTTCATTTCAGGCCACTCTACCAGTATCCAGATGCTGATGAAGGCATCATGTGACCAAACAAAATAATGGAACAGTTTCGCTAGGTGTTTTCTCTCACAAGAAATTGGCTTGAATGACATAATAAATGATGGAGAAAGTGTTATTTCCATTCATTTTTTTTACCCTTTTATTTATTTCTAAATCTTGAGCATTTTTATCCAGTTTGTGTTATTATTTCCCATTTTTCGTGTTTCAATTGCTTACTACTTTACACATCTTTGATTTTACTGCATTGGTTTATTTGTTCTCATTTATTTTAATTTTAAGTATGAATGATCTTGTTCAACCATCTCCTTTGTTTGGACAAAACTGTTGGAATGACCAAATAATGTTAAAAATATACCCACTCTAATTGTCTTCTTTTACATATTTATGAATTTTATTATTTTGTGTACGTTAATCCAGTGTAGTTAAATGAAAACAGTCTTAAGCAAATATTGAATTATTTTTTAATGCTCTAAAATTTTTTCCTTCTGATTAACATCTCAATGATTTTACCATATAAATATTGTGGGGACCAGCTTGTTGTTAAAAGGCCCTTGGTCATAGATCTGGGCCTTATAACTTGTTCCCTCTGTCTCTCAATTAATATGGGGGGGGGGGGGGGATGTTAATAGATACATGTAACTTTCAGTGGCTACATGCACATTTTGAGCTCACCATTTAAAGCTTGTTAAATTGTAATTTGTATTACAGCTACATCGGACTTAATTGGAATATTCAAGGCATTTTTTTAAAATGTTTTTTTTCTTGGCTGATTCAGGCATTTTAGGGATTTTTTTCAGACCCCCTGTGTATTTTTCCCCCTTGTATGTATCTATTACTGTTCTTTTGAGAAACTTTACATGGGGGCTCAGCGAGTTGCCCCCCCCCCAAAAAAAAAGAAGAGCCCTGGATATCCCCATTCATTGCAATGTTAAAGCTTATCCAATGTTCCAGATTTAGGCAGTAAGTTGTGATCGTAAGAAGCTGGAGCCCGAAAATGTAAAATATTTTTTCTTTGTCTGCTCTGAATTTTTAAATGTTATTTCTCTATGACGTTTCCAATGATATCATGAACATATAAACATTGATTTGAATCATTATTTAATTTTCCCCCTTCTTTCTATTTACAGTTGGCATTCCAACAGTCAAGTGGTGTGGGGCGGAGGGGGACTACAATGTAATGGTTATGGAACTACTGGGGCCAAGTCTAGAGGATCTCTTCAATTTCTGCTCAAGGGAGTTCTCATTAAAAACAGTGCTATTACTGGCAGATCAATTGGTAAGAAGCAGCTGATATATGTATAGATAGTTTTTAATTTGTGTATTTCACAATTCATGTACAAGTTGAGCCCTATTTTGATGTACTTCACGTTAATCCTGAGAGATTGGTCAACCAGTGTACTCCACACTCTCACTGTGTTTCCCTTTGAAAATTATTACAAACCTCATTTAACGAGCAAGTTCACCCTGAAGAAAAATTTGTTGTAAAAATAACAGAAAAAGTATTTTGATATCTTGGTGAAGGTTCGAGGAAAGTCCATGAAATATTAAAGTTATTGGAAGTTCAAATTTTTGATTTGTGACGTTATAAACGAGCCGCTGCCCCGTATGTTATGAGGTATAAAATGCATAAATTTCATTTTTCGATGGTTTGTGATGACTTGTTTTTATTTCCTTTTTAAGAGTGCATGTGAAACGATTTGTATATTGATATACTGAAGTAAAACCATTTTCAATTTTCTGAGAATACGACATTTCATTGGTTTTTTACCATGCAATATCTGCTCGGATATTCTTTGATGGATTTTCCTCAAACCTTTGCTAATATTTTCAGTATTTTTTTTGCTATTTTTACAGTAAACTTTTTGTTATTAAAAGTGAACTTTCCCTTTAAATGCTTTTGTACTCCTGGCAGCTCTTTGTCTTTCCACTGATTAAACTGTATT
Organism: Lytechinus variegatus; assembly: GCF_018143015.1. NCBI lineage: Eukaryota > Metazoa > Echinodermata > Echinoidea > Temnopleuroida > Toxopneustidae > Lytechinus > Lytechinus variegatus. Next base: position 14,704,807 of record NC_054749.1, read on the forward strand.
CTTAACTACACTAAGGAATCATTGTTCAGTCTTTAAAGGTAAATGCTAGTTTTGGTAACGATATCAAAATGAGTTCGTACAGAATCCAATGAAATGACCACCAAAGTGTCTGTTTGTATAAATAAAACGCATGTGCCAAAGGATTCTGGAAGAAATTGTGTAATTGCTGAGAAATCAGCAAATAAACACAGGATTCGGGTAGAGCGTCGGGCCCGACGCCCTAAGCAATAATTATACACTGTCCCACATGCGCTTATCTGTGTTGGTTATTTTCAATGTGAACATTTTTCAGTGTAGATTTCAAGATTTCACAAAGTTAAGTTTATGTAACTGTACCAGATCTAGATCCTCGATGATATACTGACAATTAAACCTTCTTTTACAGACTTTCTCATGAAATCAGTGTTTACTGCAAGTACTGGAATTTCTCTTTAAATTTTTCAATTTGCATTCACAGTGCATGCTATATATAACGGACTTCCCTGATGTTGGAAACTTTCTTGACCTACATGTATAGTATAGGGCTCTCACAATATTGATGGTGCTTGTTTTAATGCAATGCATGAATTGGTTGCAATGTCCAAATTTATATTTGGTAGCACTTTGTTCTAAGAAAAGAAACAAAAATCAAATTTTACCCTCTTTATATAGAAGGAAAAAACATTATACAGAACAAATTAGTGAGAAATCTCTTTGTCCATAACTCTTGCTGAAAAGCTTGAATGTCAATGATGTACATAATTATAAAACAAATATGACATTTTTATGCACTTCATCCACCAATCTTTTATACTTTTTTAAACACCATCACCATTTGTAAGGATAACACATTCTAACCAAATAAAAATATAATAAATTTAGAAGCCCCGTGGGAAAGCATCACTGCCCATTGTAAACTGAAACCAGGGCTTACACCCTTGTCTGATTTATTACTCACAAATTGCAACTGGTATTTTAAAGTTATATTTATATTCGCGGGAGTGAGATAATGCAGTATTAATTTGATTTGTATGTTTCACTGTACATTACATGTATGCAAGGGTGATGTTGCAACTTGCGTTACTTGACGTATTTTTAGACAAATAGAGGCCACGTTGAATGTTATTCTGTACGTATTATCTTTGATGGAGATATTTATGAAAGAGCAGATACAAAACTTTCAAGACAAATCGATTGGAACATCTTTTTTATTGTTTGTTGAAATATTACCGGGGGCACTGGCAGTTATCAATATGATGGGAGGTTAAGTTCACTTGGACGAAAAGTTTGTTGTAAAAATACCAGAGAAAATATAACAAATTGGTGACGGTTCAAACATTGAAGATTAAGAAAGTTATTAGAATTCAAAGTTCTTGAATACCATTGTATACGAGCAGCCGCCCAAAATGAATAAATTTCAATTTTTTAATGGCTCATGATGACTAAAAATTCTCACTGAGGAGCAGGTGTGAAATAATTTGTTGATATACTGAAGGTACAATAAAACCCATTTTCAATTTTTATAGGAAATGACGTCACATTAATTTTTTTTTATTCATGATAAATGGAAGCTGGTCACATAAGATGTCTTAAAAAAAAAAATTCCCATAACTTTTTTTTATAAATCTTTGAAGGATTTTCCTCAAACCTTCACCAATATCATATTTTTTCTGCTATTTTTATAATAAACTTTTTGGGTGAACTTCCCCTTTAACATGTTTTATGTACATTGAACATTGGAAGACTATTCCATAGAAATCATAACTTCTGTAAACTTCTTTCAATTCCTCCTTTTATATTCTGATTATAAACAGAAAAATTATACACTGACCTGTAAACTGTTGGCTGAAAAATCGTTTTGATTCAGGACTCAGTGAAATTTTGATCAATTTGTATTATATTCATGAAAATTCTAGACGTCTCGATGCATGGCAATAATTTTCCATCATTGAATGAAACATTCAAGCTTATTTTAGGCGGTTGTTGTTGCTGCATGCATGCACATGTAATTAGAGAATCCCCATTGACTCCAATTACACCAACACAAGAACCTGATCACTCCATGTTCAATAAAGCATGTATGTACAACTGCTACATAGCCTCCAGTTTTATTTTCCATTGCCTTCAGTTGCCTTGTCTGCTTTCAGACTAAAGCTCTCAGACTCTGTGGCCTGAATTCACAAAGGTGATTTTGAATACCCATGGTTGAAGCCATGATTTATGCAGATTTCCTTTGTGAATTCAAATCTATATGTTATCGATATTTGTTAGGATAATGTTCAAAATCATCCTAGAAATTGGATAGACTCATATTTTCATGCCAATATATACTATAAAACTTACCATATTATTTCAATTTTCTTAAATTAAATGTTCTTCCCCCGCCAATTTACTTTTTGTTTTATTTTTTTTAATTTTTAATTCAATTTTTAGTTCTTGCTGGATAATGTTGGAGGGAAGGGGGGGGGGGAGTAAAACATGTACAGGATTGACAGATATATCCTTTTGAAGCAGTTTGAGCTTTTATACACTAGTTGAATAATTCCTCTCAAATCCTTGGCAAAATCTTTTGTTTTAATCAAGGAGTTATCTTGAAAATGTGTAGAGCTTTGTACATTTAAGTGGATACCCATAAGAAAAAAAGACGTTTGCTGCTTTACTAAGGCCGTGTTTATGCTTCCACTTTTCAGGCCAGAATCAGCGTTTCCAAACGTGATTAGTCCAAAACACAGTTGCGTCCATGCTTACTTTCATTTAAACGCTGTTTCAAAACGCCGATCGTAAACTCACAAAAAGGTGCGTTTGTAAACGTCGTTTGACCAGAATCAGGCTTTCTGGGGAAGTATAAACAGAACCACGATCGTAAACGTGTTTAAATGACGTCATTTGGTACATGCTTCCGGTGAGATGAAAATCCGCGGGCAAATACAGTCGTATTGCTCCTTGTTATCTCTACGTAAAAACAACAATCGGAAAAAAAAACTTTCGAAAAAAGGCGCGCCCAATTTGACCTCGCTTTACGATGCGAAGCCAGCTGGAGATCATGATTTGCTCTGAAAAGTTAAGCATAAACAGCACTCCCAGAACCACGTTTACGATCAGCGTTTTGAATCGACGTTTGAAATCGCTGATTCTGTCCTCGCAATGGAAGCATAAACACACCCTAAGTTGAAATTATATTGTGAAGTATGACAGCTTTTGATCCCGAAAGATCTCAATATGCCTACATGTGTCATTGATTCTTTGACCATAGACATAGTGACCACAAACATCAGAAAGTAATTAGAAGACTCGTCTGGTAAACAGTTTTACATTTGTACATTTGTAAATGAAAGGTTTCCCTCAGGCATTATTACATGTTTTGAATTGAGGGTTATAAGGTTTCTGTGCCATCCTTGAAATCAAAGATGCTGAACATTGCATTGAACAGATTCAGAATTGAAAGAAAAAAAATGCAACAACATTGAGTGTGGGTTAAAAACTTGACAACAACTGGGTTCTGCATTTGCCCAACAGAATCCGATAAAAGGTCTTTTGTGTAGTGTAAACAAGAGCTACAGGACCATTGTTCAAGGAACATGCCTTTCTTGAACAGGCTGTCCACACTTGGTGTCTATTGTCATGTAAAGTAGGTTTGAGGGAACAGGGCAGTGCCTTGTGTTCTATGTACATTTACATGTGTGGGAAGTGTTACACGACAAGTGTGGGTTTTGCACTCTCATTGTTTTTAAGGAGGTGTCCATCTTACTTAGCAACCGTCCGATCACCTGCATGTTATACTTGTACAGAGAATAATACATTTGTCAAACAATCATTTTAAACAAGAATGCTGCTGTCAAATGTACAAATAGTCCTTCATTCACACTTTTTTTTTCAATTTGATTAATATTGGTTGACAGATTAGAAATCAGAAAAATGTTTAGGTTGATATTTGTCATTGTTTTCTTTCAGCATGAATTTTTGCTATTGTATAGGAAGTTGTGTATTTCTTGAATGACAAGCCAGAAACCAAAAGGAAAAGTACAAATGATGGATGAAGATCAGCGACTTGATAGAAAATAATTAAATTGTCAGTAATTATTCAGGAAAAATGAAACCAATAAAATAGGCTGTATGTAGTCCATATCATTTGGAGAGAACATTTCAAATGTCACGTTCATGTACAACAATGAAACTGAAGGGATAAATGTTGATGGCAAAATCAAGATATTGATATTCAATTTGAATGAAAGAAAGGCCATTTTAATCAATATTCAATGAACTGCCATTCTTTTTTATCATTCTTAGGGTCTTTAATTTCCTTTACTTTCTTCCATGTACAGAGAATGTGAAATTAATGATTTAATCTCTCTCTACTTTATGATACATTTTATTATCTTTTATTTTATGATGAAAAAAATATAAATAATATCAATCTTATATTTGCTTGAAACACAGATAAGTCGAATAGAGTACGTCCACAGTAAGAACTTCATCCACAGAGACATCAAGCCAGATAACTTCCTCATGGGGCTGGGCAAGAAGGGGAACATGGTGTACATCATAGACTTTGGCCTTGCCAAGAGGTATAAAGACCCTCGTACCAAACTACACATAGCCTACAGGGAGAACAAGAACCTTACGGGAACGGCCAGATATGCAAGCATCAACACTCACTTAGGAATCGGTAAGTAGTTGAAATGCTCCACTCTGTTATAGCAGGGACGTCCATGGTTATTGAGTACTGAAGTGATGACATCACTAAAATCCTGTTTTAATTTCGGCATTTTTGATACCCTACTGGTATTTTGGTAGAGAATGATAAGGTACTTCCAAATGCCTAAATTTTTGGAAACCGGTCCATGGGGCCCCGAGATATCACCACATGAATACATTGTTAGCCCAATTGAAATCATGTATTGATTGGTCTAGTTCTAATAAATGTTTTGAACTGGACAAATACCTTCAGTGGGGCAAATTATGTTTTCATGAGGTCGTATCTTGGGGCCCCATGGACCGATTTTCACCCAATTTGATTTGTGTAGGTATTTTATCATACTTGTTCGAAATCTGGTATCAAAATTTCTGATTTGCAAAAATGGAAAATTGATGATAATACAGTTTGGTGCTCTATTATTGCAGTTATTAGCTGTATGTAGCTGTCAAAAAGGATCTATTCTGAACCTTGGCAATACCACGTTAAAAGTTAAGACTAGCGGTGATAATGATATGTTGCTGTATCCTTCATTCTCGGTTTATTTCACACGGCATCCCAGTAATACTTTCCACAATATCCTGCAAAGAGATATTGCTGACTCACTTTGAAGGTCCTTTTGTCAAAGAAATAGCCACCCAGTGTAAGTTATTTTTTCTCCTGAAGGATGATTAATTATCAAGAAAAAAGGATATTTTCTGAAAATAAAGAGGTATGTCAAGTTCTTTATGACTCCCCTTAATCTATAATGCACTGGGTGTTTATCCTTGTATACCGAGTTTGATATGTTGGGATATTTTTTTTAGAAAAGTATACATGTCCTAATCATATTACAATACATAGTAGTGCACTGTAATTTGTGAAAAAGAAAATTAAAAAATTTCCTTGTGCACTTCTTGGAGGGAGGGGGGTCTTTTAGCAAAGTGAAAATGGATGAGGTACCTTACCAATGCCAGATTTGCGACTTTCATGCAAGAATCCTGCAAGCGTCTTTTCAGCGACAACCTCGCAATCGTCACAGATAAAATTGTGAGAAATGCAGGAAAATGCATAGTGCCTATGAAATGCTGCTGTAAAGCTGCAATGCGGGTGTCAGGCATCTTTCACACATTGTCCATTGAAGTGATGAAATGACGCTTGCTAAATTCATTTGTGATAGACGCTTATCTGTCTAACAGGGAAAAGGAAGTTGATTTTTCTTTTTTGTTGACCGGTAAACTCCATATGGGCCCTTGAGTATATTGTTTTGTAATAATTCTCTTAGACACTCTCTGTGTGTGGTACCCCTGATATTGTTTTAGTGTTCTTTTGCACAGCCACCGAGAGTTAGAATCTGAAATCCCATGCAATGTGCCCTCCCCCCCCCACAACCCTTTATAACCTCACCACCAGACTTTCCCTCTTGAAAAACAAAATCTCTATAGAGAGATTTTCTTGAAACACAGACCTGCATGCATACTTGACCCTGACTTTTCACCTACATCCAACACCTGCCAACCTGCCATTGATTTGTCTGGTAAACGGTTAAATTCTAGCAGTAAACTGCGTTTTTTTCCTCCCTCTCGTTGCATTGGGTTCCTTTCAAATGTCAAGCTGAAAATCAATCCTTTGGGGAGTCCATTAAATCTCAACTCTACAAAGAAACTTGTGCAGAAGATGTGCCCGTGCATCCGAATTGGAAGCGTCGTCTGTTTGAAAGCACTTTCAAGCAAGGAAAAGAATCGCTGGTAAACCTGGTATCAGAATATTAAGGGGATGAGTTGGAGTGCGGCAAAGATTACCCTTTTTGAACAGACCACAACAAACCTATATTCAATTTTTGGAAAAAAAATCAATATATTGATCTGAAAATGATTAAATAGTAGTTCAAATTATTACCTTTAATGATTGACATGTGAGATCATGGGGATGTTTATGCATCATGGAAGTTGTCGGCATCGACTTAACTGTCGGCTTTGGCAATTTCAGTGCAATCCTTGGCTTTGGGTGACTGAGATACGACGGGTCTCTGACCGTTACCATGGCAACTGTCAGAGAATGACAGTGCTTACAAGCTTGATGAAATGATGCCTTGGTATCTGCCCTTCACTGACAAAAGGAAGCAACTCTGACTTTTTTTCTAAAACTGGTTTTGTTTTCTTGATTTGGGATATTTTGTTTATGCCCATGGACAATGCTTTTTAAGGAATTGGAAGCCAATTAGCCCCCAATTTTTGAAATATAGACATTTCAAATGTAATAAACTACATTTCCACATAAAACAATGACGCATTTTCCTCATTTATACTAGAAACTCATTCTACAGAGATGCTTCCTTTTTTCATGAAGTTCTTAAATGAGTTCAGTATGTATTCTAGCTAAGGAGTGAACCTCTTTTTAAGAGATCTTAAAGGCCACCTCACAATTTGATCTCTTTCATTAGTCCAGAGGGTAATTTCTTGAATCAGTGTGTGAAAATGACTCTTAGTGGGGGTCATACCTTGGTCACATATGCTCTACGGCGGCCGTACGGCGGCCGTAGATACATGAATTCGAGAGATTTCTGCGGCGGCCGTAGAAAATCTGCGGTGGCCGCAGGGTCGACGTACGGCGGATTCCTACTTTTTACAGGCCGTAGGGGTGGCCGTAAAATTTTAACTCGGAGTTATAACATTTTTTCTTTTCTACGCTCGCCGTAGAAATTAGACTAGCCGTAGGCATGGCGTAGAACGGTCTACGGCGGCCGTACGTTGAGCGTACGGTGGCCGTGCGGCTGCCCTCGTGTTTTTCTTCCCTCCTTTCCCCTTCTCCTATTGTGTTATCTGCTCGGGAAAAAATGGTGACCCCTCCTCGTCAGGCAAACAGGTGCCTTAAATGCAAGTTGAATTATCTCATTTCATAATCACATGAAAAGGACAACTGCAGACAACTTTTTTACTTATGACTTAATAAAAAAACAAACTATCCACGAATATGATATACTGTAATACCACTTTAAAAAAAAACAAATGTGACCAGGAAGCACAGATATTGCCCTTTCACTAGCGGCTAACTTGGGTAAAATATGATGTTATTATCATTATCATTATTATTATTACTATCATGGGGAGTTAAATGCTGATTTCTGTTGTTGTTTCCTAGGGTGTAGTTCTTACTTAAGACTAATGTGTTTATTAACATATTAACTTTATTCATACAAACAAGTTAACATGGTTAAGGGAGATTTATTTCATAAGTCCAAATAAATAATGCGAACGCGATTTTCGATAGCTTGTGTATAGACCTGAAAATATAATATTCTGAGAAGTTTTGTAAGCATGAGCAGGATGGGTATCTATCTATCTATCTATCTGTCAGGGCGAGCTGATGATTGTCTATATTCCAAAATGACCCAAAGTTTGGAAATTCTAAACATTATTGGTAATCATGATCAGGATGGGCATTTAAAAATTATTCGATTATATTCCGTTCCAAAACTAGACATTCTACGCAATTGAGGTAATCATACAGGATGTCATCTAACTAATCATTCGTTGCAAGCGCGAAGCGCGAATCACCACAAAGGTCGAATTTGCCCCCCCCCTTCCTAGGTCGAACATTACTGATCGTATAATATTCAGATCAGTATCAAACATTAATTTGGCGACCCCCCTTCCTAAGTCGAACATCAATTTGGCGACCCAGCACTTATTACTCCTCCCCCTTTCCCCTTTTCTTTTCTCCCCTTTCTCTTTCTCTTCTTTCCCCCTCCTTTTTATCTCCCTTTTCTTTCCCTTTCTTTCCTCCCTCTTTATGGCGTCCCCTTTTCGCCTACCCGGGGGCCCGGGCCCCGAACCCCCTCCCTCCCGCCCAGAATACGCGCATGGGCATGGTGCGACACTTTGAAAACTTTCTTAAATGAAATGTCTAATGTAAAATATCATGATGTTATTTCTCACTGTATAGTCCCCCTGCGGCCGCCGTGAGGGCGCCTTGCGGCCTACGGCCAGCGCATGGTCGCCCTAGGGCGACCGTACGTCATGATTTCAAGGACATACGTCAGCCGCAGATTTCTTTTCTCCATAAATTAAAAAATACGCCGTGCGGCGACCGTAACATATGTGACCGCTAGAGTAAGTGGCCGTGGAAATTCTGAGGCGACCGTAGAATTGCTCCTCGCCGTAGAAATTTTAGAATCTACGGCGGCCGTAGCAAATGTGACCATGGTATTAGTGGGGGTCAAACACTGATCAATTCCAGTGATGTCTCCTATGACACTTCGGATACATGTAGGTACCTCTGAAATGTACAAGCTGAAGGCACGGGGAGCATTTCATGAAACAGATTTGCAGTGATTTTCACCAACAACTGTTGTAGGCTACTGAAATCCTCGCATCTGATTGGCTCATCTGAACAAAATAGTCTCTAAAAATCATTGACTCTTTGCTTCATATAACAGTGTCTATTGTTTCAATTTGTTTCAATACTGGGTTATCAGTATTAACCCCATTGACAAAAATGTTCGGCAATTGAGAATGTCTCGTTGTAAAGCCGCTTCTGTCACACTGAATCCATGCAGCTGTAGAAACGTTCAGTACCAGGTAATTATTTGGCATGGACCAGCACACAGGATAGGAAGCGGAGGAGAAATGCTGATAATCGAAAGGCAAATGGGTCCAACAGATGTGTCTGTCTGTATTGACTGCTATCAGTGTGTCTGTCCTGCCAGGCCGTACAGCTGACAGATGATCCTGATGACAGTAGTTTGGTCCGAGTCCATCTACTGTGTGGCAGAGTATGGCAGACCTACATGTACTTCGTGTACTACTGACACCTACTAGGAGGCATTGCATTGACTTGTCATGTATTTACCGTATGTCCATGCTAAATAATGCCAATGGACATTGTTCCAAATTATGACCATTTATGTTAGCATGACTTTTAGTTAGCTTATGTTTTTCTGGTGTCTAGAAGGTGTAATATGACTTGGTGCTTTAAGTATGGCTATCTAGGCCTACATGTACATTTCAGTATCGTTTTGATTTTTGTACTTTTAGGATATTGTAGAAGTTCAGACTCGATACAGGAAGGAACCAAAGGTTGATCGATCTCCATTTTAGAATAGGTTGATAGGCTAAAGGATTGACCTGTCTCTGTACAGGCCTATTTGCCAGCATACTTTTTAAAAGACATTCCATGGCATAAACAAGATGTGTAGATGAGTAGGTCTCTTGTATATAGCTTTGAATAAATGCTGGGAGCCTGGCGAGTTGGGGGAATTTCTCCCGGGCCAAGCCGGTCCGGGTTGAGAGCTCAAACAGCAAAGATGGGAAGCTGTTGTTATGTCTTGGAAAAATACCAAATAAACAGCAATATAATGTAACCATTTACCTCCACGCGTGAACTGAGCTTATATTTATTCCCAAATAATCTAACTTAATCGATCCATAACATGGATTTCAGCCACATCTAGCATCAGAAACGACCTTATTTAGGCTTTGATCTCGAAGTCTTCGTTCGAGATTTCACCAAACAAACGTAGAGGGCAGCAACACTGTTGACTTTGTGTTTGCCATATGTAATCACTAATTTCAGCACATATATGGCGAACTGAGACCCTAAAGCTGAGAATTTGAACGATAAAATCTAATGTAGATCTAGTGCTAGCGTGCACCTAGTGAGGCCAGGCTTGTAGGCGCTACAGTGGCGGTGTCGTGTGGGGGCTCCGAGTTCTGGGCCGATCCAGGACCCCAAAATCTTTTTGCTAAACCTTCCGGTCCAGGTTCAGGCCAGGTTCTCCTTCTGGGGCCCCAATGTTACTTTGAATGATATGTCATATGCTGTGGTCTCTTAAAATGAGTGTGTTGGACCCAAGGGTTTGAAAGATTCACCTTCTGCTGTGGTATTGTGGTGGACTGAATCATGTACATATGTACATGTTACTAGGGTTCATGTTTGTTCTTGTGTCCCTGTAAGAACAGTTGAAATGGAATCTTTATAGTATTTCACTTGTCGCCAGGAAAAGGGAAGAGTGGGACGAAGGCATTTCTGAATGTAAAGGGTAGCATTTAAATAGACAGATTTTCTTACTATCATCTGTTATGAGCTACTGAAATCCTTGTTTCTGATTAGATGTTAACAAAGTAGTCAATTAAATATCACTGACAAACTCATGAAATGTGTCCCAGATCTAATAGATAATGAAGGTATGGTAAATGGAAACTGAAGTAATGAAATGATATCCCCCAAACCTACTGAGAATCTATAATATCTAGAGTTATACTGATTTTTTTTAAAAAATATATTGATTTATATAGCGCTTTTTGCATGAGGATATACATTTATAAAGCACAAATTTTATTTATTTAATATCAGTGACATTGAGATCTTTTGAGACTAACGTTAACATAATTTACTGAATTTTAGGAATGTTTGATAAAATCTGTGTACTTGGAAAGGCCTCCATATGATGACTCCTTTTCCTGGCTTGTTTGTTGGCTGGCTGGCTGTCTGGGCCGGCTGGCTGGTTGGCTTGATGTGGCTTGTTTTCTGCTTGGCATTCTCCCAATAGCAGAGATTTGAGGTGATCAATGTGGACGATTTGATCGACTCGGCTGGTATGTCACACAAAATATCAAACTAGACCAAGTAAGAACACACAGGGATTTCAAATTTGTGAGAAAATAGATGATATAGTTATTTTGTAATGGTCCATGTGAGCACTGAGCATGTTTATTGGAAAGGCACATTTGACGTTGCGCTTCACAGTGTATAGCTGGGCAGAGTCAAATTTGGAACGGTATTTGGAATTGCATTTTGGTTTGCGTCCGTTTACAGTGATAAAAGGTTGGGCTGAGCCATGGCTGAGACACGCAGCTGGGACAATCTCCAAAATTGGGCCAAATGCGCGGCCAATTTAGTAACATATTTGGCTTTTCTTTTCCATACGGGGTGCTGGTCAGTGTTGACTTGACGATATCCCACAAGTAATGTAGATCAAGGGATTTCCACTTTGTATGCCCCCGCAGATGAAGTCCGGAGGGGGCATTAAGGGTTGCTCCTGTCCGTCCGTCTGTCCCCCCACTTGGTTTCCGCGCAATAACTCAAATTTTTTGTAATGGATTTTTAAAAAATTTGGTGTGTAGGTAGATGACACCAAAAAACACCAAAATATTGGTTTCTGCACGATGTTAAGTTCAATCATAATGAATGAATTTCTGATCGCGTTAAGCGGGGGCATCTGTGTCCTTTGGACACATCAAATTTCCAGTTTCAGTATTCGTTTTGTTGTTTTTCTATTCTTAATGCTAGAATTTAGAAGCCCCAAGATAGGCTGATGTAAGTTACAGTGTTTTGAAACCAAGTAGTGACTATCTACTCTTTGTAGTTTTCTAGTTATCTGATGCTAAAGAAGATTAAACATCGTAGACACTGTTCTCATTATGATTTCTACTGGAAAACTGGTTCAGGGAACCAGTTTGGAAGATCGCTTTGCTAGCGTTCCCACTTGATCACACGAAAGTGGTTTTTAAAATTACTCTACGTAAAGCGATCTTGTTACTATGGAAACGCTCTCAGTGGGGTGACATGTTTCGCGCAAAATTCTAAACCGCAGCGTAGGCACTCTACACCTGTCATGTTAAGTAGCGCGCTCAATATGCAAAGATCGCTTTCCGAAGAATGGTTGTGTCCTCACTAAAACCAGTTTACCGAGGCAAAGCGATCTTGAAAACTACGTTGCGAGTTGATTTTCCGAATTGGTTTGGAAGATCGCTTCCAAGACCGCTTTGACCGTTCTCACTACGCGTTAAACTAGTTTCCACAAAAGTAGTTTTATGAACGTAGTGAGAACGGTGTCTGATAGGACTTTGTATAAAACTTATATAAATTGTCAACACACCCATTGGCTGTAGTGGTGTTGCCAGTGGGCAGAGAAGAGACATGCTTCACTTCGGTTAGCAGAACTAGTGGTTTGTCCCGTCTTTTTCCTGAATAGGCATTATATATTATTGTAAACTATTTGGTGATGAATAGGGTACATGTAGTAGTACTCAGTAGTATACAAGGTCACCATTTATGAAATGCTTGCAAATGTATAAAAAAGAAAATATTATTTTTACCAAACTATAAATTGATTTGTGTTGCTGTTATTTTCAGTGACTGTAATTTTTCATGATAGTTTATTTTGCCTTCGTGGTAAAGTTAATTTATTTATGACATACAAAAGAGAAAAACCCAACACCTGAATTCCTCGAAATAATATACAACCGATGTGCTGAAAAATGGATACTGTCTATATACTGAAAGGTCTTGTGCAGTGTCGGTTACTTGGCGTGTGTTAATGGCCTAGAATTATTAACTGGCAACAATGATACCATTGGCCTCCTTTCACCCAATCCAGCATGTGTCATGATAATTTGAAGATCTTGAGATTTAGTAAACATTAGATTACATTTGATGTCATCACAAGGTCATGTCTCACGTGGCAGAGGGTAATTCAGAGTGATATATGAGATGATAAAAGCCACTCTCTTTACTGGTAGATCATCAACAGCTGGGGAAACTCAGTCACCGCCTGTTACAACCGCATAAATTTGATTCACCTTTATATGCATAATTATCCAGAGGAACACTGTGCCAAATGATTTCAGTCACTCATTGATATTTTTTTTACAAGCATTACCCAGTGTTGTTGATTCGAACTTGAATAATTATGACAGATTTTAATAGCTTTTGTGGTTGCGACAGTCCTGTTTTGTTTTTGTTCAGTTTCCAATAATAATACTATTTTTCCATGAGGTTTTGACCTATTTAGGATTTATATCAGCAATAGCAAGGTTATTTCTGCAAACCTTGTGGGCATTTCTGGAAATAAGAATTAAATTCAGCTATTTTTTTTCCCAATTTGTTTGAAATTACATTGTATTGTGTAGTGCTGAATGTGGGGAGCTTAGAATGTCGGGATGACCCATAAATTTGTTACCTTTATCGAAGTTATGTTCAGGTAATGACTTTTGCTTTTTTGCTGGTGAAGCTTGAAGTTATGTTCTTGCTCATGTAATGTCTAGACATATCATGCCCAAACAGCTGCTTCTGTATTGGGGTCTGTCCTAGCAAGGAATACCTTTGTTTTCTTCAGGAACTGCTGTCCAGTTGTCCAGTTCCTTCATTGGTCATTCACTTGGATCACAGTCAACATTGAAATCCCTCGATCAAAGTCCGAAGGAAAAGGACAATCTCAAACTCAAAATCATTAGGCCTACTCTTTAAATTCTTTAGTACTGCCCTGGGACTCACCCCAAGGGAGTGATCCTCCAGAGAGCGGAGGGGAGGGGTAGTTCTGGTTATGTGGTAGGCCTATGCTATGGATCATTTTCCAAGGAAACTTGATAATATCGGTTTTATGAATCACTTCTAGATGATTCATATTGAACTCTGCTCAACCTAAACCCTTATCTATTCAAATCCATCCATTTTTTTTTTACTACCGAAGTAGTCCCCCTTTGGAGGGAGGGGGGGGGGGAAGTGTCATCCTCAACGTCAATATTAGGGCTGGGACTAAAACCCGGGTCCCGCCCGGAAGCGTCGGGTACCCGGGTAGAAAAATCAATACCCGATACCCGAAAATTGCTCACCAGTATAACGTACATTTGATTTGTATTGCGTAGTATAAGACATGATTGTAAACTCATCACAAAAGTACACAAGTTTCAATCTGAATCTCACCAATTACCCTCGAAATATCCTTAAATATACTAGTTTTTCAAGTGATGACGATGTGACTGAGATCGTTCAATCGTCGCCATGTTTCTTTTGCAGCGCAGTGACGTCATCCAGCCACTGCGACGCAAGCCAATTTATGAATGAAAATATAGTAAGCATGCGCATTGCAAGCCTCAGCCCCACGCAGTATTCCGTCTAAAAAAAGTCTGCAATACTGTGTCACCTCGTACCAAAATCGACCTAGAATTCCACTTTCCTTTATTTCATATGAATTATGAAAGGTATTCTCAGAGGATCTGTTTTCTCACCGATACCACGCAAGTAAGCAAATTTTATTACTTCTTGCTTTTCCGTCAAAATCTTACGAAGTAGCGTCGATGTTGCATCGTGTTTGTGAGTTTGTAGAATCTATCGCTACGTGAACAAAGTCAATTGATTTCCGGGTTTCGGAGCATACGAGGCGCCAGCCAATCACGTTCTTGATACCATTTTCAGTTTATCATAAACCGAAAATGGTAACACGATCGTGATTGGCTGGCGCATTCGACGCTCCGAAACCCGGAAATCAATTGACTTTGTTCACATAGCGATAGATTCTAGAAATTCACGAACACGATGTAATATTGACGCTTCTTCGTAAGATTTTGACGGAAAAGCAAGAAGTAATAAAAAATTGCTTACCAGTGCGTTATCGGTGGGAAAACAGATCCTCTGAGAATACCTTTTATATTTCAAAAAAATATAGAAAAGTGGATTTCTAGGCCGATTTTGGTACGAGGTGACGGAGTATTGCAGACTTGTTTTGACGGAATACTGTGCGTTGGGCTGAGGCTTGCAATGCGCATGCTTACTATATTTTCATTCATAAATTGGCTTGCATCGCATTGGCTTGATGACGTCACCTATGGGGTTTTTCCACCAGTCATATTTCGAGCGACATGATTTTCGGGTACCCGGTACCCGCCCGAAAATTACCACGGGTACCCGAAAAGAAAAAAACCCGAAAGTCCCGGGCCTAGTCAATATTAGTTTTTATCGATTAAGGCTGTAGAACATTTTTTTTAAATTCTTAATATCTATCTTTAATGTACTCTATGGTCTCTAATTGCTGCCATTCCCCTGCACAGAAATGCTATCTATGTTCAGGATTTGTTTAATTCTGGCCCCTTTAAATTGATCATAAACACACGGGCTACTCCTCGAACACATTCATCTTTATTCAAAGAAGTTTCCAAGAAATTTCTATTACGGAACAGCCGCCATATCTGCTCCCATGTATCATGAGAGCAATCTTTCATGCGGTCCTTCGTGTGTGTACACAAGCATGAATGTACACAATGTTGAGACTTGTCTATTGAATGCCTTGCGATGCTCGGTAGCCAAGTCTCCAGTGTATTTCATGGACATGTAAAGTAGCGAAGCTCCTTTCGTAACGATGTGGGGCTTGGTGTGCTGCTGTACAGTGGTGAAGGGAGGCAGGTCTGTACATTGCGGTACATGGCAGTGAGGAGCAGGCCCCTCTGAAAGCTCATACCATTCTGTCTAGAGGCCGGTACATGTACGTGTATCAGTGTGCCTGTGGAAGGATAATAAACATTGAATAGTGAGGCATAGGTCATATACTTTTCTCAGGAAAGATAGTCGGATGCTTGAGCGATGATACGACAGCAAGGGCATTGTAACGATATGTCCATGCTATCTGGTAGATGAGGCTCTAATACCAAGAAGGAATTCATCCCTGATGAGTATTAGATGGGGAGGATGTAGGAAGGAACCGATTAAGGGAAATTATTTGCCCTTGCATGCTATGAAGTAGATACACAGGTTAATTTAATCATGGTGATAGAAGTGTGAATTTCATTTGTTTTTCACGCTTGTTGGACTTTAGGGGAAGAAGATGTAGACATATATTTGATGTATCCGGGAAGAAAAACATGAAGGGGAATAATTATTTGGACACAAATGTCATGTTTGGGCTATGAAGTAAAAAATATATATATTCACAGTGATGTACATGTAGGACAAATTCATCCCCAAAATGTAAAATAATAATAACAATAATGATAATAATAATAATGATGGTGATAATCATGATGATGATGATGACGATGATGATAATAATGAAAATGATAATATTGATACATAATAAAAATGATAATAATTGATGATAATGATGATAATAATGAAAATGATGATAATATTGATAGATAATAAAAATGATAATTGTAATAATAATGATAGATAATAAAAAGTAATAAATAATAATAGGAATAGTAGAAATGATGATAATAATAATCCCAAAGTATTAAAGTTGCCCCTGTAAATAATAACCTTCCATTATTATTTGGAATAAATGGAAACGGGAAATTAGTAGTCCTCCGTACAAATAGAGGAACAGACTCCCCCACCATAATACACTTGTACAGTGCCTATAAAAGTACAGTACAACCAGGGGCCCGTTTCATAAAGAACTTGCAACTGTTGTAACTTTGCCATTATGGTAACTACCATGGTAACCTTGATTCTGATTGGCTGCTGAGCCCTGTTGCCATGGTAGTTGCCATTATGGCAAAGTTACAACAGTTGCAAGTCCTTTATGAAATGGGGCCCTGGAAAGGACTATTCAAATTCTAACACCATACATTGCACACCGCCCTTATTTCCCTCTCAATTGTGCTTCATATTTATTTTACATGTCATCCCTACAAATGGAAAGGAATGTCGTATGCAGTTGTGGGATTCACAGCAATGTTTCTATTATAAAGATTTTGTATAGGTCTATATAGGAATAGAGGATTCTCCTTTGCTATAATAATGAGTGAAACCAATAAACGAACAGAGAGAGACCGAGGAGATTTCTACTTTACATGATGTGATGAATTTGAAAACATTTGTAACATGTACTGATGTAGCCTACATTGAAACAACTGTGCTACTTTCCAAGAGAAATGATTAACGATGCCAAGATAAGGTGCAGGCATTTGCTCTCCCAGCCTGGCATGTCTTCCATTGCCAAAGAAGCAATCTGTTTTATGATTGATAATGTACTGTGTACTGGATGTGATGAATGAAGAGTATCAACCAGTCTCTGCTAGCAGTTAGTACAGTACATGCATGCTGATGTTTACATGAAGGGGAATGGGTGCGATGAAATGTTAAATGGCTACTCCCTCCATCATGAGCTCCGTCGAAGTTCTGTCAAAGTTCGCTTCCATGCTATGTGGTATGATCCGTGTAAAGTAGTCATTGGACATTTCCTTGTATTATGTCTGCCTTGCATAAATGCTAATATTGACAAATCGTTCGGCACATGAAAGAAGGGAAGTACCAAGAACTTTCTGGAGTGGGAATAATGAAATGCTGAAAAAAATCCATGACAAATAATGGCCAGGTACGGGTACTTTGATCATTGTGTTTTGTAACCCTCCTTTTTCATCAATGATTTTTCAATTTTTTCATCAGGGTTTTAGACTTTGCAAAAAAAAAAAACCCAAAACAGAAAACAAAGGCAAATTTTGTTGCTGTAAAATTCTGTGCACACGCATTAAGATTTGACTGAAATCAAGATTGAAGAGGACTTATTTTGTTTTCCTCATTGTAGAGATTGTTACAAAAATGAAACAAATGGTATTGTAAATGATACACGTAGTGAACGCACTACAGTCTTGCACTTAGTGGTATTGGGGGGAAATGCTGCAATCCAATGGGGAAATACACATCTGAACTGGAGGCTTAGCTCATGATTCATATTCCAAAGTCTGTGCCAAAGCCATGTCCCTCAACTCTGGTTTTCGTGCAGAAATGTATCATTTATAGCTCATGAGAGGTGTAACATTTTCATACATGTAGAGTAGTCTGCAGGCACAGACCCTGATTGAAACTTTGATCAACATGTGTGTGTCTCCACGCAAAGACTAGCACATACAAAACTCGCTGTTTCAATTCAGTGAGAGGGCCTACAGTACACAAGGCATGAGTAGGCTGCAATTCAGACCCTTTACTCGAGTGAAGGGTTTGCCCAGCAGACTACATGAAGAGAGGCTCAAAGATGCAAGGCAATTTACCCTGGATTTTTCATGGAACTCCTAAAATAAACAGTTACATGATGTTGTGTGTATTCATAATGTAATGTGATAAATTGGGGGCGTCTTTTAGCAACCTATTGCCTCAATCTGGAGCATTTGAAAAGCTTGAATACTGCATTGAATGGGAGATCTTTGGGGCTCCTTTTCACTTTCCCAGGGCTCTCGGAAGCATTTTGGGGGCAAAATCGCCCCGAGCGCCCTCATGTACTGAGTGATATTGCTTTTCTCTGAAATTTCCCTTTACATTTTGAAAACACTTTCTCTTTGGTATAATAAATCTTATCTTACTGATAGAGAAAGTGTGTGGATAAATGCCACTGCCTTCAGAAGCAACAAGAGACTAAATATAGACATGATTATCAATTTTCATTTCATCTCCATTTTGGTAGCATATGACACTATGATAATAGCATTTCACATTTGTAAAATTCTAGATGGCCAGAAATGGCAAATGAGTAATTCTGTAAGACCTTTACTTCTACATGTATATGTACATGTACGTGAGGACAAAGAAAACCGATATTGTATTTCAGGCGAGAAAGAAACTTGATTCTATGTATGTGATGAATCATTGCGAGAGAGATTTTTGTTGGCCTTTAGTAGATTTACCATGATGAAAGAATTAGATTAGAACCCGGTGGCTAATAGAGGCTCTTTTTGTGTCTTGGATAGTTCCTAGAGGTTCAGGATTTAGCATGCATCTATATGATTTACATACAAGATCGTTACCCAACAAACGATACTAAATGACTTCTCATAATTAAAGCATGTTTGAATGCCAACTTAACAGCTGTGCCTTCAGATATTTCTTGTAGGCCTATAGATAAATAGATATAATAGGGTATATTGTATGTAGTTGGCATGTGCACATATAATTTTCTTCTCCTGTACTTGGATGTAAAAGACAAATTGAATAACTTTTACCCGTGGGTCTCTCCTCCTGATGTACATGAACTTGGGTGTATACAGCTGGACCACTACACTCGGGATACCTGTACTCTAATGAGAATAGTGCAGGCATTGGGATCGTGCTAAGTTTGTTTTAACATCCTATCTGAGGGATAGTGTTTTCCGCTGAATATATAGCTTTGTCTGCATTTATGAAACGAAAGGGCCTGTTAACATACAATGCAGGCTTCATTCGTCCATCTGGGGTAGACTTGAACCCACAATCTTTGGTTTGGCAGGCAGATACCTAAAACTGACTGAGCCAAGTCACTCCTTGAAATATCTTTTAGTCACGTATAATCCCGAGTAAAGATGCCTGCCTCATGCTCTTTCTATCAGCATTAGCCAAATCATTTGTTATACATTGTAAATTTTCATTATTCATTTGTTATTTTAGAAGTTGTTATACATGTGCCACACTTTTTCCATTTGAAATCAGCATTTATCTCCATTTACGAATATAATGAGTCTTGTTATCGCTTTCACAGCAAAGCCAGAGTGATAACCTGAACTCGTTAGGCAACAATGTATACATGTTATTGGTTATTTTAGGAGTTGTTATTCATTCTCCTGTCATACAAAACATCTCTCCCATTGTCTTTTTTACTTTGAACTCAATTTCCGAATCGTGTCTTGTTATTCTTTCAGAGCAAAGTCGGAGGGATGACCTGGAGTCGTTAGGCTACATGTTAATGTACTTCAACCGAGGCAGTTTACCGTGGCAGGGCCTGAAGGCAGCTACCAAGAAACAGAAGTATGAGAAGATCAGCGAGAAGAAGATGTCAACACCTATTGAAGTCCTCTGCAAAGGATACTCACGTGAGTATTAATGGGCAGGGAGGGACCCAGTTAACAATTACCCTTTCAGCTCATTGCCCTAGTAACGGGTCAAGTCTCGCTGTCTGGAAAGGTGGGTGTTTTGAATTCATGAAGGTCAGTTCACACTCAAGGAGAAAATGTGTATCAGCTGTATAGTGTTTTCAATCCCAAAGGGACGTTCATACATCACCGGTTTAGATTACGGTTCACGGCAGTTGGCCCCCAAAGTTGGATGGTATAAAAGAAATTCATCCTTACTGAATTTGGCTAAATCGTTAGTGTATTAGAACAAGGTTTGTATTGCTAGGTTAGGCAAGCTCAACTTAAAAGAATTTTTTTTACCCTCCTAGACCAAGGTCTATAATAAAGGGCTTTATTAGCATCCAAAGTTTTAAGAAGGAAAACCACCATGAACTACCAACTAAACGAGCAATGTGTGATCACACTTCAAGATACTTTTAAAATGACTGTTTTTCTTTTCTTTAAAAGAGACAAATACAGTTTAAAAAATATTTTCTGGTGATGAAAGAAGTGCTAGGAAGTATGTTCTCACCATTGGCTGGTTTCCAAAACCGTTATGATAACCGTCATGTCTAATTGACTATGTTGAAAAGCAGCAAGAAAAAACATTCTTATTTCGAGAAAGAGCATCTTTGTGCAATTATTAGCATTGCCAAGTATTGCTTAACAATGATTTGTAATAATGAACACAAGTTAATCTGTTTGAGTTCAACCATCTTGTCATCAAAGTTATTCTGAAGTGAATACTTGAAATGAAGAAGATCGTGTTTGAAAAATGCAATTCACTCAAAATATACGTTTAAAAAATCTGATATTAATAAATAATAGAAAGAATTTCAATCATTGAAATCTATGAATCATAAGTTACATTAGATGTCAGAGATCATTATAATTAGAGAGTACACAACTAAAAATTTGTAACACGAAAGTACATACAGGCCTTTATTCAATTCAATTTGCATTTATTTCATTCTCGATGAAAAAAAAATATAAAGCAAGATATGGGAATTTATTTAAAAGCAAGAGTAAAAATCAAAATGAAATGGAGAAATGCATAAACAAAGCGAAGAGGCCTTGTGTAAGCGAAGTTCCCAGAACATTGATAACATGACATGGCAAAGAAACGATGGAATAAAGAAATAAAATGACATGTATACATGTTTTTAAAGAATAAAAAAGAATGTTGGAAAAAGGAACATAAAAAGGTGTCAATTTACAAGAGAAAAATAATTATACATATTTGAGATGTAGATACTGCTTCAATATGTAATATCTTAATTAGTGCTTGATGTCTAGGTTTAGAAGGAGCATCTCAGTTAGCTGGAAACCTCACACAATAAAAACGGTTTAAAATTTTATACATCGCTGTTTAATATATGAATCTTACAGTAGTTGTTGAAAAGTTTAAGCAACTATGTTGAATATATTGAGAATTAGATAATATCAAAAATTAAGATTTGTTATGTAAGAGTTAAAGAGGTTTTTTTAACTGTCTAAACAGCTACTGTAAGTTTCACATTGTACACAGCGTTTTATTAAAAAAATGACAGCATTTTTACTGTGTACAGGGTGCAACAATAATCACTATTAAATCATTTCGAGTGTGACATTCGATCATTCAGTCATGATATTCTCCCGACTAAAATCGGAATTCCAATTTTTTTAATAATTTTTTTCCAGATTTTTTTTCTCAATTTTTTTTCTTACGTGAACTCCTTTGCCCAAGAACATTCTCATGCTGTTTTTTTTTTTACTGCTTTTTAAAGTCAAACGATAAAGCCATCATGCAGTCTCCCCTTGAAAAATCACTTTTGATTTCTTTAACTATGGAATGGCTTGTAACCCCGACCGGGGCGCCTCGGACTTCGGCGGCGACTTAAGCGACCCTTGGCTATTTTTTTTTAGATTTTTATGGCAGAGGGGAATATCATGCTCGATCATCGTTGTTTTGGCTCATTCATTGCTCACTCGTTTATAGCGAGCATGTCAAGTCATGACAGCATACTGTTCTGTGATAACAGGATACCCGTAAATGGGTACGAGCTATTACTATCACGGGATGCGGTAATAAACAACACCTTTTTGTGAAAAACCCTGATGGGTACAACGTAAATCCTGCTTTACTCAGCTATTCTTATTACCCATGAAGCCTCAATAATCCTACACATTTATGACTACGCAGGCTTGTCATGTTTTTTTTACTCTTTTTTTCTTGGGGGGGGAGGGTGCATCGCATTGTAAAAAAAAAAGTCTGAATGAAATTCCGGTTTTGACTGGTTGTAGAATCGCTATTGAGAATATGAAACGGCTCTTGGGATAGAGTTACTTTGATATTGATACTGACTTTTGTAATATAACATTCATAGTACCCTAATTTTAATTGAAATCTTCCTTGAATTTCAAGTTTACAGTATAAATATAAAGAATATATGGCACACAAGATTTTGGTTTTCATGGCAAGTTGTGGAAGTAAAGAATTTTTTCGGGGGGGGGGGGGTAATTAAAGAAATAAGAAAATATATAACCATTGAGATTAATTTTATTATCCATTAGACGTTTGAATATGCTGTATTTGTTTACTGATTACAGTGTTTGTCCACAATAAACACATTGTACAGAGTACAGATCCAGGCATTGGTTTGTGGTAGACCACCTCTCAAACTGCCACTCTGTGGTCCACTTTAGGTTGGGGTACAGTATGGGTAAGACACGCTTATGGACATTTATCTACCAAGGGGATCACAGAGGAGCTTTTCATGAAACAAAATGTCAGTGATTTTCCACTAATTGTTATAAAGCTACTGAAATCCTTGCGTCTGATTGGCTCAAGATTGAAAATCACAATTTTTTTTCCCATGAAATGTTCCCCATATTTACAGGGTTGTTTTTAGGTGCAACTTGTTTGTCTTTCTCTTGGTAATTTTTGAATTTGTTTACTTGCCATTAACAGCCAGTTTATAAAACCAGGGCCAAGTTAATTTCATTAGGATACTCATTGCATTTTCCTTTCCTATATTATGTAGGAGGTGGGGTGGTGAATGTTGATTTATGGATTCTAATTTAAATAATTAGTTCATGCCTTCATTGAAGACTCAACTTGCGGCTTTGAAGTAAATTAGGCGATGTGGGGATGCTCATGTGCTGTCGGAAGGACTGATTTAGAAACAAGTTTGGGAAACAAAGACTACCGCATGTCTTCCTTGAAACTGGGGGAGAACACCCAAATTAGAATTGCTAATTGCTGAACAAAAGATGTGTCATTTTAGAGCGCTGTTTTCAATCACTCTTCTATTTTGTTTTTCAAAGTCAATCAACCCAATCTGTCTGTCACTGCTTATTGGGTGATAAGTCAAAATTTGGGACATGATTTATGTTGAGAACATGACGGTGTCTCACAAAGAGTTAGTGCAACTTCATATTCATGCTTGAGCACCAATATGGATGTGATATTTAACATAAATTATAATCTGATTGTAGGATATGTGGTAGCATGTGTCCCGTGCGCACGATCCAAATAATGCTGTGGTGCATTACACCAAATGCAGTTTGGAAATCTAAGCGCGATTTTTAGTCGGACTTTAATCTTTGTGAAACGCCTCAAGTTAAGGTGCAATGTGTTTAGTGTCAACATGCAGGTAAACCCAAACAAGAAACACTGATCATTTTTCCATAATTCGAATGAGGGTTCACTTCCACTGTTTATGTTCGTTTCGTTTCTTCTTCAGAGAAGCCTAATAATATCCATATCAGTTGCAACATGGATGACTGATAACCTTTACATTGCTTAGAGTTAGACCTAAAGTTGTAGATATCCTGTTTTTTGCAGTCGCACCTTCCTTTTTCGCAATAGAGTCAATATCATGATCGACTTCCTTCTGTAGATAAGAAAGAATCTTCCAGTTTCTATCAGCAGTTGAAACCTAAAAATCAACAACTCTCGGACTCGTATTTTCTACAAAACTTATGTTGGTTATTTTTTTGTCAGATTGAGGAGGGTTGTTTGAATAGCTCAGGGTCGATGTGTATCCCGTAAGCCTTGATTAAAGTGAGAAGTGAATGACTCACAGAGCTACAGAGAACCAGTGGAGAATCAATACAAAGGCATTGACCGAAGGTTATCATGACAAAGCCCGGTGATGAAGCAAATCTGTACCAGCCTAATGACCTGCCTGGTCCTGCCGTGGACTGTTGTCTATGAAAGATTGTTATTGTTTATACAGGTTATTTCGAAGTACAGCATTAGTAAAATGGTATTTATTCAAGAAATCACACATGGCAGCCCAAAGGCTGATTTACATGGACTTAACATCAACAATGAACCAAATTTCAATTACATACATAATTTTTTTGAATCATGATTGTATAGTAGTACAATTCAGTGATATTTTCATGACAACTGTATACACCTTTAATCTAATGAATTTTTTGGTAAGAATTTGAATCATATTGTGAAAGATTTCTGGGTAGGAAGCTCATTAAACATTTATTTTTATGGATGAATTGAATGTATTTTCAGATGCATGTACACGTAAATAGCATTGTAATTATTCAGATAATTGAACTTTCTGAAGTTTGATATTGATTGACAAAGGAATAAATATCAATGATCCTGAGGCATACTAGAAATATGTGTATATACATTGCACAATGACTACTTCTTGTAGGTCAACATTCTTTGATTTGCATTACACAGTCTGAAACGATTAACATACATGTAGCTTAGAGGCTGTCACGATGTATCAACCGACTAACATAGTTTTCAATGTGAACATCTTGCTAGTTTTGAAACACCAATGAATTAAGGGATTAGTGCAGGTATCTGTCCACAACAAGAAGCCGAGGTAGTGACTCAAGCAGAGTTGATTTCTTGTCAGTAACAGTTGCATCCTTCCTAATAGAAGATGAGCTCCAAAACCCTGACACGTAGCTGGGCTGATGTCATATCCAGATGAAAGAGTGGGGAGGGGGGGAGTAAGAGAGAGAGAGACAAAGAGACAGACAGAGGAGATACATGTATATGGAGATACAGATGTACACAGAATGAGAGAAGAGAAGGAGTAGAATAGAAATGGAGACAGTGATTTTGGTTTTAAAAAAATTGTCTTTTCCATTTCTGAAAATCTGTAATTCCATTTCAACTTGATCTAAAAACGGAAATTTCGTTTTGTCACCGAAAAAGTACACAGCAAAAACCTGAATTCCATTTTGCAAATGTGAATTCCATGAATTTTTACCTGAAAAGTATTAAGAACCAAATGGAATTTCCGTTTTATTTACCAGTAAAACAGAAAAATCACTTTCCCTATAGAAATGAGAGTGAGAAACAGACACAGACAGATCTGGGTATGTATACTCAGAGAGAAGGTGCAAGGATGAGAAAATGGAGAGGGAGAGAAAAGGGAAAAAATATGAAAATAAACGGGGGAGGTCCACTAAAGAAAAGAAAAGAAACACTTCTGAGGAGAGAGAAGGGGAAAGTGAGGAAACGTGATCTAGACAAAGAGGGCGAAAGTAGGGAAGGGAAACTGAAAGTGACAGAAAGATTGAGGCAACACAAAGACTTTGCAATGACCCCACAATGACCTTGTATTTACTTCCTATTTGACTTGTATTGGGAAGTTTGTTGTCAGTGCTTTACCAAAGAAAGCTTTCACTGATCACTACAAAGTGTAGAATGTAATTTAGAAAACCATAAAAATGACTGAAATATACATTTTTGTACATACTTTATGCACTTGAAATGAAACTTCAATCTGACAGTGTATTTTACACATTAAATATGACTATGAATGGTTGAATGTTTTGAATAGCTCTGAATTGTAACAACTTTGATTTTGGAATTCAATGTATCCGTAATTTATTAATTAAAAAAAAAAAGAAAACTATTTGTAGATTACATGTATGTGTTGTGTTTTTTTTCCTCCAATACATGTACCCTAACTCCTATTCAAACTGTGTGTCAAATTTGCTTCTTCCTACAGCCGAATTTGCAACATATTTAAACCACACAAGAAATCTTCGATTCGACGAGAAGCCAGACTACTCATTTCTCAGACAGTTGTTCCGCAATCTTTTCCACCGATTAGGCTACACATACGATTATGTATTTGACTGGAACATGCTCAAATTTGTAAGTATTCTTTTCTTTCTTCATCTTTGATAGTACGATTTCATTTCTTTTAGTCTCTAATTTTCCACAACAGCAAGATAGTACATGTGAGGGTGATGTATAATTTCTTATCGGAGGTCAAATTTATTGGAATACAGACAATTGAATTTTTCTTGATGGAAACGTAAACCAAGACTTTCAAGATTATTATAAAATGAATAAAGAAACATTACATGAGAGAGACAGATGATTTTGCCCTCATGGCCGCCAATATTGCTCCTAACTTTTGCAAAATGGAATCTTTTGGTGCAGCTTTCTACTTGATGGTTGCTACAAGATCTGCCACAAACATTATTTAAGAACATTTATGAAATCAATATTCTTCATACAGCAGAGGAATGTGATTTACTGTGATAGCATTGTTTAGCCCCAAAAGTAGCCCTAAAATTGAAAAGAAAGGCTAAATGCTGGCAATTTAAAAAAAGGGTTACATTTTTTTTTAATTTGAGCATGCTGTAGACTCCTTCGAGGACAAGTGTGATTTTTTTTTCCGAGATTGAGCAAGGTGTTCATTTTTTATGGCTCCTTTGAATTTACCATACTTTTATTCCTTTTAGATTTAGAGGCCAAATAGAATTCACTTTTATTAGTTGTAATCCCTACGTTATCCATTCCCGATACTACGTAAAAATCAGCCATTATGGGACTTGGCTCCACATCAGATTAGATGGCTTCTTTCAGTATAATGATTTTATTAGTGCTCAAGATCTTCTGTGATAAGATTGCGATCTTGTCTTCTTTTTACAGAGTAGGCAAAGGTTAAGTGTTTGGCATTCAGATTTTATGTTATACTTTTAAAATCATCTGATATACTATATCAGATGATTTTAAAAGTGTAGCATAAAATCACCAAGGGATACTACAATCTATGTTTTGAGCTAGATATTTAAAGTCATATGATATTACAAGATGTTACTTCTCAAAAGATAAAAATTATGAAATTTCATTTTGTACAAACTTGCGTGTACTGAACTTCTTTTTAGTAAGTGCATTGAAACGGCAATCCTATAAAAAGTAGCTATGTTTATTATGATGATTATAAAGAAATGTACCTGAGAAGGGAGGTAAACCACATTGAAGAATTACTCAAAATAAAAATGGCATTTAGTCATTTATTACAAGATAGTGTTGTTACAAAAATCCCAAGACATGTTTAAACGACAAGTCCACCCAAACAAAAAGTTGATTGGATTAAAAAGAGAAAAATCCAACAAACATAACACTGAAAAGTTCATCAAAATCGGACATAAAATAAGAAAGTTATGACATTTTAAAGTTTTGCTTTATTTTACAAAAAACAGTTATATGCAAAATCTGGTTGGTATGCAAATGAGGAGACTGATGAGGTCATCCACTCACTATTTCCTTTGCATTATATGAAATATTCTAATTTTCTCTCCATTGCCGTGGTTAGTCCACTGTTTTGAATTAATAACAGTGTAAAACAGCGTAGTTAACCATAGCAGCAGGTGTCAATTTGGCGCATTGTGACAAAAGTGCGCATCAGCATTGGACTTGTTTTAATATATGCGGTAAGTAAGCATAATTCATACATGAACTCTGCATAAGCCTTGGGTTCAACCAATTTTAAAGTTAGAGTTTTAGGTCCGTATTCTGAAGTCAGGTTTAGATTAAACTCAGGTTTAAAGTTGTGGTTTAAGTATGGACAGCCAATTGCTACATAATCACTAACAGTAGAGATATCATACTTTCGTCTCATTCGGCTCTCAAATCATTCATAATGTGCAGGAAGTATAAATAGATGATTGTCTTCACCATCGATGAATCAGGAAAGAGCACAGTAAACATAAGAAACATACTTCTTAATAAAAATGTTGATACTTTTGGCTTCTCATACTTATACAACAACTTTAAACCTTAGTTTAAGTTAAACCCGACTTCAGAATACGGGCCTTAGAGGTTTAAAAACCACTTTTTTGGAATACATTATTTCTAGATAGATGGCGCTGTATGGATGTATATTATTATTATCAAAACTTGATTTATTTTCTCATGTTTATTTGTTTATAGAGCAATGTACCAGAGAGGGGAGGTAAACCGCACCCCCAGAAAGAGGCAGAGAGGAGAGATAGAGAGGAACATGAAAGACACCACCATCCCAGGAGCTCAACAACGAGGGCGCTAGCAGGTACTGCCGCCACGGTCCGGCTAAGAAACCAGGAGCCCGCTGCAGTCGTCAACCCTGTGGCAGTCGGAGGTAATTTGGTTTGATTTGATTTTTGCTTTCTTGAGCCTCTTTCATACTTTTATTCAACTGCCTCAGCAAGGAACTCGGTATTACTGTAGCGTACATGTACACTAGTAGGTTGAGTCTGATCAGGGGCCATAATGGCAAATACCATGGTAACAAGGCTCAGCAGCCAATCATCAAGTTTACCATGGTAGTTGCTATGGCATAATGGCAAAGTTACAACAGTTGCAAGTCCTATATGAAACGGGCCCCTGTATTAAACATTTCACATAGGGGAAAGAAATTTGGAAATGGGCGTTAATTTTTTTCTACCTCAAAGTGTTTTGAAAAAAAAATCCCTTTTATGTTGCAAGAGAGACTCCTTAAAATGCCTTTGGACTTTGTATGAAATGAACCTGGGTGAGAAGTAGCACCTGTACCAATTTAAAAAAAAAGAGTTTATAGTCCTTAAAATTGGCAACAAATTAGAAATTAGTATTTCTTTTAAATTGAATTGGCTATCCCACCAATTTGTTTGGCTTCATTCTTGCTGGTGATAGGTGTGAGACATTGCACTTTATTCCAACAGCGATAGAGTGATTCTGTTGCCAATTGAAAGATGTGTCAAGTAAGCAATCCTACACTGAAAGGGTAAATCTGTCTTTTCTTATTTTGTTTTGCATGCAGCTTCTTTCTTTATGCCTGTGCCCTGCAGGGGAAAAGGTATTACTACCACATGAAATAATGCACAAAATTGCTGCAAGAATTTTTGGGGCAGTTGATGATTTCATTTGAATGAGGCTTTAGAATGAGAGAGTCAAGGTGTATATTTCAATGATGTTCATATTAAATGTCCGATAAGTATTACAGTGCTATTGTCAAGGCTCTTTGTCTATTATGACTCTTTGCCACACAGATTCCATAAAGTTAAACAAAACAATGATTATGATATGCGTCATGGTTTTTAGTTTTTAATCATTAATCATGAATTGATCATTGGGGTAGCTAATCGTGATGTATGATGGCTGTAGGGCTCATTCGAGTTATTTATATTTTACAATATTTTATTGTTTTCTGTAGGTTTCCATGGTGAGTGAGTATTTCACACATATTTTGTTTGATGCAAAAAAAAAACTAAAACAAATTTCTGCTTTTAGGCTGGAACATGAAATCTATTGAGAATTTTAAAAATTATAAGCTTAACTAAATTACCGATCAGTAATAGGAAAGTGGGATATGTTAGTTGCCATATTTTTTTTCTCAAAATTTTGCGTTTGAAATGCTTCAATTTTGCTTTACTTCTGCAGCTACATGCTTCTAACACATTGCACAACAATAATTGACTGATTTTAAATTTTCATGAAAGGACTCATTCACGGAATGTTGTCAATTGGAAAGGGATTTCCCCCTTCAAGTTCCTGAAAAGTGACATCATTAACATTTTCCTTTCATGTGTCTGTTGTATGCTTGTGTATCATGCATCTATTCATTACAGTTCTAATTACCACCATGACTATTATGGTTATTGTTTCACAGCTTAACTTGCTCACACATCTTTTCTTTTTCTTTCCCTTTGTCATCCATCATCACCACAATCTCCCATCTCTTCGATTCAATTCTCAAAATGCCCCACCCTCTTTCATTTGCTCACCACACCATCTTCTAAATTCTTTTACTTTCCTCTGGAAATCATTGATGTGTTATGTATATAAATGACCCTTTCCCCTTCAATTCCCATCATCAACAACCAAACAATGAAATTCTGACCACCCCCCCCCCAAAAAAAAAACACAAAAGAATCGAGCCTGGGGCGAGCGGTGCCATCGGTTGGGTCCTCCAAAACCGGCCGCAGTGCCCGAAACAAAACGGGCCTCATGGGGGATGCAATAGTGGGCGGTGGCCCATCCACCTCTATCTCGGGGGGCGGGGCCACACCCGTGACCAGGGGGCCGGCTAGGCCCTCTGTTCCACTAGGTATACAGCCCGGCCAACCACCTCGGCGAAGCACACAAGCCAGATAGGTAGGCAGGCAGGTGGCATGCTCTGGTGATTTGCCGTCAGTGTTGCTTTCTCCCTCTCTTGTCGTAGGGTATGGTAGAGCTAAAACCAAAAGTTCCTTGACAGTAGTTGTTCTGTTAGTGTTGGGGCATGGTTATTACTCTATTGTTGATTGCATTTGAAGTTATTTCTGTTTTTTTTTTCAATTTGTAGCAATTGGGTTAGAAGTGCCAGTAGCAAGCCTTTGTCTTTGCATGATATTTTAGTGAAATGTAGAAGATGTTGCCCTTTTTCTTTTTAAATTCCTTCAGTTTGCTGCCTTTAGAGTTGTTGGGATAGTCTGTTATTGTTGTTCCGTGAGGAAGCTGTAGTAGCATAATAACTGTGCTTGTGGAGAGGAGTCATTCTGTCAGTTCTATAGATCTTGTCATTGTTCATTTCAAATATTCCTTTAAAACATGTTTTTCTTCTGACTCATAACTAATCAATAATTTCATCTTTTCTATATCATCTTTTCTGTTATATTTTCACTATTGATTTTTTAAAACACATTTCAAATTCATTACATGCATGTTGAAAACAAATTTCCAGATGAGCCTGATAAGAAAGTATAGCCTGTAGAATAACTTTGCTATTGACAATTTTTTTATTTTAATGCTTTCATTTTTTTGTTGTTGACTACTCTCGTGCTATTTTTTCACTTTATTCCTTACTATTTTTGAATATTTTGCTTGGCATTTTTCAGTTTTAACATCTGTCACCAAAATGGGGATGAAATCTCTCTTTTTGTATATATCACAAAATCTCTCTCCTGTATGTCATATTGGTGATGGACAAGCGTCACTTTTCTTTGTGATGATGTTTCAGATACTTCAATTTCTTAACCCTTCCCTGCTATTGGTAGTATAAACGTACATGTACCAGTTGGCATGTAGTTGATCGTTGTACTTTCTCTTTCTCTCGTTCTAGCCACATCTCCCCGTCCAGTTTCGCGAGCTGAGCAGCAGCGCTCCAACAACCGGCGCCTGGTGCGAGGTCTGGCCACAGGACCCACCAGCGCGGACCAGGTCCAACGTGGAGACTACGGCCGGCTGGCGACTCCTTACTCTGCTTTCAACGGTGCCACCAGTACTGGCATGAAATCGGCCGACGAGGGCGCTGCAAGAACGTCGTCGTCACGTTACATACGCAAGTGAAAAAGGACACGATGCTGTACATACATGTTTTAAAATGAAAACACAAAGATATTTTAAAGAAAAGATAGAGAGAAGACGAGAGCGTTGGCCACCCGCAAGAGGTGTGGTGATGACGGGATGTGCTCAACATCGTCATCAGGGAGATGGGCCAACCGTCCGGATCCAAGGCCGCCAATGACTTGTTGCAATAGAGTTGCCTGAGCCAGATTGGATCCTCCGCGTCCCGCTGAACATGCAGCATGAATGCTCGCCACAGAGAGACTGCGTCAGACAGAAATGGCACGTCATGTTCTATATTCAGCGGGCTCCTTGAACGTGGGATACACTTCACATTTCTTATATGATTTGAGTTTTTGTATATTTTCACACCCAAGTTTTTTTTAGGATGACATTAAGAGTGATGCAAGACGGACTGAAATCAGATTGCCTGTGGATTGTATGCCTTGACAACGATTGACAAGTTCTGAAACATGGTATCAACCAATTTGGTTTGGAGTATAACTGCAGTTTTTATGGTACTTTTTAACTGGGGGGCTTTAAGTATGCCCAACGAAAGATAATTCATGAACTGACCTGCCTCGTTGAGTAACCGTTTAAAAATGCTTTTGTTCTTTTTTAGGAAACCCCTAGTTATGACCACCATAAGTTACAGTGCTCTAAAGATAGACATGATTTAGAGCTGACCTTATCCATGCAGGCTGTTCCAGTTCTGATATATTAGTGCAAATGCTAATGCCAGTGATAGCATGGCAGTCAAGATTGCCCATAGTAGGGATAGGTAATAGTATTCCTTTCTCTCATTCATTACAAGTGTGAATAATATAGTTATGCTGGATTCTGCTAGATATACATCCTACACAGTATTTACTGACTGCACCAATTGTCCAGACTGACATTTGGTGTAAAATGGACTACTGCATGACAATGGTTGCCAATTTAATGATCACACATGATAATGATTATTAAGATACATGTAAATCATCGAATAATATTAAATATGAAAATTAGATAGAGAATATTCTGTTTATCATTACAAAGCGTTGTTCAGAAAAAAATGTCTCAACCAGGTCTGTGGCTAGTATGCTGCCCAACTTTGGCAAAAGGAAGCAAGTGACACATCAGTCAAATTTGAGTTATTGTTGTTTTTTTGAAACACCCTTTGTATGTTGCACTTTTAGGCAGAATTTGGGGAAGAAATGATCGTTCTATGGAAAGATATTGAAGGAAATATGCTGTTAAATTGCATTGACGCCTATGTAAATGACAAACGCACATTGCTCATTTACAACAAATGATACTTTTGTAACTTGCTTCCCTTTGCCAAAGTACGGCAGTATAGTAAATTTGCCATCCAAGGGTACATGTACCTGCGATGGTGACAATGGCAAAGAGCCAATCAAAATCAAGGATTCCATAGAAGTTACCATTTTATGGCAAAGTTACCGTTATAGTAACTGAAAGGCACTGTGCCCAGAACTGTGGCAGTCTATTTATGAGAGGCTTCATCTCACTATAATGTTGCTTGAGAGAAAAGGGTTTTAGAGAATAGGAAGATCAATGCACAAGAACATATATTTCTACCTAGTTCGGGTGGTCTTGATTATGTTTGCCTGCCATTGAAGAGTCTGGGTCTAATCTGTGAGTCATGTGTGAATTCCAGGTTAGAGATGAGTGCCAAGAAAGTGGTTTTTGGCACAGTATCAGCTGGAATGGTAGACCAAGATGTAATGTTTTTAAGCACCATCAAACTCCCACGCTTCTCCAGTTAAATGAAGTCTTGGTGTGCTTTTTAATATGAGAGGCTACGAGAAATCAATTTCTTGCATGGGTCTTTGATTTGGTTTTCCTTTTTAATTTGCTTACTTATTCAATCTTGCAATTCAACATGCATACATATGTAACTTTCATCAGCATATGGCATTAACAAGTTATCCAAAGTCCTATGTTTTATGGCATTCTGGGATTGTTTGTTTTATCAATTAACAATGTAATTAGAGTTTAGACATTCCAGCTTATGTGAATTGGTTAAAAGCATTGCATAGATGCAACTCATCCGACACGGCTGTTCATGTGATTATTGGAAAATTAAGATCCCTGCTATATTCATTTCTTTCTTACCCTCCGTATTGACATTTGGCACAGGTGAAGATATGAGAAATAAGAGTGTATTGCGAATCTGTATCATTTTCTCTTTAAAGCAGGGATGGTATTATGTGTCAGCAACTCTTTAAATGTGATGTACATTTCACTGTATAATGGTTGCTATCTGTAATGCACTATCGAGATGGTGGCCTGCACAGCACGACTATATGAAATATTCATTATCAAACCACTATTTCTGATGATTATCATACATCTATGTCCACAATCATTTGTTAAGCTGTGAAAGTGTCGTAGTCGTGAGCTAAATAAGCTACGGCACTTTGATTTTCCTTTTTAATATAATAATGTATAGCTCTAAGACATGTTATAGATATGCACCGGATATTACTGGAACAATGTAGTTTATTGATTGTGATTTGATGTGACAATATGCATTGGCCATTCCCGTAAGTTATCGCACACAAGAGGCACGGCCTGCATGTCCTGTTGGATTTGGCGAAGCTTTTTTTTTATGTATAAGTAATGAAGTATATGTACATGCATTTTTCTTCATTGTATAATACATGTAAAAGTGGCTGGCCACCATATTTTCATTCAATTTTCTTGTCCTTAAAAGGAGCACCCAAAGTCTACTGTCAACTTTGAATATTGTCTTGTAGTTCAATGATACAGCACAAGTGTGCATTCATCATATTGCAATGCCCTTATCGCAATTTTTTTTGTATTATCGTAGATTTAACAAATGCATGCCTACGTATTTGATGTATCATTTGTGAAACATGGTTTCTGGACATGTTGTGTGGGTGTTTATTCTGATATAATTGATAAAATCTTGAGGTGGAATTTAGTGGCACTAGGTGCAACCCATTATCGAAAGGCAATTCACATTCATGCTGCATTAGTTTGCACATCGAAAAGCTTTTAGTTGTGAAATGACAACCCCGTAGAAATTCTGAAAAAATAATGCCGTCATCGAAAATTCAACCATACATTTTCATAGATATTAAAAATCAAATTGTCTGCTGTGAATTATCTCTGGTTGAAGCTGACAAGGTGCTGCTGTCATATATGATGAGTCAAATATGTACTAATAGGTTTGTAAATAAAAATCACGAAGGCTTCCACTCAAGCATGAAGCTGCAGCCACACCCACGAAACCAACACCAAATCGACCAATGATGCGTCATTAGGAATAACACGATAGGATCATTCGGTCCGGAACTGGTTTCGCTGGTGTGACGGTGGCGCGAGTGAGTGATGAGAGAAAGAGGGTGAGAGGGTCCCGATAGTATGACAGCTTTCACCAAATATTTCTGTCTTACACTTTCACATTTATGTAACTAAACAGGGGGTTGTTTCACAAATATAGTACGACTAAGGTCGTACTTAAATGCTGACACGTACATGAAATGCAACGTGCAATCTTATTGTATAATATGCAGAAGTGCACGTCCTCTTGGCATGATCTGACCAATGTCGTCATGCCTTTTATACCACGTGCAACTAGACATTTAAGTGTGACTCTAAGTCATGCTTAAATCTTTGTGAAACACCCCCTGATATTATAATCACTCTATCTTCAATTTGTATCTGCACGTCTCCAGGCAGATGGTCTAATTCTCAGACTCTGCAGATCATCTAATACCTACATGGCTAAACTTGTCAGTCTAATTCCCTAATTGACCTAATATTTTATCATTTTGCCTCACTTTGAAAAATATAATTTGGTTCATAATAGGTATTTCTATTTCAGAACATTACACATTTTTACAATAACAAAGGCAAAGTATTTGAGTACTGTCATGCATATTTGGGGGCGAATGTTCATTTTATTTCTTCTGGAATTGTTGCCCTTCTGCATTTTTTCGGAATATCAGCACCAATCTCCACTTTCACGCTTGCATTTTCGTAATATTGATGGCCGTCATTGTCAAATGTATTTTTATTAAGAATCTCAATGTATTTGAATTTGCCAGAATATGTTTGAATTTTCATTTTACTTTGGTCATTTGTTAATGATACTTCATATATATATATGATTGATCATTCAGTTGATACATTTACTATTGGGATGGCCCCCACAGATTTACAATTTTCCCTTTTAATTCTTTAATCGATATACTGTGCTTTTGGTACTTTGTGAGGAATGACCGGTATACATATTTATGTCAAATTTAATGAGATAGTTGGTGTTACTGCAAATCTCTGCCTGTTATCAGTAGATTCTGTGTGATTTGTGTGTCTCTTTTTTTTTAATCAGCTCTAGCATATGGTATGGTTTGCATGTTTTTTCCCCCAAAATGCTGAAGGTTTAGGATGGAGATATGAAATAGTATTATGAGAAGTAGTTCCTTTAAATTATTATTATTAGGTCAGAATTTTTTTTTATGTGTCTGCCATGAATTGAGACAACTTCAGTCAGCCTTGCATGCGATGTGTCCTGCATAAAAGCATTAACAAAACTTGATTTACTTGGGCTATGAAAAAAATGAAGAGAAGTCTTGTGATTTCTTAAAAAGGAAAGTTTTCTACGATGTGGGTACCAAATTAGGGACAGTGATTTCTAAAGCTGTTCTTGCCTGTTTCTGGAAACCTGTTATTTTATTTCAAACCTGGGTCCCGTTGCAGAAAGAGTTGCGTTTAAACGCAAGTCAAAAAATCAATCGCAAGTCCCATATGCGCACTGTTGATTGGTTGAAAATCAAGTTACGCTGATTTTTAGAGTTGCGATCGATTGCAACTCTTTCTGCAACGGGCCCCTAATCAAAAATGGAAATTCTGGTTCGTCGTAAAAAATGTGCAAAACAAAAACATGAATCTGTTTTGCAATGGTAAATTCAATGAATTTTCACATGAAACCTAAAGAACCAACACACATTTTCCATTTTGATTTACTGGTACATGCAATAATAATAATAATGATATGTCCATTTATATAGGGCAGTTACTATGTGCTTATACTTTGATACTTGGTATCATATTATTAGCCCGGCTGTTGCTGAGCCAGTACAGTATATTACCATAATTGGCGCTAAAAAGCTTTTAAGGAATAAATCCCTCCGGGTACCCATTCACCTCGCCCGGGTCGAGTGCAGCACAATGTGGATGAATTTCTTGACGAAGGAAAGTACGCCGTGGCTGGGATTCGAACCCACGACCCTCTGTTTCAAAGTTCAGAGACTAATCCACTGGGTCACAACACTCCACAATGTAAATGGAAATCAGTATCTCTACAAATGCTAGTTACTGAATGGAGAGTAATGCTTCAGCCACACCAATCATACCATCCCCATATTGACTAATGGTGTGTCATTGGTATTTAGTGTAATAGTTCTTTTTGGTTTGGGGTTGTGACTGAGGCATAAAGCTTATCGCCATCTGAACTCTGAATAAGAGATCATCTCTAATTCAAACACATGACAGGTTTGTAGTTAATAAAATTCCTTTCCTACCAATCTTTGATGTTAATGGGTAAGCTGACATTTGCCCTGCAAAATGCAGTTTCTACTCAGGGGAGCAATTCTCCATTCTCTATAGCAATGAGGTACGGTACTCTACTCGGCATGGGTGACTTCAAGTCATGTGTCGTGTTGAATGCTGTAGTTGATGTTGGGTTCAAGCAGACATTAGCCATAGCACCAGACATGAAGAAATGCTGGGCCCGATTTCATAAAAGCTAAAAATTGATTGTCAAGCCGATTTCTGCGATTAATGGCATTGGTTATTGTGTATGATCAATTGTTAAAATCAGCCCTGCGATTATCTAAAGCCTTGTTCAGGTACGATGTGATGAAGCTCACCATAAATATTTGTTCTGCTATGGCAGGGGAAGGCAATGCCCCACTTTGCGAATAAATGTGCATTAGCCTCGGAAGAACGGGAATGTGCATCATTGCTTATTGCAGGTTAAGGTGTGAAAATGTCTTCATCATTCTTGGAAAGTTGATAATTTTGTTTCTTTCGAAAAGTTACATTTATATTGCTTCTATTTGGGGAGTTTAACGTGAACTACCCAGTTATTGGATTTTTTTTTTTTTTTGGGGGGGGTGGGGCCTCTAGGTATTGCTGCTCATGTGGTAGAAAGCTTAAATGGTTATCTGTTTGAAGTTAAAGTGAATGAATACTGCATGCCTGCATAGATGAGACTGATAACTTATTAGATAATCAATATTCTATTATTTGACTTGTATCTTTACATGTTAGCCATCAAATCTATCCAATTTCAGTGGCATTTATTTCCAGATCTAGTTTGATTTGTAGTGATTTTTGTGTGTTTTTGTCAGTTTCTTTTTTTTTTCTCTCTCTAGATATTTAATCAGGATGTTGACTGAAATTTGATGATAGGGTTTTTAAATTTTTTTTGAAGATATTTAAAAGTGAGAGAATGTTTTTGTACTTCCACTACACCATCACTACCACCATGTCATTATCATCATCACCGCCATACTCGAAGATAATACAATGATAATACACTATTGTGTACATTTTATATTTTATATGGTATTACATTGTACTCTACTTGGTTAGGCTTATCTTTCTCGAGTACATAAACCTTAACCCATTCAATACCAGACAGTCCTTAAACCTGTAAATGCATCTAGTTAGAATATTATCTGGTATTTAATGAGTTAAGCATGATCATTTATAGGAAAATTTGCTAGGATACGAAAGAGAAAGGTAATCCTGATTAATTCATTTCATTCATATGTACATTTCTATTTCATGAAAAAAAAATAAATGGAAGTATTTGTTGTGCGAGGACAGATGTTATCAAGTTCCACTATATATTTGTGCTCCTGTAAGTTTATTGCAAAGTGCATGTACAGAATCACATCCCCCAAAGAAGTTAGAATGTCGTTCTCGTATGTCTGTCTGGATATGATTTAAATTGATAGAATTAATATATTCCTGTGGTAAAACATTTTTTAAACTCATATTTGGGAGGAAAGAAGACAGATTTATAATGAATTCAATCAAGGAGTAAGGATAACTTTCCTTATTCTTTTATAAGTATCAATTTTTTTCCTTGTACCAATGAATGGATGTTATTATATAATATATGCATATTGTTGCACAATAATTGTTTTATATCATAACTGTTCCATGAATTGTAAAATGTTTGTAGATGTTGTTAAGTAGTCCTCTTTCCTCTTTCTATGTGTATATGAAATTTAGTCAATGTGAGAACATACTTATGTAGATGAACTTTCTCAGAAAGGATTAAAATTTAAAAAAAGCTGTACAATAAACCATGTTTTACCTTGTTGCTTCTCTTCCTGTCCTTTATATTTGATTTGATTCTATGGTTAGGAAAATGTATTTTAATGAAAATTGTGAATGGAGAGCTGGGTAATTCTATAAAATGTTAATACATTTTTTTTATGTCAGACCCCAGCCATGAGAATGTGTGAGCATTACAACCATACATGTGGACTAGAAAACAGGGACACAGAGACCTGCCAACCTTCTACAACCCCCAAAAAAGTATTCTTAGAAGTTCAAAGAAAGCATTTTTGACAAAAAGAGTATTTTTTAAAATTTATCTCAATGTAACAACCGCCAGCCTGTTGTGAGATCTGTGAAAAAACATGAAATGACTCTACTCGATAATTCACCATTTAAAAACATGTGCTCGTAGGCAAGAATAGACTTGTTCTTTTCATGCAACAAGTTACTGGCCCGAGAGTGATTTTTACCGGTCTGGGACTGTCGGACCTGTGCTAATGTCGCGCTTTGTATAATACATACTCTATGATCGGAAATAAGAAAAAAAGTAAATCGTGCAACAAAGGTATTGGCGTATTCATAGCGAAAAAGAACATGCCCTAAAAAGGGAATGGTTGGCATGTCTGGACACCATCATCACCACTGCCACCATTACTGCAGCATCATCATCATCATCAATCGCCTTTACCCCTTCCCTCCGCTTTGCCTGATACAGTGCAACAACCCAACCTTCCTACTCCCCTTCCTCTTGCCTCTTCCATGTTGTCTTTGGCCATCTCCACCCACCTCAAATGCGAAAGCCCTTCTTGAAACATCCCTCCTTGGCACGTGCCCATACTAACCTACCCCATTCACTTTCGCCGACCAGTCCACTGTTTCTTCCAAACCCTACATCTGCATTAAGTCTTCAGTCTCCTTCTTATCGATCAAATTTACACCACACATCGCCCTCACCATTGCTCTCTCTGTCCTCAAAACCCCCACCTCATTTTCGCTTAGGCACCATCGGTAGTATTCTGATAATTGTCGCTAGGCTTAACCCTAGTGATGATCCACAGCATTTATATTGCGCTGTATTTCTGTTAAAAATACATTCACAGGTGCAGGCTAGTTTAAGCTAATTGTTACACATCTGCTGAAGTGAGTTTTGAGAGATGATCTGAAGAGTTCAATATCAATTTCACAGGAGTGAAGAAGGGAGTTCCAGAGGCGTGTAGCAATCGATGAAAATGCACGGCCTCCATATCCCTTTAGGAGTGAAATTTTAAACCAGTTCTATGGAATGCCAGCTTCATTATATTTCTTCCATATTCATGGCAATTATAATGTGACCATTAATGCATTAAAATACATTATATCTTTGGGTTCTTTCCACTTCATGACTCGATTAATTTTTTATCACTTTCTGCAACAGGATAA
The DNA here is from genome assembly GCF_018143015.1 of Lytechinus variegatus. Lineage (NCBI taxonomy): Eukaryota > Metazoa > Echinodermata > Echinoidea > Temnopleuroida > Toxopneustidae > Lytechinus > Lytechinus variegatus. Next base: position 14,745,335 of record NC_054749.1, read on the forward strand.
TTTTTAATTGGTGAATAAGTTTTTAATTTTTTTTAATAGTTTTTATTGGGTTTTCATGACTTTGTGTAACAAATCACATATAAACATTACAAATAATTTGAAAATAAAAAAGCAGCATACACATTATTAGTTTACATTGGAAAAAAGTACAGCTTAACATATAATAAGTGATAAACATGTAGTAAAAGCAGTCACTTTGTCTCTTCTACATTGGTGAATAAGTTGATAACTGGCACTCCTTAAAAGTGTGGTCTAATTTAGCACATGTTTAACTAAACCATGGCTATAGCATCAGAATGTCTCACTTCCATACAACATTACCAATCTCACACAACTCTAATACACCATTCCTTTCATCTAGAAGTCATCTTGAAATGTATCATGCTGCATACTTCATACACTATATATTTTATGGAATTACAGCTGCGTAATACATTAAGGGACAAGTCCACCCCAACAAAAAGTTGATTTGAATAAAAGAAAAGTCCAACAAGCATAACACTGTAAATTTCATCAAAATCTGATAGAAAGTTATGACATTTTAGAGTTTTGCTTGATTTCACAGAACAGTTAGATGCACATCCTGGTCAGTACGCTAATGAGGAGACCGATGATGTCATCCACTCACTATATCTTTCATATTTCATTATATGAAATATTTTAATTGTCTCCTCATTGTCAAGTGAGACAATGATTAATTCCTCCCTGAACATGTGGAATTAGCATTATTCAATATATGCTTTAGTCAAGTTGGTCCTTATTGTCCAATCTGTAGAAAATGAAATGTATAATTCAAACAATAAAAAACAAAAGAAATAGTGAGGGTCATCATTGTACGTCTCATTTGCATGTCAATGAGTAGTGCATAACACTATTTTGTGAAATATAGCATACCGTTAACTTTAAAATGCTATCACTTTCTTATTTTACATCTGATTTTGATGAACAAACGAAATAAAATTTTCAGCACTATGCTAGTTTGACTTTTCTCTATTATTCAAATAAACTTTTTTTCTGGGGGTGGACTTGACCTTTAACATACTGCCACTGCTGTGGATATTCACTAGAAGGTGGTGAGACAATGCCTAAAATCATGATAAGGACAGGAGGTTGTAAAAATTCATACTGCTTTATTCACAAAATTATTTACATATACACTGACATGTGACCATGACAGAAGTTCATTTGAGATTCAAACATAAAAAGAGAAGAGAATGTTGGTGTATTACTTGGGGAATCCTCTATGCCCATCTACCTTACAAAAAGAAAAATGTTCTTGGGTAATCTCAATGTCTCAATAAGAGACATGCAAATGTGAATAAACAGTGCTATTGCAGTATGAACACAACTCTGCAGAAAGATTGATTTTGACCTTTGAATCTTCCTGAGGCTGTACACCGTCAAGATATTGCGTTATGCATAGTCACCAATGAAAAAGAAAAGGTATAATTATCAATCACCATAAATTTACTTGTCTTTGTAATTGGGAAATGATGGAAATGGCCAAACATCTTTGATAATGATAATAAGTCTCAAGGCCTGGTCACACCGCCCGAGCGTTGTTGGAGCGGTCGTGGAGCGGAGAGAAAAATCATCACCGCTCGCTACCGTTCACCATTTTTGATTTCGATTGTTTTTATTTTGTTTTCGATTTTTTCCCCAATTTTGTGAGCGAAATTCAACCTCTCCCTACTGCTCCAACAACACTCGGGCGGTGTGACCAGGGGAGCGTTTCATCAATATTTTCGTCCGACAAGTTGTCAGATCTGACAACTTTCCTGGATTCTGATTGGTTGAGAAGCACTGTTACTATAGTAACTGTCGGATAAAACAGGACTTGTCGGATAAAACGTCTGACAAGTCCTTTCATGAAACGCTCCCCATGCCTTTAAGTCGCATTCAAGACATCCAAATAGACTGATTTAAGGACCTAATGAATCCTCATTAAAATGCAGCAAATTAATGATACAAACATGTATCGGAAATCTACCAATGTCACTATGTCATGCCTCTTGGAATCACAGAAACCTCTTCAATTTGAGGGGAAATTACTTAAAATGTTATTAATGATTATCATCTATATATAGAGTGCTTTAGCAATACCTTATAAGTGTGTATTTTGGTCTGCATCAATGGCCCATTCAATATCAGAGTGAATCCCTAAAAGGACCAAAATCCAACAAATATCTAAAAGGCTCCTGTACAAAATTTGCTATTGAATATGAGACTGCATTCAATAGTCTAGTGCGCATGCATGAAATATACAACGCACATAACATTGAAAGATATGCACAGCATAGAGCACGATCACACTCAATGACGTCATAATGAATAAATGTAAGTCACATATCAATGACAAAACTGATCTTATTATGTTATGATGCCAAAATTAAGGGACATGACTTGTTCAATCAAATTTATCCCTCTTTTTTCCTGGGGGGGGGGGATAGATGATATGAATATTGGATGGCTTTATTTCATGAAATACCAGAAATATTTCACTAGTTATGGCCAATATTCCACTCATCTGCGATTTGTGGAATATTTGCCCAAACTCTTGGAATATTTCTGGTACTCCATTCTGAACCATCCAATATAATATAAATATTCTGCATATTCTGAATGTGATTCACAAAGAGTTAGCCCTTATTCAACTGGGGCACTATTGGGATTAACTCTCTGTGAAACACCCCCAGTATGAAAAATTGCTTCCACTTGACCCATTCTTAGAATTATAGATGGTTAATGATGGCAGACTTTAATTGAACTTACAAAAGCAGGAACTAAGCCAACGCCAATGTACGACAGCACACCAGACGGTGGCCTGTACTGTTTCCGGAAGAAGAATTAAACAGGAGAAAAGATGATATCCACAGTAAAACCAGCTGCCTGTAACACAAAGTTTGACAATTAACTGTATGCTTGATTTTTACGATTAATGTAGATAATGTAGTCAATGCAATCGATCGTAAAAAAAAAATGTCCCACGCTAATTGGCAATCTCTGTGTATTACTGGCATCAGATCATGCCCCTCTCTCTCTTTTGGTTGCGATGCTGTTTGGAATCCGTTTTACCTCCTCCTCCATAGTCCATACCACTCTGTTTGATTGCACCTCTGTCGTAGTATCAACCTGAACATCCTCTGCATCCACAGTGTACACATTCTACTATCCTACCCTGTGGTTACGAGAGAAAAGTAAAGAATGTTAAGCGCCATGAGCATCTTTATATGATGGATACCGGCACATCACAAATGTTCATCATCGTCGCCCTCATCACCACCACCACCACCATCATCATCATCACTATTATCATCATCATTATACCAAGGGTTTATAACCACTTATGGGTTGTTGCAAGAAATTTTGATCACAAGTCAATTTTAGGTCCCAATAGCAATTGAAAGTCATGCATGTCATTGGAAATTTGCGATTATACATGGTCTGCTTCTTGCATCAACAAATATAAATTCAGATGTGTTAGTTAAAATTGATCTATCACTTGCAAATTTGCATAAACAAATTGCAATTGATTGCAAATATTTCTTTTCAGAAAGTCTCATTAATTAATTTGGTCTACTCTGCACTTGGTCTACTAAGTAATATCCACTTAGTCTAATTCCACTTTGACAATACAAATCATTTTGCACTTTGTCAAATGACAACATGATTCATGAACATTTTAAACAGTAGGAAATTTGACAGACAAAATGGGTATGTCCTGACTGGAAATTTTGACCAAAATGTTAGTAGATAGTAGACAGACTATTCTGGTCTGAAATAATGCTCGGTGTTAGGCAATAATTTGACTTTTGGGAGGTCAACTTTATGCAGTCTACTGTATTTTCAAAATACCCTAGTTAATCAGTTCACACTGGGTGGGTGTTTAATAAAGGTGTTTGCAAGTTAAAAGGAATTTAAGAACGACTGGTGATCCTTTCTTACGTGCAAAACCCTCGCCAATGAATGTATTGGTGTATACCATTTACCACATGAAAGGATTGCCAGCCGTTCTTAAAAGTCGCTCTTAACTTATGAACAGCTTTATGAAACAGCACCCTGCACTTTTTTTTAGAGAGAATATAGAAAGAACAAGAGATCAATATAGATCTTGCTTTTAAATATCGTCACTCATTGGTTTGATTGGCTTCCTGTTGGGAGCTAGTGTCCTCATTTGCTAAAGCTCCTGTGCCAAACAGGCTGGTCCCTTTAATTGTTGGTAAATGGAGCAGCAAAGCAGAAGGGGACAAGGCCCAATCAGAAAGTAGCTAAGAATTCTGGTGAGTGATGCAAGATGGTATGCACTAGCAAACGGTTGTAACTCGTCCATTGTGTAATTTCAAGTTTAATAATCACAAGGCTTCTTTTGATGGCTTGTGCTCTCTTTAAATCCACATCATTTGTATCATCATCCAACAGCCCAGTATATACGACATGATCCAATATGACATGATTTTTTAAAATATATTGAATTTTGCACTAAATATGAAACCTCAAAGGAGTATGATTATTTTACTTGAAGATCGGCACAAATACTAAATCTTAATTTAGCTTTGCAGCAAGCTTTGTGGTCAGAGCAAAATTTTAACTGGCTTCAAGTTGCAGTGGATGATGTCATTATGATTTAGAACTGAAGTTGCTTCCATTCCTACAGGGAGACTTGAAATATACTGGAATTCGGATTTCAATATTCATACCACTATTCAGAAGTTTGATTAATATTTTATTGGTTGGAATGTTTATATCAAATGCTTCTACAATTTCTTTGAAAATTGGATCACAATGGATCAATAAGTGTCTGCTGGGCTTCATAACAAGTGGAATGCCTCTGGCCGTCTCACCTGCATCACACAATTCAACATAGCAGCAGTGCTGACTTTGAAAACTACTATAACTCGCACAAGATGTTCAGTGATACTTGGTTACTCTTATTTCCACGTTTTATGAACTAGACCAATACACTTACAGAGATAGGATGGTAATTCAACAAATACCCCCAATGTTGCCAAAATCCATTGACCTCACATGACCTTTGACCTTGATCATGTGACCTGAAACTTGCACAGGATATTCAGTGATACTTGATTACTCTTATGTCCAAGTTTCAAAAGTCAGATCAATAAACTTGCGAAGTTATGATGGTAATTCAACAGATACCCCCATTATGGCCAAAGTTCATTGACCTTTGACCTTGGTCATGTGACCTAAAATGCGCACAGGATGTTCAGTGATACTTGATTACTCTTATGTCCAAGTTTTATGAACTAGACCAACATACTTTCAAAGTTATGATGGTATTTCAACAAATACCCCCAATTCGGCCAAAGTTTATTGACCCTAAATGACCTTTGACCTTGATCATGTGACCTGAAACTTGCACAGGATGTTGAGTGATACTTAATTACTATTATGTCCAAGTTTCATGAATCAGATCCAAAAACTTTTAAAGTTTTGATTGTAATTCAATAGATTCCACCAAATCGGCCAAAGTTCATTGACCCCAAGTGACCTTTGACCTTGGTCATGTGACGTGAAACTCATGCAGGATGTTTGGTGATACTTGATTAACCTTATGTCCAAGTTTAATGATCTAGGTCCATATATTTCCTAAGTTATGATGACATTTCAAAAACTTAACCTCAGGTTAAGATTTTTATATTGCTTAATTACCTCCTCCAGCTTGTTCTTGGGTACTCGACATATACAGTTGGTTCCAAAGTTAGTATCCCTGGCCTGGATGCAGCGCAGACAGCAAAGATTCTCGTACCCCTGCTTCTTCCATTTAGCGATCAGATTTTTATCGGCATAGCCCTCCTTGATGCAGAATTCATACAAGTCTTAACAAGATTAAAAGATAAAAAACATTTGTAAAATCCATGCCAAAACAAACTCTTTGAATATCACGTGGGAGTTTTATGAAGCTGTTTGACTTTATAAGAATGACTGGTGAACCTTTCTTATGTGCTAAATAATCACCAATGAACATTTAATGAATATCATCCACCACAAGAAAGGATCACCTGTCATTCTTAATGTCACTCTTAACTTACGAATAGCTTTATGAAAAGGCCCCACAGGTCGGTGTTTCATAAAGCTGTTCAGAAAGTTACGTACGACTTTATGCATAACTGGAACATGTTCTTTTAAGGTGCTAACACAGCTACATAGGGATCTACTATGTAGCACAAAAAGGGACCTCTAGTCATATGCAAAATCAATGGTAACTTACAAACACCTATATGAAACATCCATCAGGGGGGTAAATTAATTCAAGGCCATCAAAGGCCATGACCTTGAATGCCTCTCCCATTGGCCTTAGATATATTTTGTGCCATTTTTCCATTTAAGCTGTAATACAGGAATACGACCTGTGGAAAAGTGGCCATGTCCCATAAAAACTTGTAGCAATGCTAAATTTAAAATGATCCTATATGTACTCTTTGAATTTGCAAATATATTTAAATATATGAATTCAAAGACCTGAAATTTATTCTTTATTTCATTGACCGCTTGATCTTTGTATCTTACCTCTACTAATAGCTTTTCTTCTGTAGAACAGATCATATATGTATCTTGATTTCTGATGATGAATCTTGAATATCGGCCAGAGTGCTTCGACCTTACGCTTGCCTTCGTGTGGTTCAGTCTCAGCTGTACAGTAAAAGACATAGAAACATATTCTTAAAATAATCATCAATAAACTACAGTCTGAAAATTAATTCTAGATCTGTTAGGTGTGGACAAAGATACTACAAGGGGAAGATCGGACAGTAAATGTATAGACTGCGTAATGAAACGCTCGGGATGAGCGCCTAAATGACCTTTTTTACCTTTGCGTATCACGAGATTGTTGTGTACAAAACATATGAGAGAAATTGTGAAGGGTTGAAGGAATAGACGATTTTTACATTTCAAAATTTTATATTCAATATTTTCCCCCTTAAATTTGAGATGAATATATTTTCAGAGGTTTCTTGATAATAAAACATGGAATTATTTCCATGCCCACCATGAGCCCTCTCCAAACTTCCCTCTCTCATTTTCCCCATGTCTTACACATAGTCGCGTGCTGATATGCGAAGGCTTACTTACTCAACGCTGTTGGGAGCCCTTCCCCATAAGCATTTATTGAGGGTTTAAAAAATTGTTGAAGTGTCTGGTCTTCCCCTTGTAGTATCTTTGGTATGGATTCGAAAACACCACGATCGCAAGAATGAGTGGCCAATAGACATGTCGATACTTGGAAATGCAAATGTTTTTTAATCGGCAGGAAATTTTCAAAGTGTGAAGAAATAGGTACAGGTTTCAAATCAGTTTTTTCTTATTATACTAAAAATGCTGATTTTTTTTCAAATAAAGTCAGCAGTATAAAGAGTCGGATGCATTATCTATAAAAATCAATTCAAATAATCTATTTCTAAAAATAATCTTCTCTGACTCTTCATTTGAACAAAAATCAACATCTTAAAACTTTTTAATTTGAAAAGAAAAAATTTCTTTTGAAATGAAATTTCAATGTTTTTGACAACATCGCAAATGTGATAGTCCGCTAAAATCAGCTCATGTACAGCTGACGGAGTAAACAAGTGCCGGCAGTGGTGAGTGAGTTCCCATCTTCTTCAAATGTAAGTCTTTTTTAAAACTTGATTATTCGAAAAATAATTTTTTTAAATAAACTTGATTCACAAAATATATTTTCAGCCATTTACACATTTTAGGGCTGGATTCATGATAGGAAACATGGAAAATAGGGGAGTAAATGGTGTCGTCACTCATTCAATGAACAAGGTTAGACCTATATGATATAGGTCTAAGTTCTAACCTTGTCTGTGTGTTGTTAGACCTCAGTATACGCACACGAGTCATGAATGAAATTCAATGGGGCGCAATCCCTGGCTCCGCATCGTTAAAAATCAATCTCAAGGAGCCTCCTGGTTAAATATATTTTCGTTTGTTTTACATCCATTTTCTGTAAAAATCAATTTATTTATTTTGTACTACATTTTTGTCAGCCCACTTTTTACGAAACACAAGATCAAACTCAAAGTTCAAAGTAGACAGCTGGCAGCCGTCTGTTTCGAGGAGTTTTTTAACATTTTTTTTAAATTTCTCGACCTCGTACACAGACGGCTCGCTATCGTGCAGCCACCATTAGGGGACTTGCAATGCAAAATCCCCCCGTCGGGGCTCTTCAATTTTTGTCTTTAATGAATAAAAATTTTGAAAATTAACGCGACCAAAATGCAAATTTATATTCCCTCTTGGCATTAATTGCCCAAAAACGGAGAAAAATGAAGTTAAAAGGAACAAAAACAGTGACTTACCTCGGCTGTCGCGCAAATTCACTTCCCCGTTTTATCCGATCTTAGGTACATAAACATATGGCCATTGAGTCCCCTGTACAGATCGCGCTAGAACTTCGGTCTCTGTATTTGGTGAGTGAAGCCAACGGAGTTCAGCTGAACAACCAACAAAACAGAGACCGAAGCTTTTGGTCTAAGTTCACAGACAAAGTAGACTAAGCATTACGGTACGCAATATTTAATATGTGGGACAACGATGTCTCCTCGTCCATTCAACTTCTCACTTCTCGTAAATTCAATTCGTACTTTTACGATATTACCTTCTCGCATTTTCTGATCTAATTCATCAAGGGTAGGTTCGATTAGTTCCCATCCTTCTGGAGTCCTTTTCCGACTTCTCCGAACCTTTGGCATGATGAAATTTGGGGTGAAATATCACCTTAGCTTTTCACAGGCAGGTTGTTGCAATGGAGCACGCTGAAAACAATAATAAAGATGTCGACGCCATCTATGGGCAAATAGAAGAAATTTTCAGGAAGGGAGATGGAGGGAGGTACCACAGATCCGGGGGGGGGCACTTCAGAATACGTGGTCCTGTTTCACAAGTGCTCTTTTATCCTACAATCAAATTGATGAAAATGATAGACACATTCTCGGTTTCCTCTTTTTTAAATAAAAACATTACGGTACAACTATTGTAACTTTGACATTGTGGCAACTATTGGTTACAGAAACACAAGGAGCCCGAATTAAGGTCCTGTTTCACAAGTGCTCTTTTATTCTACAATCAAATTGATGAAAATGATAGACACATTCTCGGTTTCCTCTTTTTTTTAATAAAAAAATTACAACTATTGTAACTTTGACATTGTGGCAACTATTGGTTACAGAAACACGAGAGCTAGCCCGAAGGAAAAGGAAAAGAAGAAGAAGCTCGAAGAAGAAGAATGATAAGAAAGAGGAAATAAATAGGGACACACAAGAAATAGAGAGAAAGAAGGTAAAATACATGTGGAAAGGAAACTCCGTTTACTTATTTCAAAAAGACACGTGGTGAGACTCGATGGAAATATAATTGGGAGAAGAAAGTGAAAAAAGATTCTTCAAATTTATTAATATCTGATCGCCAATATCATGAAAATTGCAAATTGCGAATGATTAAATATTATAGGCCAGGCCTTATGTAATTTGAACAGAAAAACTAATTTACTATAACAGTAAAATCACACAAAAAACCCTGATAATTTCTGCAAAATTATTGTACTATAAATATTCAACGCATTGCATTGTTCCTGTGGGGAAAAGAAATCTCATCATGTCCTCATGAATACGTATTGAGCAAGCTGATGATATCATATCGCATTCATTTTTAAATTCAAATTTTGTCCCTCTAGAATGAAAAAAATGAGAAAAAATGGGATTGACAAGTGATAACTGGCATTAGATATTTATTGCTGCAACTTCATTTACAAGAGCGACATGTAATACACTCATGATTGAAAAATAATGAACAATTATGACTTCATGCGATGTTTAACATAAGAAAAAGGAAAATAGGAATATGACATGATCATCAGCGCACATGTGCGTGCAAAATAATATAGATGCATGCATTTCACAAAATATTGCCAAAAATTAAACCCAGTAACTCATTTTGTTATCATTTTGTTCTAACCATTATAAGTGCGCAGATTATATTACCAAAAACACAAGCCAATTTTTCACGAATGAGCTGTCAACGTTTACACTCTAGACCCCCCCCCCTTCTGCTCCGCCTTCTTAACCCTATCCGACCTCGGCTGAATGTACGACCAGACGACATGCGCTAGAAGGAGCTCCAGAGAGTTCGTTACCCTGGCAACGCTTACTAACATTCTTCGTTTGCCTCGCGGTATGACAGTATCGCTGCAACGTGTATGATTGGGAGTATTATCACACATCGTTTTATTTCTTGATTTACTCAGAAGATGAATATAGTTAACCTAGAGCTGAAATGTGATTCCAGCTGAAATGTATATAAGTTCAAGTTGACAAAAAATAAATAATTACCCCCCTCGATTCTTTTCATTTATGATACACTTGAATAAAATGCAGTGACTTGCAGTATTTTCCAATTTCATTTCCCTTAGAAATATAGGACATCAATGGTCAACATGCACAGGGCGCGGGGGTAGTCGAAATTGTTTGAAAGAAATATCTGCCCATTGTTTATGAACTGAAAACAAGCTTTTATTAATTGCTGTGCACATCGTTTACTATTTCCTCTCTTAATTTATTTGATTTCTGTCTATTTATATCCCCCCATGCATTTTTTCAAAGCCCTCAAAATTTGCGGGCGTTCGCAAACCTTTTGGTTCAAACTCACTGTGACAGTAATAATTCTTTCACCGACTCTCGAAAGTCTATCGCGTTACGAAAATCATTGTAGAATATTGTAACTAACTCGAAAGAAACTTGCAACACTTTAATGACGAATTGTTCATACTTTGACCTTCGATTTGGATCAATACCAGTAACATTACATGTATTAATCTTATATATGCATCGACCCCTTCCAGCCTTCTCGAGCGAGATATATTATTGACGTTCTGTTTTCTCGTGTTCAGCGAACCACCGAAATTCCTTTGTGTTTGTCTGTTTGATGATATCAAAGAGAGCGTCAAGAGATCGCAGGAGTTCATTCTTTTGTTGCAACCTTCATGGGGGAAACAAATTGTTAAGAAATCGAGCGATAGTTACAGTGCTGGTACACGAGAGTGGGGACAATTACTTGTCAATAAAAGTATTGTTGGGAGGGAGAAAAAAACGCCGGGGTCTGAAAGATTAATGAGTGCGATAAGGATTCGACGAGAGAGTCAGTGTGCCAGGCAACGAGATCTAATCAGCCGTCCATGGAAAGTTGCAGGAACTCACTGCCCGAAATCGCAAGGAGAATGATTTCGCGATAAATATGGCAACTCGTAATGGTTCAACTTGAATTTATGTTGGGTTTGACACTGAGTTTCGAGATTTTCTCTCGTCGTGTTTAATTGGGAATAATAAGCACATCGGATGAAGATAATGGAAGGAGCTCCGAGGCAGATCAGCGTAGCTCTACCAAGTATGAACAGTCCTCGAGCAGCAGTGGCGCGACAGAGTGTCCAGACAGCGCTCAATCGATCCATTCCCGCACAGGGACAGGGATTAGAAGACTTCACCAAACCAAATTCCCGGACCAGCAAGAGGATACCCTCCCCGAGAATGGTCAGAACTGCACCTAATGTCAATCCAAGTGCTGCCACAAATGAATTTGTCGGGAGAACAAGGACAGGGCCGAGTCGGCAACCGGCAAAGACCAATGTTGTGGACTTTGGAGGGATCCCCCTGCACCCTCGGGAGAGAATGAATGTCCGGGGAATTGATGGCTTTTATCCTCCACTCCGGATGAAGTCGGGAACGGGAACGGGAAAATTCGCAGTGTCCGAGCCGGTGTCGACAGCATGGGGACCAAAATTTGGCCCACAGGTTAGTCACCATTATTTAATTATAACACATCTTCCCAACAATTGGCATCAATTTGTAATTGATATTAGCTAAGAATTGATCTTGTCAACTGTTGAGGGTACAGCGCGGGAAGAGCTCCTTCTGTGACAGCCACCCAAAGTGAAAAAATATATATTATGGGTTAGGGTTAGTTGTAGTAGGGTTAGGGTTATTCTAAGTGGTTAATGCTGATCTTAATTTAGACAAGAGAGACAAATAAGTTTGTTTTTTTATATATTTTTTTTTAGTTAGGAGTAGTGTTAGTTGTAGGGTTTGGGTGGCTGTCACAAATTAGATTTTAAGTCCAATATGATTGTATCACGTTTTCCCCAATCATGATATGGCACATATCAGAACTATTATTATGATAGAATTGGTTTGAGAGTGATTTTCACATTAGTTAAAATATGAATTTGTAGTAGAAGTATACCCCGAGGTATACAGTAGTATATAGTAGTGTTGTCATCGTAATAGTATAGTAGTAGTAGTACACTCTAAAAACCGATGTTAACTTAACATTTGAAAGGTTGGAGGAGTGACAACATTTTCTAAATGTTGCATTTACCACTTTAAATTGTTCTACGCAACACTTAAAAATGTTGGATTCAGCTTTATACAAGGTTGGATGTAACATTTGGAAAAGGTTGTCACTCCTCAAACTTTTCAGATATTGATTTAACATTCCAATTTTTAGAGTGTAGTAGTAGTAGTAGTAGGAGTAGTTGTAATTGTAGTAGTATAGTAGTAGTAGTAGTAGTAAGTAGTAGTAGTAGTAGTATAGAGTAGTAGTAGTAGTAATAGTAGTAGTAGTAGTAGTAATAGTAGTAGTAGTAGTAGTAGTAGTAGTAGTATAGAGTAGTAGTATAGAGTAGTAGTAGTAGTAGTAGTAGTAATAGTAGTAGTAGAAGTAGTAGTAGTAGTAGTAGGAGTAGTAGTAGTAGTAGTAGTAGTAGTAGTAGTAGTAGTAGTAGAAGTAGTAGTACGAGTGTAGTAATAATAGTGGTAGAAGAACAAGTAGTAGGCCTAGTATAGCATCAGCAGCATCATTAAGGGTAAGTTCACCCTGACAAAAAGTTTATTGTAAAAATAGCAGAAAAAATAATGCCGAAGGTTTGAGAAAAAATCTATCTCAGAATAAAAGAGTTATTCGAATTCTAATTATTTAATTTGTGACGTCATATGCGAGCAGCTTTCCTACATTTAGCTGTGTCTTCAGTATATCAAAAGACAAATCATTTCACACCCGTTTCTAAAAAGAAAACAAAAATAAGTCATCATGAACCATACTGGCATGAGGTAGTTGAAGCTCCCACAGTAGACACCTTCAAAATCAGGCTAGACCGACACTGGCAAGATAAGCACTATGATTCCCACTACTCTTAATTAGATATGACAAGTCAATTTTCACCAACTTGCCCCACTGCCTCCTCAATTTATTGTAGCATGAAGGAAGATGACAAAATTAGAAGATAGACCTGGAAGCTCGACTGCTAATTCAGCATTCTTCCAGTATTTGCGGTAAGGTAAGGTAAGGTAATAAAAAAACATTTATGCATATAATATTACATAACATATGGGCAGCTGCTCGTTTATGACGTCACAAATCCAAAACTTTTAATTCGAATAACTTTCTTAATCTTTAATAGATTTTCCTCAAACCTTCACCAATATTTTCATCATTTTTTTCTGCTATATTTTTACAGCAAAATTTTCTTCAGGGTGAACTTATGCGGTAAAAACGTTGTATACAATCCTGTGTTATAACTGATCAGGTATTGATTAAAAATATACCGCCATGTTTGATTTCAAAGTTAAACATAGTTGTTTGATTTTTTTAACTTTGGTTTGAATAATTCTCAAAGATCAAGTGAAAGTTTATATAGTAAAGTAGGTTGTATGAAAAGAATAATAAATAGAAAAACATTTTGTTTATTTGTTTACAAGGCCTATCCATCTCGACCACTCCGAATACAATATATAGATTATGAATTAAACCAAGTTCTTGATATTAGGAACCAAGCATTCATGTTTTATGGACTTAATAAGATTTATTTCTTATTCCATTAGATTTCGATTTTTAATCTAATCTTTGGTTTGCTCCCTTTTATAATCCAAGGAATAAAAAACGTAGTCTCCGAGCCCCACCCCAAATTAGTTCATTTTGTTGGGTGTAAAAAAACGAACTTAATTTTAATGCGAGTAAGTAGAAAATATGACATGGTTGTCGATTCTAGATGAAAAATGTCACATTTCCACATTTCCACCAATAATTGGAGTTAAAATTTGTGATATTTTTTGTTTGTTTTTGGTAAAAAAAAGTTATATCCTCATTCTGAAAGAAGAAACGTGATTGTGCAACTGGATTATGTATGACCTTTGATCTTTGAATATTGACGAGGAAATGAAATTTTAGTAAAATAGTGTTGTTATTTGTGACTTTCTTTCAAAAGAAATTTTCTTTAGTTGGATTACGAATTGGGATTGTTTCGAGGCCAGAACAATCGTCGGAGGTGAGACTGAGATATACCTGGGGACTGTTGAGTGGCAAAGAACATTGATCGTGTTGATGGTTTACTTAGTTTGAAAGAGATTTATTTTGATAGCTTATGCCTACTTTTTATGGCTTAAATTGCACCGACAAGCTTGGAGCCAAGTTTTAGAGGCAAAGCACCCTTTATGGTATTCAGTTTATTCAATCTGTTTGTTGTACTTACAGTGATTGTGTATTAATGCAGTGATGGATGGAAATGGGTATCGACTGGTGACTAGTTTTAGGTCAACAAATTTAGTTTACGATCTTCTCTTTTATGATATCCCCCTTATTCCTTTACCATCAATCTTTTTTTCTTTTGTAATTGATGTGCGTTTTTTAAAGGACCGTGATTATAAACACATCTTACTTGCTTATGTATTTCGATGTTCACAGACTCTTTCAGTCTTTGCAATACACAGCAAAAACTGTGGTGTTAACCGGTGTACATAGAGGACCACACCAGTTATTTTACACCGGTGTTAATTTGGTGGTGTTAGTTTTACACCTATAGGTGTTATTACAACACCTTTGGTTGTTACATTTACACTCTTTGGTGTTATGTTCAATCTTTAGGGTGTAATTTTAACACCTCAGGGTGTGGTCCTCTATTAACACCAATTGGTGTCAGTTTTAACACCACAGTTTTTACAGCATGCTTCCATTGTAAGTGCGTTACTGAATGTGCACAGTGAAATTTTTGATAAAATAATTTGGCCTCGGTATGATTTCTTAAATGAAAACAAAATCAATCATTTATTTCAGTTATATGATCCTATCAAGTTTGCGATTTTTCCACTTTATTGCTGTTGTTGTTGAACCTTGTCCAAGCAGGGGCGGATCCAGCTTTTTATAAAGGGGGGTTGGGGTGGTATGCGAGGGAGCGTAGCGACCGAGTCCAAGCGAGTGGAGCGAGCGAGGGGGGAGGGTGTGTCCCCCCTCCCACAGTAGGGAAAATTTTTGAAAATCTGTGTGTGAAAATGGCGTTTTCTTGCATCTAAAACACCACTATTTTGGGTATAGATCTCGTTGCCAAATTAACCCTCATGAAAATTTGTAAAATTAAGTTGCATTTTCCTGCAATGTAAGGCCAGTTAACAACACAGATACAAAGAATGGGGACCTTGGAATAAGCACTGTTAGCCTAATACTTTTATTATGAACAGCTTGTCACTGATACTCACTGGCAAATACATAGAAATAGAATAAAATCAAATTTCAAGTTTAAAAAAAGATAACATTTAAAAAAATGGTCCCCGGATTTTTTTTTATTTTTTTTGGGGGGGGGGGTTGCAACCCCCAACCCCCCTCTAGATCCGCTTCTGCCAAGACTGGAATACCGCGGCTGCACTAATAAAGAACATATAGTCTAAAAAAAACATTAAGGGCCGCGAAACGCATTTGAAAGTGGGAGGGGGCTGGAAAATGATTTTTTGATAGGGGGTGCTCTTTGAAAGACAAATTTGGTAGGCAAAGAAAAAGGTTTTCACAACAAAATGATGGTGATTTTGGTTAAATTGCATTTTTTAGCATACCAATATAATGGTGTATAAAGCAGGCAGGCGACGCAGCATCCCTATATAGAGAAACTCCCGCTTCACAGGGAGGGGGGGGGGGGCTGAGCAAAAATGTTGGGGAAGCCCATTCAATAAAAAAACAATAGTCATACGCTTTTGTTGAGGGCAGTCCCGCCCCCCTCCTCGGTCCCATGGCCCCCGAAAAATATTTTTAAATCTGATGGTATCCAAGCAAAAAAAAAAAAAGATCCAATGGAGAGGATGAATGGGAGGCCCCATGGGGGTATATCGGGAGTGAGAGGGGCCCTCTCTCCACCCCTCCCCCTAATTGGATGGGGGGTGTCATTTTGTCAATCAACTATCGTGGGTTACTTTCCTCTCGGAGGGTCTGATATCAACCCTTGTTTTATAAATTTAAACTGACACGACGTCAGGTTTTTTTTATTGTTGTATTGATCGATAAACCCTGATTAAAAAGTATATTGTATCTCTGCGCTCTATTTCCCCGCTCTATTCAGACGAACACAAGCTCTCGTGACAATTATCTTCATGATGTCGTTATCATTGATTACCAGGCAACAATAATTATTTAATGTTATATAGACGGCAGTCAAGTAATAGTCACGTCGTAAGAAATGCATGTAAAAGTGTGAAATTACACACACACTGCAGCCGAGGGTTGATTTGGAAAAATGTATGGATGGTTTATGAAAAAGAGATCAAATGATAGATAAAATTTCCCCAATGATTTGCACAATGTGTGAGTATTTGTCATCATCATCATCATATCATCATCATCGTCGTCGTCATCACCACCACCGTCATCATTATCACCGTCACCATTATCGTCATTAACACCACCATATCACGACCATCGTCATTATCGTAACTGTCATCATCACCATCTTCAACATCGTCATCATGACATCATCATGACATCATCATCATCATCGTCATCATCATCTTCATCAACATCATCATCAACATCGTGTCATTTATCGGCATATAAGCATAAACATCACTTACTGTCATCATAAAAGTTAACATCATTAAAATCATCATCGTCATTATATAGGCCTACATTCTTAATGTTTTAATGATGAAGTCCATATTTCAGGCATTCATAAATAAAAAAGCTCTGAGCCCCGAGATCATGAAATTGTAAAGTAATTTCTAATTACTTTATTAATAAATAAACTCATAATAATTTAAAAGTAAAATAAAATCTGCCATTTTTCTTGCAAGTTTGATTTCGCTTTTCAAAGTGACTTAATTCATATAACATCAACCAAATTAAAATTCCAGTATTCAAAATGTCATACTTTCTTATACAACCTGTCATTTTGCTTCCATTACTGTTTGCCGGTGTATCTTTTGAATTTCTCTTAAAAATGAATTAGATTATTGATTACTATAGTAATATAAGGAGACGTTGCTCACAGTTTATGCCTGGGCCATCACAATGCGTAATTTTACGTCTAGTTTTGTTCTTTAATAAGTGCCTAAAATAACAAGGCCGATTGTTTATTAAAGTGTAATGGTAAAAATCCAACAAGTTTGTTTACAAATAAGGGGTAATAAAATAGATGCGAAAATTAGTAGACTTATTAAATTAGTGAAAATACCTATTCCCAGCATGGCCTTGCATGGAAAGCGGGGTTGCTGGGGTCGGAGCACCCCACTCCCTTGGGGGTGCTGCGTATAATTATTATTATTGTTATCGATAGGCAGCACCCCAGGTATTCTGGAAGATGTGTAAAAGTTGGAAAAAATGTAATTAAAATGACCTTCATTGTGTAGTGAAACTTTTTTTCTTTTCAAATTCCTCGACCGATTTCTCCATTCTGAAGTAAAAACCTTTTTTTTGGCTTTTCAAATTTACACCAGCACTCCCACCCCCAGTAAAAAAAAAATCGTTCCCAGTGCCCTGCTTCACAGCCGCTGCCTCCCTAAAAGAGTTTAATTACTACTTCATGACAAAAATTACAAAATTACTTAATCAACTGAAGTAATAACGAGAATAATTCTAAATGAAATTTATCCAGGATGTACATGTAACCACTTCAGCTATTATGAACTGTGCTCCTATTGGCACTGCAGAACATAATGGTTATCATTATCATTCTCCGTTTTAATACGTCGATCGAGCGCCTGATAAAGTATGCAGAAGGGCACAATTTCAGTCTTTGGCACTTTGACACAAACCCATTTTCAACAAAATTCTCCCGAGACGTTTTGATTATTTATAAATATTTTCTCTTTCTCTTGTTTTTTTTGTAGGAAACCGACCTGTCGTCACCATCATCAACGTCATTGCAGCAATACAACATAGAACTCTCGCCCAATCAATCCGATCTGGGGCCCGACAGCATACCAAACTCGAATCCCAATACAAACTGGTTACAAAAACGAAATAATGAACAATCAAACAACGCTGTTAACAACTCTTCCTTACAAGGTAAGATAAGTTATCAATTATTTACTCCTTGTTGTATAGCTTAATACATTTCTCACCTATATATTACAAACAAAAAATGATCCGTATCAGATTGAGAGAGTATTTTGAGGGGTCCACATTCTACAAGCTCTGCTTTTCAGTGGACCCATCCATTCTTCTTATGATATATAACTGTATTGATTTAATTATATTTAATATATAAGTAATAATGATTATAATAATAATTGAATTTTGTTCATGCTTTTATCTAGATTGAATCAATCTATCTTATATTATGTTGAAGAATGAAAAAGAAATTGAAATGAATTGAAGATCTTCAATTTGCTCCAACTGTAACTTCAAGAAAGCTCCAAAACGTAATTTCTGTCTATACGGAAGTATTTATTCAACCCTCTTCCCATCCATGTTACTTTGACCAAAGTGTAGTAAAAAAGACTGTACCAAGGGCAAAATGATTTGAACGATTGTTCTGACTACAATATACAATCAATATTAAATAGCAAGCTTTAGACGATGAATCGCTAATCTTTGTGTTACGCGGTTACACTTCGTAATTCAAAAGGTTCTTTATTCCGAATGTTCGTAATTCCGAAACACGTAAATTGCTTATACCTCGATGTTCGTTAATCCGAAAACGAAATAGGGTTTTTGTTAATCCGAACATTTGTGGCGTTATTCCGAAGGTTCGATAATCCGAAAACGAAATAAGGTTCGTTGTTCCGAAGGTTCGTTAGTCCGAAAATGAAATAAGGTTCGTTAATCATTACGTTTTCGGACTAACGAACCTTCGGAATTACGAACCTCACTTTGTTTTCGGACTAACGAACCTTCGGAATTACGAACCTCATTTCGTTTTCGGACTTACGAACCTTCGGAATTACAAACCTTCGGAATTACGAACCTTCGGAATATACGAACCTTCGGAATATCCGAACCTTCGGAATAACGAATCTTCGGAATTACGAATGTATGCGGTGTTACGAGACCCTGGACTTTATTTATTTGTTTGTCCCCCAAAGTGCCCGAAATGAATGAAAACTTACCAAAAATCATCAATGGAGTTACAAAAACCTTTACCCCTCGATCTACTTGAAATGAATTACTATCTGGACTTGGGTCTGTTTTGTTAAAGGAATTAGAAAGATAATTATTTTTTTATTGAAAATTGTATCTGGGCATTCAGTTTTATCCCGGAAAGTAGGCCATTTGATGTAAATTTTAATTGGGAAACCCTTTTCTATTGTCAAAAGTATATAATTATGTTTGAAACAATGAAAGAGTAAGTCAATGTAATTTGTATTCTTTCAATTTTGGTATCTATCAAGAAGGTTTATATCATAATAATTTCCAGGAATCAGTTCCCTTTTGTCTCTGGTTTCATAAAACTATAACCTTACATCGATCGTTGTCATTCATTAACAAAGGAATGTCCTTTATAATGAAGGTTTTTTCATTGTATCATAAAATTGATTGAGAGTCATTTGAAATGTGGCTTGAAATTACAAAGGGATGGCCACGACGTTCCTGTGACGTAATTGTGTTTATCAACTCTCTTGCTTCCCTCTCCCCCCTCTCTTGCATGTCATGTTTTAAAACTAATTTTCATCTTCCTCTCCTCTTTACCTTCTTGATTTTCCCTATTCCCTTTCTCCTTCTTCTATTGCCCCTCAATCCTATTTATCATTTTCTTCCTTTTTTCACCCTTCTCTGTGTTCTTTTCCATCTCCGTCATGCCCGTCTTCATATTTCCACCCTTCTTCTCCTCAGTCTTCTTCTTCCTCGTCTTCTCATCTCCCCCTCCTCATCCACCTCTTCCTCCTCCTCCTCCGCTGCTTCTTTTTCTTTTTCCTTTTCCTTTTGTACTTTTTCTTCTTCTTCTCCCCCTCTATACTCCTCTTTTTCCACCCGGCTCTCCTCCCCACCTCTTTCCCTCATTCTTCTCCTCATCCCTCTCCTCCTCCTCCTCCACCTCCACCTCTCCCCATCCTCCCACAGGTAACACTGCCAAAACTTCTCCTCGGAATACATACCACACCTCTCCGTCCCCTGAAGTGACCGGACTTCAACAACGCAAGAAGCCTGATGCGGCCTGGGTGAGGGCTTTCAAGGTCAAACAGCATCGCAACAACCGCTACAAGGAGATGGAGACGGGGGCGAAACCGACGTCGAGCTTCGAAGATGGAAATCGGAAATGGGGTTTGCCTGACTGAAATGGACCCACAGTGACTGATCATATTATTTAAAAGAAAAATCTTGCATGCCTCAGATTTGTACAACAGGAAGTATCAAGATCAGGAAAGCAGGATTCCATGAAACAAATATAGTGATTTTTTTTACTGACTATTTGTTATAAGCTACTGAAATTCTTGCATCTGATTGGCTGTGAGAAAATAAGTCAGTTGACTCATTGACAAAACTTTTGATGAAAAACCTTCCTGAAAGTGATGAAAGAAAATTTCAGATTTCTGACAAAATAACAAAATAAACTTGTTTTTAGAAAGGATGCTAGACTGTTTTTCGTTACCTATATACATGGTTAAGAAGAGGGAACGAGAGACTCCTTGTTATACGGCAACAGTCAATGTTCGTTTCTTAAAAATCAATATAATTTACTGATTATAGGGAGTATATAGGTAGTAAACCGTTGATATAGATTTAGTACACGGTTAGGCTATTTAGTAGCAATAAATCTGAAGGTATATAGGCAGCTGCAGTAGTTATGCTACAATTAAAATGATATCTATTTTTTGTGGGGGTTCTATTTTTAGTTTGATTTCGTCTTGATAAGTAATATTCAGAATAAAGTATTTACATTAACATTCATAAAAACAGTAAAATAATAAAAAATTATAATATTCCAGGTCTCATCAAATTCAGAAGTTTTTCTAAAAATGACTATTTCGATACATGTACAATTTAAATAGAAATATTTTAAGTTATCTTTGTTTCATGAGTAGAAGTCACCTATTCAAAGGAGCCAAGTTAGAAAGAGCATTTTTCATTGTGTTGTGAGTCGGTTTTTTTTTAATGAATGTTTGTGTTTGTAACACATATTAAAGGAAACCAAAACCCAAGAGGAGAAGCAATCGTATTGGAAAGAGTAAAATGAGAAGTACAATTTAAAACGAGTTTCATCAAAATCGGTTGTGAAATAAGCAAATTTTCAGATCCCCCATTATCTTTCAAATTGCATATTGCCTCATTCTGAGCATAATATATGTCACGGAAAATATAATTCACACCACATTATGTAAAGGTCAGGAGGAGATTATGTAAAATATGTAAAATAAAGGGAAAAACCTGAAAATTCGTGTCCAAAACAAATGGAGGGTTGTCCACAAAATCAGCCATTTTGAAGCATGTTTGCCAATTTGATGATACCCATAGTTAGTACAAGATTTTTTAAACGTAACTTGCCTATAATTATATAACCGATTTTGATGAAACTTGTTTTAGATTGTTCCTCTCATTTTACTCATTCCAATAAGATTGCTTTGTCTCTTGGGTTTTGGTTTCCTTTAATGCTTTTTGCTGTCCATGATTTGTGAAATGTGCTGAAAAAAAGTCTGTCGCAAGATTTGATATGTGATATTGTATTTTTTCTTGACTGCAATTTTATAACAGTACATCCATAATGATGTAATATCCCTTAATCAAACAAATTTGGTTTCAGACTTGTTCACTTTGCAATTCAATTTCTGCACATTGAATTAATAATTTCAGCTGTTTTATCTTACACGTTGGGTGTAATAGCATTCTTTTTATATAGAGATAATGATAATGATGTTTACATTTCAAATTTTACAGTAAGGAAATCGTGTTATTTATAATTTCGTATACATGAAATTATTTTCAAATCACTTTTGATTCTTTGGTGATTAAATGGCTCAAGTTTTCAATAAGTTTTAGAACTGAGCAATTGAGAGGTATTTTGTGAGTGTTAAAGTTAAATAACAACCTGTCTGTATGTTTAAATTAAAATTATCATATGCAATATATTTTTATCACTGTTATAGCTCTGTATTTCCAATGCTACAATAATATAATTCCTAATCTTATATATGAGTTTTAATACTATTTCGTTTGTAAATAAAGGAATGAATATAATTCTGCATATAAAAAAAATAGACACTGTAATATTTTGTCATCATTGGTCCTATGTGTGGATGGAAATAGATTTTATTTTTAATCTTTCTGTATATAACTCCCTTTAGACATCGACATAATAAAATGTCATATACCCTTATTCACGAAATATTGACAAGGAAAAAGTTAACTATTATTATCTTGGTCTACCATCAGTTCGTCCACTATTCATAGTAGTCGATTTGACAGTCTCATAGGCTCAATACACCAACATAGAAATGTTCTTCCGATGAAGTTTTTTTCTTGATTCGTGTTCCTAAGGGGTCCTAGAACAAATTCAGCTTGGTTGCCAAAAGTTGCCGTTTGGGCAATTTTGCTAATTTGCATAAATCCAAAATGGCCGCCAGATGCCATCTTGAAAACCTAACTTTTGAACCCCTGTCCACAAAATGATGAATAATGACTCGTTTTAGGGGTTTAGAGATATGTAGAACTGATTTCTGTTATCATTTTTGCAATATAAGGTCATCTTCAGGTCAAATCCAAGATGGCCGCCATATGCAATCTTGAAAAATTGACTTTTGTTCCCCTTGCCCAAGAATGACGAGTAATACCTCTACTTAGGGGTTTTGGGGTGTGCAGAATCCATTTCTGCTTTCTATTTTGCAATATAATGTCATCTTCAGGTCAAATCCAAGATGGCCGCCATATGACACCATCTTGAAATATCAATTTTTGAACCCTTTGTCCCAGAATCATGCATAATAACTCGATTCATGAGTCATTAGGTATGTTGATTCAATTCATGTAGTTATTTTGCACAAAGGATAATCTTCAGATAAAATCCAAGATGGCCGCCAACCGCCATCTTGAAAAATTACTGTCTGAGGCTTATACGTGTTAGAACTAATGTAAAGGAATTTCAGTAAGATACTCATTTCTTTTATTAATTCTCAAGTTTTTGTCCCAGAATCATGAATAATATCCCTCTTTTCGTGAGTTATTTGGTATGTTTATTCAATTTCTGTTCATAATTTTGCAATGTAGGATCATCTCCAGGTCAAAATAATCCAACATGACCACTAAACGCCATATTAAGAAAAAAAAACTACTTCCGAGACTATTGAACCTTGAAGAAGTGCTGTCCCTAATAAGGTTGTTGTTATGTATTGGAGCTCATGTAAGGGGATTTCAGTGAGAATGATTCATTTCTTTTAATCACTCCATTTTTAGTTTGAGGTCAAGTCATGTCTAAGATGGTCAGATGGTTGATAGATTTCGTCATTAACCGCTTACTTTAGAATTAAACCATTCAAGGTTTGGGCTATGATTTCGGGAGTTTTGATCCCTTTTTTTATTTCTGTGCAACCATACTTTTCCAGTGAAATGACTTTAAAGTATTATTTGAATTAAAAAGTGATTTCTCCGTATTTTTTTTCAAAAAAAATTGATTTAATTATTAACTTCCTTTATAATTATTATTGGACTTTTCCTCCTGACAAGAGCCATTGACTTGGTCAGCAGGAGTGCACTCTTTAGCCTCCTGCAGAAGATAGGCTCCCCAAGACTGTTCCACGGTCAGGATTGTTCTCATTCGTGAAATGTTTTACGGAAACGATGTCGCCCCTGCCTCTCAAGAAGTGGGAGTACAAGACCTAGTCATACATAACAGCTGCCTGTCTTGTGCATGTAAGGGGTTTGGACCATCCATCAGACTTTGAGACAGTCAGAAATCCTGATAGACTCAAGACACCGACTGTCCTCCAGATATGTATATCAACAGCACACACTCGTCTGGTTATGGTGGACTCCTCACCTACCTTGGACCGACTATATGTCTCTTGTCCCTTTCACAGGACAAGCATATAAGCATCAGGATTGTAAAATCTGTCACAGTCATGGCCAAGCTCCTGCACGGAAGTAAGTCCTGGAAAACGTACGCCGACCAAGAAAAGTGGCTAAACACCTTCCATGTCAGCTGCCTCGGACGTATCATGCACGTTAAATGGCAGGACAAAGTGAAAAATACAGAGGCCCTTCAGCGTACGTGCTGGCATCAAAAGCTTATTCTCGCTCCTTAGTCAAAGGCACCTCAGGTGGTTGGGGCATGTTTGCCCCATGAAACCTTGGCGAATCCCTTCTTGGATTCGCCAAGGTAAGGTAAGCTGTGTGATTGGTCTCACCCCATCGATAGATCACACCTCCGTTTTAAAGACACATGCAAATATGACATAAAACTTGCCGGCATAGACACTAACACTTATGAAGGTGTAGATGATAGTCGCCATCCATTCTATGGAGAGCTACTAAGTACAGGGGTCAAGACGTCAGAAAATAATCGGAATGCTAAATTGGCAGACCAAAGGCCTAGGAGGAAGGCTAGGGCAGCATCTCTATATAAACGTGTCTCAGCGCCATCCTCCTTCATCTGTAAAAATTTGCTCTAGACTGCCACTCTAGAGTGGTGCTCTATAGTCACTCTCGAAAATGTAAGGCCTAGCGCTACACCATCGTCTTTTAAGGCGAACTGATGCCTACCAATCATTGGACACATTGATTTAGAAAAATAATATTGATAAAACACTTTCAAATTGAATTAGACCCAATAAGCCTCTTACAAAGGTATGAATAGACCTTAAAAAATACACTCGAAATGGATAGCCCAAACCTAAAGAGGATTCATTCTAAGTTGAGCAATTAATGTTGAAATGAACTTGAGAATTAATAAAAGAAATGAGTATTCTTACTGAAATCCCTTTACATTAGTTCTAACACGTATAAGCCTCAGACAGTAATTTTTCAAGATGGCGGTTGGCGGCCATCTTGGATTTGATCTGAAGATTATCTTTTGTGCAAAATAACTACATGAATTGAATCAACATACCTAATGACTCATGAATAGAGTTATTATTCATGATTCTGGGGCAAAGGGTTCAACAATTGATATTTCAAGATGGCGTCATATGGCGGCCATCTTGGATTTGACCTGAAGATGACATTATATTGCAAAATAGAAAGCAGAAATGGATTCTGCACACCCCAAAACCCCTAAGTAGAGGTATTACTCGTCATTCTGGGGCAAGGGGAACACAAGTCAATTTTTCAAGATTGCAAAAGGCGGCCATCTTGGATTTGACCTAAAGATGACCTTATATTGCAAAAATGATTACAGAAATCAGTTCTACACATCTCTAAACCCCTAAAACGAGTCATTACTCATCATTTTGTGGACAGGGGTTCAAAAGTTAGGTTTTCAAGATGACATCTGGCGGCCATTTTGGATTTATGCAAATTAGCAAAATTGCCCAAACGGCAACTTTTGGCAACCAAGCTGAATTTGTTCTAGGACCCCATAGGAACACGAATCAAGAAAAAAACTTCATCGGAAAGAACATTTCTAGGTTCGGAAAATGTCAAATCGACTATAGGGTCTAATTGCCATTTCGTCCACTCACATGTCCAACAGCCATTCAGTCCACGTAGGCCTACCATTTGGTCTAATTGGACGAAGTGTTAATTGGGCGAAATGAATGAAAAGCGATGAAAAGAAAATGGGGATTAGACCAAGTGGTAATATGAGACGAAATGGCCATAGACGAACTGGTGATTAGACGAAGTGATGATTGGACCAAATTGTTATTGGACGAAATGGTTGGTAGACGAAATGTTGATGGACGGAATGGCGTTAGACCAAATGTTGCCGGGTAGACCATGTGATGAGTGGACGAATTGGCAGTAGACAAATTGGTAATTCATCATCTTGGCGCAACGCAGACCCACGAGAAAGCTATCTTCTCAAGTTATGTACCCCGCTTTTTTCTACAAGATCCGTCCCCTCTTTTTTGTCACGTTATGCATTCATATGGGTGGGCGAGGGAATTGGCAGAAATCCTGCCCCAAGCGCACGGATCAATGCATGGGGGCCGAGAGCCCCCCCCCCGCCCCTGTGGAGGAAAACAGAGAGAAAATGGAAAGGAAGAGGGGGATCGATAAAAGAAGGAGGAGAGAGAGGGAGAGAGAAAGAAAGAGAAGGGAAAGGGGAATGAAAGGGAAGGGGGAAACGAAAGATAGAGAAGCAAAAGGGCGAGAAAAGGAAAACGGGAATATAATTATGGAAGTTAAAAAGGACATCGATATTACGGACGCACCATTAGATATCCAGGGGGCTGGAAGTTTTCCCCTCCCCCCCAAAAAAAAAAAAAAAAAAAAAACTTGACCTGCTATATGAGGAAAAAATAAATAAAAAAATAAAAGAAATGGCTCACCATCAGAGTAAAAAAAAAAACAAACTTGGTCCACTGACAAAACATCTGAAAGGGGGAAAAACTTGTCTTAATGGAGTAAGGAAAAAATTGCTTAAAAAGGAAAGGACATTTTTTTTTGCATCAACCCAAACTTCCAGCCCCCACCACCGGGTATCTAATGATGCGTCCCTTTGGTTGCATAAAGTGCAGGCTCGCTAAGGTTTTTCTTTTACAAAAAATATTCCTTTTTTCCCAAAGCAATTGAAGATACAAAGAAGAAGAAAAAAAAGAAGAAGCCCGGATGTAAAATGATAATTCCTTCGTCAGGGGCAGATCCAGGGGCTGCTTAAAATGTTCTGATTTCAGGTCAATTGTTAGATTATTATTTCTTTTTATGTTTATTTTCTTCAGATCTGAAAATCTATTTTTGTAATCATGAACGCGAATTCTAAAAAAAGATGATGCCAGCAAGAAGTAAAAATTTAAATATACTGACCAGCCAAAGGACTTATTAAAGATATTTCCAGTGACTCATGAAAAGGATACCTCTCCCATCAATAATTATTGATGCGAGCGTAAAACGTGAGAAAACTTTTGATATTCCGACCTGAAACAGGACTGACAAAGAATATTTTAGTAAAGAAGACAGTCTGACAGTAAGAGCGCGGGCTGAAATTGTTTGTAGCGGAGATTCAGATAAAAAGGACATTCTATGCACTTTCTGTAATCATGAACAGGATATTCAATTAAATAATTCAAAGGAAAATGAAATTAAATTGTTTGAAAATTATGCTGAAATCTTTTGAAAGACATAAAGTGTAAAATATATTATCACATACCAATATGATACAATGAATTACCTTGTGTTTTTTGTATTGTACATACCATTCTCTTTCTTCTTTTTTGTGTCTTCTTTTTTGTGTCAGTTATAATATCGTTTTGTTTTGCGTGTTGTTTACCCTCCCAACTCATTTTCTCATTTCACCCCTTTTAAAAACCTTTTGGCAATTTTCTATTAATTTCTTTTATTGTTCATTATGCTACTATTACGTTATTGTTAATAATCTGTTATCCTGCTATTTTTAAATCAGTTCTTTTTCATTTTGTGTTGACCCCGATGTTGACTTATGCCTTTTCTATCTTTATGTATTATAATATAAATCAATATATGCAGATGATAATCACGAGCTGACGTGCGATGTGGGGGGCAAATGTTTACACCCAAAAAACACACCCAAGAAAAAAGGAAGAAAAATAAAGAGAAGCAAAGGAATAGGGGTTAAATATTATAATATTTTCCAAATCTATCACAAAATTAGATTCTTGTAATGAAAAGGTCGCAAATTTTGCTCACCTTCTATTACCTCGCTTGCAGGTTTTTAATTAATGTTTACCCCATACGCCATGGGTGGACCCTCATTTCTTTTTTGTTCATTATTTGTTAATAATCTGTTATCCTGCTATTTTTTAACTACTGTATTCTGAAAGAAAGAAACAAATTGACTATCTAGTTCTCCAATATGTGAGTCTATAAAGTAAAATGGCAGTAATTTTACCAACACCATACCTTTTCGAGCACGGCGCCAGATTTAAGAAGAGTTTGAGTCGTGAGCCCTGCTGCTGTAATGAAAAGTTATACTTATTTGATTTATTTAGAGGTGAGGATACCTTATTTATTGATCTTGTCCCCCTAAACTGCGAATGATTGGATGATATATGATATAAAGTTTTGATAATTCTCTTAATATCTCTCTGTTTCTTCAAACTTTCTTGACTTACCGGTTCTTGACTTGTGTTCCCCTGGCACTAGTCCCATGTGCTCAGAGTTGTGTCGGTATTTTCCCTCTCGGCTTCTCGACTTGACTTAACCCGGCCCAGCCCACTCATTCTATGAAGAAGGTTATGATATAACCTTGTTCTTTCTTACTCCTCCCTGTGTGGTGAAATAAGGTTGGCAATGTTTGGCTTATTTTCTCTTTTTCTTCGGGACAAACATGACAAATGCTTGATTTTTGACACCGTCAGGTTCCAAAAATTGGGATTGTCCCAGAAAACAAGGACATGAAGGATATCCTCATAAACCAAGACAAATCATGTCTTGATAAATTGAGTCTGTCCTTGTTTATGGGGACGTTTTTTTTTCACTTCCCCCTAGGGGACAATGACAGCAATTACGGAAATTGAGAGTGCTAAAAATAGATTCAGTGACCTCAATTCCCCCCAGTTCACCGTCTATTTTTCATGACTTACCGTCTTCCAATAATCTTGTTATGAAACCTGATATGTTTACATTGACTAGCACACTTGATTGGTGTCGGCACTTGACAGGTGAATGAACTTTCCTAGATTTCTTGTGTGAAGAAATCCTTATAAACTGAGACAGTCCCTGTAAACTGGGATGATCCCAATTTTCTGACCAGCGCCTCTACTGATGTATAATCTATTTAATATGTTAATAAATTTAATCGGTACTCACCAGTTCTTTTGATGTATTTTCTGCAGAATTCCCATGGATTTTAAAATCCTGATATATACTTCTTCATCATTGACGTCTTGACCTTTTTTCCTTATAAAATCTAAATCCAAATGATGTAAGCCAAGTAGTTTCATTAAGTGTTGTGTTATGAATTTCCTGTCTACTTCACTAAAGAGAGAATTGACCAATGTTTCATTTTTTTTTCAATTGCTTTTTTTTATCAGGTTTTCCCTGCTGTTGATATTGGAGATTCCATCTACAAGACCATGTTGCTTAGCAGCACAGGGACCACACTTAACCACACCCATCCATTTCACCATCCCAGATGACCCATCACGGTGAGTATTGCTCTATGCAAACACTTAGGCCCATATTATGAGGTCGGGTTTAACTTAAACCCAGGTTTATAGTTGTGGTTTAAGGATGGACAGCCAATTGTTACATAAATCACTAACAGTATAGATATAATATTTCAGCTCATTTGGCTCTCAAATCATTCATAATTGTCTAGGAAGTATAAATAGATGATTGTCTTCACCATCGATGACTCGGGAAAGAGCACAGTAAACATAAGAAACATGCAACTTAACAAAATATGTTGACACTTTTGGCTTCCCATAATTTAAGCGCAGAGTTAGACCATGGCCTGGGGTCATTTCTCTGGCTTTTTGCTAAGACCATGTGTAGTACTATTGTGCAAAGTGTAGTAGCAATATTTCTAATGGTTTATGATGATCGTTAATTTTGTCTGATATGTATAATGTTCAGTATGTGTTCTTGCTTGTTGGACTCTGTAGATAATTGCATCTATTGGATAACCAGAAGCATATATTTAAAAAAAAATCATATGTGATATGATGTTTCCTTTTTTTTACACTAAACAAACTTTCATGATTTAGATCTCTTCTGATCAGAAAACTAGAATCAATTTTGTTGTTTTTATTGTGTAGAAATCAAATCATATTTGCTTTTTAATGTCCTGTCTAGTCTTTGTACAAGGTCTTGTGTAATTTTTAATCAAGTAAAATAATTGGACTAACAGTATTTGAAATAAGAGATTCAATTAAAATTGCAGTCGCATCCAGTTTTATTGAAACTTCTATTAGAGAGGTAGTGATCTCCATCTATCTTCTTGTGTAGCTGTAGTACAGTACTTGGGCCAACAGAAAATTAATCTTTACTTGTGTCTTCTTACAGAACATTCAAAGTCAAGCCATCATCCGGCTTGCTCATGGACAAGCACCAGCTCTTTGTCTTCAAGGTCATACCAAAGGTCAAGGACAAGACTTTAAGACATCAATTCCGCTGCAGGCTCAATGATTCAGACAAGCACATCCAGGAAATAGACTGTCTGGGGTCATCAGAACAACCAAGAGTATTGCTTGATACTGAGGTAAGTATTTGTAGTCACTATGGGCCTTTTCACATGAATCTTGAATCATCATTGTAATGATGATTGCAATTCATCTTTAAAATCATTGGACCTTTCACACGCTCACTCGAAAACTGTGATTTGAATTCAAATTCTTGAGCGAAGGCGATATGTGTCCTTGACTTGTCAATCAAAGCACTGCATTGCAAATACAATTACGATGAGTTCATGACAATTGTATTATCTACAGAAGTGCTTGAAAGGTAATGTAAGTTCTGCCTCCAAAAGATGTTTTGGAGGTAAGCCTTCACACGCAAAGTTCGTATTGTAATTTGAGTGAAACTTAACTGGAATTCTCCTCCAGAGTGACTGTGATTAGCTTTCATGATTCTAATCATGTTTTAGTTTGGTTTTAAACGTGCTAAAAATTTGTCATTAACCACATTTTTCACTGGAATCATCATTTCAAATAACAATTTTTTCACCATGTGAAAGTGCAGAAGTTCACAGTGAAGAGTGTGATCGAAATAGTTCACAATAGAGCCTTCACAATTGATTTGGAACAGTTTTTGTCTTGCCCTCATAGCAGAGAAGACTACAGGCTCCACTTGTCTGTCATAACTTTATATAGACCTATTTCATGAAACTTGGGACATAAGGGTAATCAAGTATCACAGATAATTTTGCAGGAGTTTCAGATCAAGGACAAAGGGTCAATGAGCTTTGTATTTTAGTAAATGAATGAATCTAAATTCATTCACCAAACCTTGTCTGACCTAGTAACGGCATAGACCATGCATTCATCTTTGTCTCAAAGGTATGCACGACATGTGAAACTATCTAGCTATCGAAGTAACTGGTGATTCATTGTCTGACCTAGCAGTAATAATGAATCATGCATTCATTGAAGTCTCAAATTCCATTGTGATTATAAAATTCCTGAAGGTGATGCACATATTTGATTATTGGCATTTGTTTTGCATATTTTGAGTAGACAGACCCCTATGAATGGATGAATACTAACCATTGAAATTCTGAGAAGGGGGGGGGGGGGGTAGCTTGCCAACAATTTTTCCATTGTAGGCTTAACATTTGCATACACTTTTTTTGAACTGGTTGTGAATTCAAGTTATTCAAGTAATATTAAAAGTATGCAATGAATTCCTAATTGTACTCATGAATGCATGATAAAAGATTCTCATCTCCTCTCTGCCTATTGGATGAAACCACTGAATTATATTGTCAAACATTATGTTTATGCATGAGATTTAGGAAATGAAATCATTGCGTGGTTGTTTCTTCACTAACTGTCAAAAAGTTTGCTTATCATTTGCTGGAGTATATAAGACAGGCCTTGCTTGTGAATCTAATGGAGGCAGTGGGCAAGCAAGGCGAGTATGAAGAGACACTTAACAATATGTGACTAGTCATTTAATGATGATGTCACCGCATCAGCATAACAATAAACATGCACAACATGAACTCTACACCATATCATAACCCCAGCTTACCTTTATGCTGGCCTTGTTTATTATCTATTTATGTCGGCCTTTTTGGGCCGACATGAATGCAACTGTATACAGTACATACACTACAGTGTACTTTGCTGTGCAGCTTGTATCAGGGTTTCATTTCTACACGCTGTTGAAATGACAAAAACGAAATAATTTTGTGATTTTTGTCTCACCTGCAAAGAACTATGGTTAAGTTTTGTCATGGCTCTATCTCATTAAACTTGGGCATGCTGCTATATTTCATTCCTTAATGCAGGCGAGACTGCCAAATGCTTGTATTTTCTATTTTTCAATGTTTGTTTTATTCAAATCTAGATATTGGGTTTAGATCTAGATATTAGGTCAACGTTTTATAAGGACTTTTTAATCTCTTTGGTTGGCCCCTCATTCCGGAAATGTGTTCTTGTATGACAATATTCTATGTTGGTGAATGTGATGATTTGATTTAGTTGATTTAGATGATATGATGATTTTTAATTAGGCAGAATGACTTAATTTTAGTACCTGAAAATCAACTTTTTTGGTCTGTAGACCAAAAAAATGCAGTCCTGATTGCAACAATATTCCATTAAGATTTATTGTGTTTCTGTCCTGTAGAATTCAATTCTTGAGGCACCTTGTCAATAGTCAGAGCTTCATCCTTTTTTCAGTACAAATCATCAAAGTCACCCAGGCCTCTACAAATTGATGAAAAGTTTTGCTTTCCCGATAGAAAAAAAACCGCCTGCCCAATTTGTTTTTTTATAATTCTTTTGCTCTTAATTATCGTTTTATGACAGTATTACACTTCAAAGGTCAAGAGAAATAACTAATGAGAATCATGAAGTAAACACACATAGGCTATATATAGGTTTATTTTCAGCAACGTCATGACATTAGTTCTTAACTTCTTATTGCCATCATAGGCATGGATCTGCTAATTTTTACTCAGTTTTGCTAGTAGCTCACTCACACAGCCTTTGGAGGTATAAAACTATAAAGTCACTGCCTATTGTGATGACGAAAATCGCCAATTTCAGTCTGACGACTCATTATTTATTCGTTTGGGAACTTGCAGAGTCATGAAGTCACTTCAGTCATGAAGTTTGCAGCAAGCTCCTCAAGAATCGGCTGGCTCGCTCATAGTGTAGCGCCGATGTATGGAATATGCACACACGATGATATGGGTTTCCCCAGCCTCGTCATCGACAAATTGCTCAAGTAGCACATGCGCA
Source organism: Lytechinus variegatus (assembly GCF_018143015.1). Classification (NCBI taxonomy): domain Eukaryota; kingdom Metazoa; phylum Echinodermata; class Echinoidea; order Temnopleuroida; family Toxopneustidae; genus Lytechinus; species Lytechinus variegatus. The sequence goes on from NC_054749.1 coordinate 14,778,571, forward strand.
CAGTGTACTTTAGAGCGTAAGATGGCAGCTGTTCTTTGAATGAGTTACCTGGGGATTCAGTAAATTGGTGCTGATTTAACAAGATAATTGGCCAATAATTGTGTTTTATCTGATTTCAGTTATAATCTAATGGTCTTCAGGCGAATGCCTTAGGCTTGTCCTTTTATATTTTCCTTTCTTTTTATTACATTCTTTTCGTGTACATGCTGACCATTGTGTTTGTATGAATTTTATGACAGCAACCAATGAGGAGAGCCTTTATACAGAAATTATTATTTCTTTTAGGTAATCCCCAGGCATTGGTTGTTGTTTATGTTATTGTGTATATTGTATATTGTTAAGTTTCATATGAGAATTTGTTATGTTATTATGTTATGTGTTCCTGGAAATTAAATAAACATAAACATAAACATTAATTGAAACCTACTGTCATTTTAATTTATTTTTTTCTCTCAACAACCACTTGCCCGATATATCAGACAATTGACTTTGAGAAATGCTTGCCTGTACGTCGAGCGGGTTTGTCGTGCCCTGGTCACCATAGACAATACAATATGGACTGAAAGGAAAACTTAAATTAATAGATGCATGGTTTAGTGGTTACGACTCTTGTCTTTCAGAGGGACGTGGGTTCGAATCCCAGCCATGGCATGTTTTCCTTAAGCATGAAATTTACCCACATTGTGCTGCACTCAACCCAGGTGAGATGAGTGGGTACCGGGTAGGATTTATTCCTTGAGTGCTTTAGTGCCTATATGGCGGCTCAGCTACAGCAGGGGTAATAATACGATACCAAGTATCAAGTGCATTAGATGATTAGAGTATATGCAATTATAGTAGCTGCGCTATGCAAGTGGACAAATAGAACATATTATTATTATTCCTGCTGTTAATGGCGCAGCAAATACTTTTGACAAGTTGCCTTAGTTATGTAATATCTTTGACTTTTTCCCATCTCATTCTTGCAGAGTTCTGCTTGCAAGCCTTGCCCAAGAGCCAAGGTCAAAATGCAGATGTCATGACCTTTACCCATTCTGCACCTGTATTTCTGATGTAGATCTCTTCTTCCCCAAAAGCAGTCTCCTTACACAGTCAACACAGTTTGGATATTGATTGTAAGTGCATTTTTATGTTATTCATTTTGCATGACAGAGTAATTTTCAAATGGATTCCTCCCCCCAACAGGTCCACTGCTTCTTCTGTCTCCGGTAATGAATGATAGGGTAATCTAGTACATCAATGTCCTTCAAAATGCTTCTTCAAAATTGAGTCTTTAATTAGTTAGAATGTGCTCCGACTAAAAGAGTTTTGTTGTAGACTGGATAAAAAATGTTAGCCACTTTTCCACTTGTGTATCTTCATGATAAGGTTCTTTCAATATCTGGTTGTGTTTTATTGACAGGTAGACTGAACCGGATTAATGTTTCCAAATTGGAAGAGGTCAACAGAGCAATCTTCGTCTCATCAATCTCCAAGCACCTGTGCTTCTTCTGATACAGCGTCCTAAATCCTGGCTCACCCCTTAGCATTTTCTTGCGTCAACGCTGCGTATTGCCAGGACGCAGACATTTGCAGTCAAAGGCAACACAGTGCAATGAAATGAGCTATTAAAAACAAGGGAAATACACAGAGGACTTGCGTTCTAGCTCAGTAATTTGTCAAACACCCGCACCTGAACGCGACCATATTCTATAAAAGCAAAGATGAGTGGCAATGAACAATAGCGAGCAGCTTATGCAGGCCAACACATGTTACTGCTAGCTTTACCTTCATACATCTTAAAAGATGCATACCAGTTGTGGTAATGATCTCAAAATGGGTTCGAAGAGAATCCAATGAAATCAACACCAAAAAATATGTGCTAAATGGCTCCGGAAGAAAATGCGTAATAACTGAGAAATGAGAAAATTAAGCATGGAATTCCATTGAATGTCGGGTAGTGTTTTTAAGCAATATTGATTCTTTGTCCCACATATGCTTTTCTGTGTTATGGATCATCAGAATTATCAATTTTGAGTTAAGATATCTTGATTTTAGAAAGATAAGTGTACCGGATCAAGATGTATGATAAAAGTTTCAAATTAACCTCGATTTAAAAGACTTTCTCACGAAATAATTGTTTGCAACTGCTGTCTTTTTATCTTTAAGCTTGCATCACCTCACTGCATGCAACTCTATATGAGCGCGTACGCAAAAGTGCGAATTGCAACCAAATATTTTGTTGGGCTGCACTTTGCTAATTTCTGTAATACAGCAATATGCAGCCTATTAAAGATGCAAAGGTGTGAACCAGGCTTTACCATCTGTGATGCTGTCAACGTCAAGGGGATCCAGAGGTCTGATATCATGGTGAGCCTTCAAGCAGAGACTATTAAATTTTACATCAGTGTCAGAAATATGGGTCCCTTTTTTTGGGGGGGGGGGTTCAGTTTGATATAGGCACCTGATGTCGAATGTCGGGCATTTTTTGAAGCAATATTAATACTCATCATCAGAATTATCAATTTTGAGGTAATATTTCATGATTTTTCATGATAAAAGCAAAGATGAGTGGCAATGAACAATAGCGAGCAGCTTATGCAGACCAACACATGTTACTGTTAGCTTTACCTTCATACATCTTAAAGATAAATACCAGTTGTGTTAATGCTCTCAAAATGGGTTCGAAGAGAATCCAATGAAATCAACACCAAAAAATATGTGCTAAATGGCTCCGGAAGAAAATGCGTAATAACTGAGAAATGAGAAAATTAAGCATGGAATTCCATTGAATGTCGGGTAGTGTTTTTAAGCAATATTGATTCTTTGTCCCACATATGCTTTTCTGTGTTATGGATCATCAGAATTATCAATTTTGAGTTAAGATTTCTTGTCATTTTAGAATGATAAGTTTACATTAATGTATCGGATCTAGATGTGTCAGTGTCGGAAATGTCCCTTTTTTTTTTGGGGGGGGGTTCAGTTTAATATAGGCACCTGATGCTGTGGTAAAGGAAGAGTAGTGTGAATTAAACTTAATTGATCTTGAGTATCAATTAACATTACAGTGTTTAAAAAGTGTGGTAGGAATTGAAAGTTTTAGTTGTTAGAATTTCATTTTGGTATTTTTGCATCATAACTGTTTTCGGGCACATGCATTAATGTGATGTTGTATTGAAATGGAATGGTGACATACACTTTTTTTAACCTAGGTCATTTTGATCAGGGTACACGGAACAATTTTGCTAGGGGAGGGGGGGGGGGCCTGACTATGCTAATTTCACAATCAGATGGTAATTTTTACGTTTTTGTACATGGTTGAAAGTGGGGGAGCTGAAGCCCATAGGACAAAATTCTAGTCCATTATTAATTTTCATAATAAAACAAGTGGTAAAATAGATTTTTTATGCTTACTTTGTGTTTAGCTGCGTCCGAAGTGTGTAGCCTTCTCTCCTGATGGAAGCTGATGAGCACTTTCCTCTTGAATATTTCCAGACGGAAGGTAAGTCAATGCTTTTTTAAGTTGGCAACATTTTTGTTCTGTATCTCCTGAATATTCCAATGCTTGTCAATTCAATTCAGACAGAAAGTAAATCACTGCTTCCTCAAATTGGCAACATCTTTTTTTTTGTATCTGTTCAGTATTCAAACACTTGTCAATTGAATTTGGAAAAGTGGCAAATCACTGCTTTGTCAAATTGGCATCTTTTCTGCATCTCTTGAATATTCAAATCTTTTTCAATTAAAACTGCATTGTGTGATATGAAACAAACTGACCAATGACACTATCCATAACCCTATGGTGAACGTTCAAGGCTTTATTGTCTGGGTAATCTGTGTTGATTAGCTTGGTACCAAAATCTAAAAATGTCAAGTGGGTTATGAATTTTTGTTTTCAGCTTGCTTATTGGGATCCCAGCTTGTCCCAGTTCCCAAAATTAACTTAATGTACCGTTTAGGTCTCCAGACATGAAAATAATGGGATTTCATCCCGATCCTGGACCGAGCAACAACTCTAGAACAATTGCTCAGAGGGGGAGTGGACTGATCTCTGTGTGTGGTTTCTCATTGACTTTGTTGTATAGATAGCTACTTTTAATATATACCTTTGAGATAATTGTTCCAGATGCAGATAGGCAATTAGCTATAGATAATTTATTTGTTTAGAGAAACTATTCATATCTTTGAGAGGAAACATACTTTATTTGATACATGGTAACATAATTAATGCAGTTTGAATGTATCTAGGAGTGAATTAGTGTGCTATCATTCAAGTTCGGCTATATTGCAAGAGTACAGAATGTTGCATTATGGGTAACATATCTGGCCAGATTTGAGAAGTTGAGGACTTGAGGTCCCACTATTAAGGCAGGGCTCCACACTAACCCATTTTTTCTACTGGACCAACCTATTCATGTCGGACCAGTAGATACCCAGTTTTTCAAATTTTTACTGGTCCGAACCCAAAATCTACTGGTCCAAAAAAAACAAAGAAAACATTAAGAAAAGGCGCAAGTTTATTTTTCTAGCCTTTCGTTACCCCCCCAAAAAAAAAAATGAAGGACAAAAAGAAAGCAAGACCGAAACGAAGAAAGACAGAAACGAAGAAAGAAAGAAAGAAAGAAAAAAGAAAGAAAGAAAAAAGAAAGAAAGAAAGAAAGAAAAAAAGAAAGAAAGAAAGAAAGGAAGGAAGGAAAAGAAAGAATAAAAGAAAGGAAGAAAAAAGGTAAAGAAAGGATAGATGTAAAGGAAGAAAAAAAAGAAAGAACTAAAGGAAAGGAAGGAATAAAGAAGGAACAAATATAAGAAAGAAAGAAAGAAATGAAGGAAGGAAATGAAGCAAGCAATACAGAAAGAAAGAACAAATCCAGAAAGTAGTAAAGGAAAGAAAGAAGCAATAAAAAAGAAAGAGTAAAAGGAGAGATGGAAAGATTGACAAAAGAAAGAAAGAAAAAAAGAAAGAAAGAAAGGAAGGATTGAAAGAAGGAAGGAAGGAAGAAATGAAGGAAAGGTAAAATGATAGATAGAAGGAAAGAAATAAATAAAGGAAGGAAGGGAAGGAAAGAAGCAAGCAATTATAAAAAAAGGTAAATGAATAGATGAAAGGAAGAAAAAAAGAAAGACTGAGAGACAAAGAAAGGAAGGAATGAAAGAAAGAAAGAATAAAGGAAGTAAGCAGTCAAAAAAAAGAAAGGAAGGTAAAAAGATATAATTAACAAAGGGAAAAAGGAAAGAAGACAGATAGAAGAAAGGAAGGAATGAATGTAATAAAGAAAGGGCTGAGAGAAGAAATAAAAAAGAAAGGGTAAATAAATGATGGATGGAAGAAAGAAACAAAGAATGAAGAAAGGGGTAAAAAGAAGGAAGGAAAGAAAGGAAGAGATGAATATAGGATGGATGGACTCGAAACTAAAGAAAGAATGAAAGAAAGAAAGAAAGAGAGAAAAAGGAAATAGAGAAAATATTTTATAAAAGGATAGAAAGAAAAAATGAATTAAAGAAAAAAGGGAAATTTAAAAAAAAGACAGTAACAAAAAAAATCGAGGGAAGAAACAAAGAAAGATTAAGAAGGAAAGAAAGCTAAAACTATTATAAATAATTTATGAGTTTCTTTTTGGCTCAATTAAAATAGCTACGAAAGAAAGTCAGATACCAAGTGTATCAACACACACATAAATGCATATGTGGGGCTATTATGTATTCAGACGATATCACCCGAAACCCGATCTGTTTGAACCAAAACAGAAGTGAAAATTTCTCCTTTTACTGCTCACAAATGACAGAGTTGCTCCAATTTTTAGGAAATATGGACATTATAAGAGCCTTTCATGAGTATGAACCTTGAATTTTGACAGTTCTGTGAGAGATTTCTGCCAGAGTTTAGCCAGGCTTCGTTCGTGCGGGCAGTGGAGAATTTACCATGTGAGTTGTGTGGCTGACTACATGTACACTGTATGCATGCTGTATACATTACGTGCGATTCATTCTGTGTGTATTCTGTGTGTGAATGGCAGAATTTAACGGGGGAAATGGTTTGCTGTGAATTTGACCATTTCTGGAAAAGTTATTGGCCCAACAATGGTTTTTATTACTGGTCATGTCGGACCCTTAAATCTTGCTATTTTTGGAAAAATTACTGGCCCAACAATGATATTTTTTTACTGGTCATGTCGGACCAGTAAATCTTCCAATTTCTGAAAATCTACTGGCCCGACAGCGATTTTTACCGGTCTGGGACCGTCGGACCGCCGCTAGTGTCGAGCCCTGATTAAGGCTATTGGTTCCTTTTTGCTTTACATTTTAATTCAATATAGGATAACTTGCTCTTTTTGTTTATTAACAGATTAACAGAAGGTAAAAGCTGAAGAACGGTGAAAGCCGAGTGTCCTATCAAGTGTGCTAGTTTCTGCCAGCCGAACTCTCAGTATGGTTTCCTAGCAATGAGTAGTGATGACCACACTCTCAGGATATGGGACAGCAAACATATTACCAAGTTTATCCAGAGTACTCAAAAGGTGAGATAGCAGGGAATAGCAAGGCAATTCAATAAAATATGTACATCCGACCCCCTATATGTGGAACCTTCATGAAATTTTCTGTCTCTGATTTCTTGTTCTTTTGACAGTCTGTAATGTTCTCATTACGAAACTTTGTGTTTAAAAATGGATCTCATCTGACATCCCAATTTCAAATTCCAAGCTACTTTCACTCGCCCCCCCCCATCCCCGATATCAACAAGGAATGGTTATCCTTAAGTAAACAACCACGCACTCTCCCAGATAATCCACCTTCCCCCAAGGAGAAGTGACCTTCATAAGGCCTGGCAGAGAGAGAGAGGGTGATTTTTTTTAAACTTATTGTTATTTCGGCAATTGTGGGTCATTTTGCATCGTTCAAAATTTCATGTCGATCTTCATCTAAATTCCGAATCGTTTTTAGATATGCTAATGTCCTAAAACAAATAGAATACAAATTCATTCTTTCAAGATTAATGTCAGCCAGGAAGCTCTGAAGAGTTTGTTTATACTATTACGTAACAAGGACAGCTGCAATCCCACTCCATGCTGTTCATCAGCCTGTTGTGGTGGCAGGCATCGGTGTTATCGGCTCTTATCAGCAGCAGCAGTCACTAAATCGACCCCACCCCAGTTTAAACGCGAGAAATGCAACTTTCCCAAAAAACTGAAATTGGGGTGTCAATACCCCACTTGAGATCCCATTGACTAACACGCAAGGCATTATCAGCAGTCAGATGAACCCCACCCCAGTTTAAACGAGAGCTCTCCCAAAATCTGAAATTGGGGTTTCAAATACCCCACCTGAGGTCCCATTGACACAGCACGCAAGGCAATGGAGTTCCTGTGTTATAAGCTGGTGGGGTATTTTTTAAACACAGGATTCGCGTAATGTGAAAGGACCGTGACTTGGTCATTTTAGAAGTGAAGTAAGACTTGAGAAAAGTGGGGGTTGGACATACAAAAAGATTTAACATTTTATGGAATTGCCCAGCAATTTGTTGAAACCACAAAATTGAATATAGGATAACTTGCTAGTTGTGCTATGACAAGTACATTCCAGCTTATTCTCATAATTCCTGGAATGTGGTGAATATCAATCTTGTTTTCCCATTCACTGTAGTTGACCCATAACAAAAAGCTTAGTGTGTGCATTGTTTGGCTTTTTAAACATTTTATTACAATGTGCAATCAAGCATTCAAATAAACCAGACAATCAGTCATAAATCTTTTGGTTACAAGACCCATTACTAAGAGGCATTCTTTGTAAAATGGTTAATTCGTGACTAAATATTGAGAAAGTGTTTAATATACCACTCTACGTATTATTAACAATCTTTTCTCCCAATATCTTGATTTTGTGTCATTTTTGCTTCAGCCATTACAACATGGGAAAGACTGCTTTAACAGGGTAGAATACATTCCAACCTCCCGGTTATCTTGAAAACGACCTATAGACATTTTTTAACAGAAGCTATTCAAGGACACGATGAATGCTGGGAACGCACCAGTCATAAATAAACCAGTTGAATGTAAGTCAAGAGCATGCATCTAATACTTGAATTTGATTTTGGGCAAATTCATACTACCCGCTATACAACTAGCAGGCTTGATCACCCAGAATTAATCACAAGTATTTTTTTTTTTTGGGGGGGGGGAAGAACTCTTTTGTTTCTCAATAAATAAATAAGTACATATGATTTTCATATTATTGTTTTTATGTTACCATATAGATGAGTTCCCATCTGCCAGGATTTTGAAAGAAAAGATATTTTTAAATAGCGATTTCATTTCAATTCAAAATTTATTTCAATCAATCATAAAAATACAGGTATATACAAAGTAGGTAAAAACATGGGATTGGGAGCCCCTAGAAGTTTTCATTAAAAAAACTTGTGGGTGGGGCACCATCTTGCTTGAAGTGAGAGGTCCGTAACTTCTTAGATACTTATTTTGGTCCTATTTTGTTGTAAATCCAAATGCAAAGCAGAAATGTGTTCTTTATCACACAATATATCCAGAAATTAAAAAAAAATATGTATGTGATCAATCATTAAAAAAAGAAAAACTTTGCAAACATTACACCACCTTTTTATTTAGCAAAGGTATTATACATTTGTATACTTTGTGAAGAAGGAACAAAATTACTGCTATCCACTCTTACAGTAGATAATAGACACCATATCTACTTCCAAACTGATGTAGAAACAGTGTAAATGACATGTTTGAAAAAAGAGTTTTCTGACACATATCAAGGCTGCATAATGTACAAGACCTTGTAAATAAACAAACTGGGAGACTAGAAAGTTTGTCCCAATGCAAACTTGAATGTATTTCTTATGTACATTTGTCACAGTACGATGAATGTTTTTTTAATAGAAAATGATGTTAAAATGATATTTTGTTTTTTTTACTTTATATTTGCAGTCATGTCACTCAGTGTACAACATGGATATACCCCCTATTTGGAGTCAGCCATCTTCCAAGTATAAATGACAGAGATAGTCAATAAGAAACAAGGGCACGGCACCAATCTTGAAATCTTCATCTTCATCACGGAATGTCAGATGTGAACAGATATTGGTATTTTCCAGCTAAGTAATTGATTTCGATTTGATCCTGGTCAAAGTTTACTGCCCTGAAATACCTGTGTTTTGGTTCATGGAAGGGTCCCATATAAACAGAAATGCTTTCTAATCAATCGCTAATTCCAAATTTAAAAAATTACTGTTGAATGCAACCAGGACCCAATCAGTATAGTTGTTTGATATTTACAATCCATCACCAGTGTCCATTTTCTAGAACTCAAATTCAGGTGTTCTTTTAATTTGGGAGAATTCTGTCATGGAAATCAAACTGAATGAACCCAAACGTCAGTTCAAACTTTATAAATTTATTCAAAACATTTTTAATATCAAATTTGTGACTTGTATGCATTCACTTCTTAAGGAACCCATTTTGTACATATATTTTATGATGACTTTTGTGTAGCTCCAAGGAGCAGGTCCAAGCTATTATTTTCTTTGCTAATAGTACAGAATATCTTAATTATTTGTTATTTTATTAACAAATGCCAGCTTTGTTACTTGTAAACAATGATTTCTTGGAGTAGATATGTTGATTAAGGTTAAAAAAATGTGGAATTATTGTGAGGCTTGTGCTTCATTATAAAGATACTAGTAGTGTGTTAATTACTTACAATGTAGGCCTTAGAAATATTAGAGGAGTTAACTTAGTTCGAAGTTTTTCTTGATGAAGTTTGTAGTTGTGTTTTTATTGTGCTGACTCTTCTGCAAAAGTGGATCCGAAGGTTTTCCAGAGTTTTTCCCTTTTGAGTTTTATCTCTGGTTTTTTACCCTGGATCTACTTGTCGTAGAATTGTTCAGCACAAAAATGCGCCCCATGAAATATGCGCATGATACCTACATGTGACCAGCCACCCCAAAACAAGTCGCCAAAAAAGAATTTTGATATTTTCATTGAGTTTGAAAAAGCACATCCTAAGCTTTGAAATGATATATAACTTGTCAAAATTGATCAATAATAACCAACACAAGTGATTGATCAAATGTAGAAAAACTAAGTGATAGCTTAAGAAAAATAAGGAGGTTTAACAATTGAAGTTCAAGGTTCACTTAGGTATGAGATCTCCACACTTGATTCTCACTGAAACTCCCAAGCAGTCCACAAAAAACTGTGGTAATGAAACTCTTGTATCTTGTTTTCTATTCAACTTCACAACTTAAAATTCTGACAGTACGGCAAAGAATTACTCTTTGATTAATTTTTTTTATTAAATTTTTGTTTTATGAAGACCAAATTTCTCTTTTGGCTATTTTACAGAGAGCCTTCCTTGGTGACTTATTGTTGAGTTTGGGGTAGTTGGTCACATACAATACTTATTCAATATCATCAGTTATTACGCCAAGGATTATAATATAAATATTTTCAATTACAGACTATTTTGATTGGTAAGTTAGGGAAATAGGATGTATATCTGTCCTGTTTTTATACTTGGTGTTATATACGTTAAAGTCCATTGATATAACGGTTAGCAGGTATTAGAAATTTTGTGAGTGTAATTTTATGTTACTGGGGCAGTAAAACATCATATTTTGTTTATTATAAAATATCATATTACATAAAATTTATACAAGATCAATGGTTATTGGAAATATCAAATAATATGAAATGAAAAAAAAAATTAATAGTCAAAGGTCATTTGAGGTCAGTGATCTTCAGATTTATTATCAAATGACTTTTTTCTCTCTTGAAAAATGAATTTATTCATCTTACATTTAGATATTTTCAAAGCTATTAGCAGTGCTGCTCTATTGAATAAGGTAATGCATGTGAGACTGCCAGAGGCGTTCCACTTGTTTTTTTCATGAAGAAAAAAAGTCCTGTATCATTTTAAAAAATTGCTTTTATGTCATCACATCATTCTAAATTCATTAAAAAGTTTATGTCCCTAGCAAAACAATTCTGGGGCCTGTAACACAAAGCTTAGCAATGATCGTAGGACATGTTTGTATGATTGATTCCTTTGACTACAAGCAGGGTGCGACATAAGCACTTGCCCGACTGCCCGGGGCAAGTAAAAGTTCGAGTCGGGCAAGAAGTTTTGGTCTTTACTTCAAAACACTTGCCTGAGCAAAATTTTCACAGTAGAGAATGACCAAAAGTAGGGTTGATATGATATATTGACCCTAATTTTGGTCATGGCATGCAAGATAAAATCACTTTGGAAAATGAAAAACAATAACAGAGTAGATCTGTTCAGGTCAAAATAGAGAAAAAGTTCAATGGTTTATAAAACGCAAAACATTCTTTTGAAGACGTAAAACTTTATTTTCTTTGGTTTTTTCGGGGCAAGAATATTCTAACTATTTGAAAATTTACTTGCCCGACTGGGCAAGTGCTTCTAAGAAGTTATGTAGCACCCTGCTACAATGTACAATCAATTGTCACTATCAATCTCGGGACCCTAGGAGTGTTTCACAAATGGTAAACCTGACTGAAAGTCAAGCATGTTCGTTAATGATATCTAATGCATTGTCTTTTTGACTAAAATACACAGAAGAACACCTCAGAGTGTGATCCAACCAATAAGGTGGTTCATTAATTTTCCCACATAATTGGGAACAGTGATATTTAGTCACAGTCACACTTTAAATCTTTGTGAAACACCCCTCTGATTTGTCTGTTATGTTAGATACATATGTATGCCAGATAGCTTGGACCTGCTCTATAGCACGGCCATAAGCAGAATTTTTGTTTGGGGGGGGGGGGCAGAACGCATAATTTTTTTCAAAGAAACTCAAAAGCGAAGGAGCGAGGCAACAGAATCTGTGATTTGGGCGCTTTTGCATTTTCTAAATTAAAATTGGAAGATCTCATGCACACTTTTGGTGAATTACGTAAAAAATTGTCATGAAATAAATGTGGGTTTTCAAAAATTTTGGGCTGCTCCCCGCTGCATACGGCCATTTCCTATAGTAAACGATTGTCTGTACTATATACTTTGTATTCATGATTTTATTTTTCTTCCTTGAAACATATGTAAGACCGGCAGCCTAGAGGATTTATTCAAGTTGGAGGACCATAGCAATTGACCTCATTGAGTGATGGTGTAGGCCCTGGACCTCACAAACATGGCTTCCTGTCTGGTTTGAGCTGGGGTCTTCTTGCCAGAATCACTCAATTAGTGACATCATTACCAAGAGATCTATTTTTTGGTGTGCAGAGGAGGGCACTGGACACTGTTGTGCATATGGGATACAGCTTCTAATGTAAGTGCTTTATTGGTAATTTCAGTGATATTCTGTGTAGCCTAGACTATGCGAGACAATGCAATTGGTTTTCCATCAATTATCAGAAATATTGGGTAACAGTTTCTCGTTCATTGGGATTTTCATCTACATTTTGCCTCAGTTGCACTTTTGAATTCATGACATTCTCTTAAATCTCTAGAAAGAAATTCTTGTCATGGAAATGTATCAAAACATTATTCCCGAAGGCAAGTTTGATACATGTGTTGGGAATTATATAAAATCCACATTCTTCTTTCTCTCCTTTTTAAAAGGACTTTTAAACCCTTCTATTTATCATTATGGACACTTCTACCCATTCTGTTGGTGTTGGGTCCCAATTAGTTGACCTTTACTGTAGTCTCTCTATTCTTCCTTGTACATCTAGTCATTCCCTTTCTTATTCCCTAATCCTCTTTCTTTCTCATTACTCCACCACCCTCCCCTCATGTTTCAATTTCTTCTCTCCTTTTACCTCAATACTTGCATTATCTGTTGATCCATCAATTGCCATCTTTATATACCTCCCTGTACTATCTGCTCTAGCTGTTGCTCTAAAGTTATCCATTCACACCAATGCAACATGATACTTACCATGACTGATATAAAACATGCTACGAAGACAGAAAAAATGTTTACAAACGAATGTATTCATATTTACAATCTTTGATCTGAATTTTTTAAAATGTTAGTTCAGAACCGTGATAGAGCAGTATGAATTATTTTGCAATAAAGTTACTCCCTTTTTTTCTGTACATGATACTTTTTTTGTTCAGATCCATTTCAGTTATGCCCCATTCACCATAAAACTCATGTTTGTGCGAGTGTGTATCCATCATGTAATCACAGAACGTGTAGAGATTTAAGTTGCCCGCGTTGGAATGATAAGATATGTGATGAAGGTTGATTCTCTTCATCGGTTCGTCTGCCCCAAAAATTATTACCCAACTTTGGGTACCGGTAATGAGTTTTAACCCATTTTTATGAGGATTGTGTGCTTAAATTATTTTTCCACAATGTTTAGAAAGAAAGTAAAAGTCTCCTACAATCACAGCAATACATGTTAGTCTGTAATCCAGTTTCAGAAGTGCAATGTCAAATTTTGATTTCTATCTTGCCAGCAATTGTTGTTTTCTCTTCAAGCTTGTATACAAGAGCCTTGTCATTGTTGTGTTTCTAGTTTACCTTGTATCAATAACTGCTTCGGATTTTTGATTGTTTGTCAAATTGTATCAATGGAGTGGTTTAGCTAAGACAGCTTTGTAGTGGCATTGGTCAAGTGCGATCGAGAACTGGTTTGCAGTACAAATTTACCAGTTATAATCAATTGGGTCTGGACAAGGATGGGGAGAGAGGAAATGTTGACTAATGTTTGAAGAGAGCACAGCTTACTTCCGGGAATTTGTTTCACTTGCATGTGACATCTTTAGTATTTAGTGTTTGGAAATCTGGTTATGTTGTGATAATCCCCAAGTACTGTCTGACACAGAGGGAAGTTGATCTTCCAGCTTGTCCTACAAACAGAGCTCTTTAAGACATCATGCTATTGGACATTGACGTGCTGATATCGAGGAGCCTGTGCCGTTCATTTTTTTTTTATTGGTCTTGGTCATTTCTTTGTCTTTTCCATCCATTTATGGTGTTTTCCATTATATTGGATTTCATCAGATCACCGGTAATATCATTCTGATGAAATGAAAGGCAGTTTGAAGTCGTGGAAAGTCAAAATTTCTCAACCAGGTCTTGGGGCTTGACATAAGGTGATACCAGGCTGTTCATCCATCTTCCGGTCTGTGGGCAGGATAGTGATCCACCAGAGTTTCAACCTTTGGAACTCACCAGTTTCCATGTTTATTCAACCATTGTTATATCTGGTAGTTTCTCCTCAGGGAAAATTTAAAGTCATATCCAGACTAAACGAGCACTTATTCACTTGGCTGGATTTACGTGAAAGGGATTGCTACGTTTCCAAAGGCATTGGATGGAATTTGGCATATCCGATATTGTTGATCCAGTTATTCAAATTTATGTTAGCTCTCCTGGGCTTAAATTTCCTCACTCCAGACCGGAGCTGCTTCATGACATATGGGTCTATGAGTCATTCATTGTGGTCATGAAGGATGGTGACATGGCCTATGAGAAGGAGCCAGAGTGGAATGACTCTTGGAGACCCGAGCATGGTGATCAATGAATGGGGCTTGTCACACCTAGGAACATCCTGACATAGATCAACGACTGTGGAAAGTACCATGGCAGGGAGTATGGTGTGCTCTGGTCTATTAGCAACCCAGTTTTGAAAGTCTCTGTTTGAAGATTAAGGAGTGTAATTTTATGACTTTAGAAATATTGTCGCAACTGTCAATGACCCTAGTATGGCAACAGAAATGGTTTCCCACATCCAGTCTGGAATGAGTTTTGGAAATATTGTTAGGTGCCGTCTGTGAAATTAGAGGTTGCATAGTTCCAACTGTCAATGTGGCCTTAGAAAATGTTGCCTACATCCAGTCTGGAAGCAGTTCGAGAAATGTGATGTGATGCCGTCTGTGAAATTTGACATTAGTGACCCTTTGGCTAAAGACATGGTTACCTATTTCCAGTCTGGGACGAGTTTTGAAGTTGATTGGATGCAGTCTCCGAAGTTTGACATTGCTCCTTAATGACCCTATGGCTACAGAAATGGATGCCTGTCTTCAGTCTTGAACAGGGTTTAGAACTCTCCTGGGTGCCGTCTCTGACATTTGACATTGCGCTTCATAACTAGGATTCATGCATTTACTGTTGATGGTTGATAGGGGGTTATAAACCATTTGTGGGATTGAAAGTACACTTCCTCAGGACAAGCCTATGTTGAGGGTTTAACCTATTTAGGTGTAGATTCACACATCTTATCAGTTCAACTGCCCCTGCCTTGTCTCTCAGAGTTGTGTGGAAATAAGTGATGGATAAAGTATGCAAACACAAACATGCGAACACAAACATTTGATCCTGTATGAGAAGGTGAATGAAATGATGGGGAAAATAAGAAAAGAAACAAAGGGAAAAAACAACAAATGATGTTTCCTGGAGGTTTCTTTCTAAATAAAATAAACAATTACATCATGTACAGATAGGGTGTGTTATTAATTTGCAAAATTGTGATATATTCCATTTTCTTTTTTTTAATGAAAATGGCCCCCCCCAAAAAAAAAGAAATATAATAAATAAAAAAGAAAATATAACAAATGAATTGATACAATATATTACTTAGTGAAAGTTAAAATAAATTATTTAGAAAATTGTATATATCAGTCATGGATAGTAAATATTAAAAGGATGTGAAATGGATTAACAGATTTAGGGAGCATTTCATGGAGTTTTTTTAGTGATCATCACTGACTAATTTGCTCTGAGACAATCAGATGCAAGGATTTACACTAGCTTTTTACACGTCAATGAAAATCACTGAAAAAGGTTTTTCATTACATGCTCACTTTAATGGCAGAGCAGGGAGGTATTAAGAGAGCACGGTTAGTGGATTAACAGGTGAACATGTAGAGAGGAGGAAAGGGGGACAGAGGGGAGGGGGGGTGAGGAAGGGAGCAGATTAAAGGAAATAGGGTGTTGACTTTGTTGAAGGATGAATAGAGACTACAAAGGAGATCAACAGATTAATGTTAAGGAATAGGGGAAAAGAAGGGGATGGGAAAAGAAGGGGGTGGGGGTACAAGAAAAATGACAGAGTGTGACCCCCCCCTCCATACAATGCATTGTCTCGCATAATCTTGGCTACACCAAGTATCATTGAAGTTGAAAATAAGGCACCTACATAATAGATGCAGTACACCATGCATGGCAGTGTTCGGTGCCCCACCCTGCACACTTCAAAACAGGCCCTTGATAGTGGTGTCACAGTATTGTGTGATTTTGTCAAGGAGACTCCAGCTCTCATCGGGCTGCAGGCCAGTTTGTGAGGGGTAGGGGTTTGCTTCATTGCTCAAGGATCAGTTGCTATGGTAACCTGTAGACTTGAATGGATCTTCGAGGCTGTTGGTCATCTTTTTTTAAACAATTCTATTTAAAATATAATCAAATAAACTTCCTTGAAAATGAAATATTGCTTTTTTAGTAATGTGTACCCGTGTGACTTGCCGTTCCCCCATTTAAATTCACAATGATCCCTACCCTCCTGCCTTTTGTGGCAACATGACATTTGGGGGCTCCATTTCATAGAGTTGCAAGTTTCCATTATGGCAACTACCATGGCAACAGGGCTCAGCAGCCAATCAGAGTCAAGGTTACCATGGTACATGTAGTTGCAATAATAGCAGAGTTAAAACAGTTGCAACTCTTTATGAAACGGGCCCCAGCACCTGTACCAATTGCTCCACTGCTAATTCCTCTAAACATATTGACCTGGGAGCATTTCCATCAACTTTTTCATCCAACATGTCAGATCCGACAACTTTATCAGCCAAGAAGCTCCGTTACTATGGTACCAGCACCGTTACTATGGTAACTGTCTGATAAAGTGTCTGACAAGTTCTATCATGAAACGCTCCTCAGTATTCTCAAGGTTTCAATTGTACCATGGACTAAGATTTCTTGTTTTAGATCATGCGCCCTTCGCCAAAAGCGCGCATTTTTAATTGGACTTTTCTAAAAAAGTGTACAAAATTTGTAATTATGTACACAAATCTGCATAATCCATGGTTTCGGAGTATGGTACCATTGAAACCTCTTTCGAAAGTACGGGTCACTTGGTTTGAGTTTTATTTTGTTCAGAATACCACCTATTTTGCTTAATGTTTGGATTTTGGCAAGGAGCAAATGTTGCAAGGTCAAATGTCATGGAAACTTTATTGCAAGCCAAGCATGACATCTTTCCTGAAACTCCCTAGCTACATTTATCATGTAGGGCATCCAAATCAAGGCGGCTAACATATTATCATTGTACAAAATTTTTCGATTTTGTTTAAATTTTGACAAGGCTCGCCAAAATAAAATTTCATGCAAGTGATAAAATCCGATTTCTGTTTTATCATCTGAATTACCTTTTTTTGTATTGTATATTACGCATGAATGTACTCGAATGTGTCACCATGTTTTATATTTGTGTTACAAAGGGCCCCAACGAAAACCAGCTTGTTGCTGATTGGGCTACCCTTCTTTTAAATATTTGAAATAAATAAAATAAATGCACACAATATTATGTTGGTGGCAATTGATCGACTCCCAATATTAGTAAAATGGGAAAAACATAATTTCTGCTTCTAGAGTACTTTCAAGAATGTCATATTTTGGCTTGCAGTGGGTCATTCTCCTCCCATCCCTTTCCCATCTCTGTAAAATGTTGCAAAATGGATTGAAATCAATGGCAAATATTTTTCTTGTCATTTCAATTTGAAATATCCACTAAAATGAAAGTTAGCTTGTTCAATCCCAAAGTTTTCCCCATAACAAAAAAAAAATACGAAGAGTAAGACATTGTCATTAGTGAGTGCTACAAGAACAATTCACTTTGCAACATTTCAGGCCAATTATAAATAGGGGATGTGTCATTTTTTTTTATAAATGAACTTCACAAAATGGAAATAATTTTGTTGAATATATTTGTGATTTTTTTAGACAATGTGCTTTATATTTTTTCAGAAATTTGATCAATTATCAATGCATTATGAGGCACAAAGCATGAGTAATGTATCATCACATTTACAAATGAAGACTGAATATTTCTTCAAAACTGAATGTCAGGAATAAGTTCCATTTTTTGCTGAAGTGATTGTTGAATCGGGTAAACCACTTTGTAAATGCATTTCATGAAGTTCATATAGAAGGGGGGGGGGGGGGGTGGGAGAAGCAGAAGAAAGAAAAAGGAATGAGGAAGAGATGTATAAAAAAAGATTGCCAAAGAAGGTGCATGGGATGATGGTTGTTTGGCGAGAATGATTATGATATTAAAGCAATGGTTTAATGTAAAGTTGCAGATTGAGCTATAATTATAGACCAACATCAATCAGGGGAAATAAAACAAATAATTTAGGTGAGAATAGGTTAGGGAAACATGAATGAGGAAGAGATGCAGAACAGTGCTCAAGGTAACCTGGATGTGCAAAGGGGAGATGGTGAAGAATAAGATCTAAAGGATTTAACAAAGGATAAATAAAGTGTGAATTTGACATTTATAGCAAAATAAAAATTTGTAATGTGAGAATGCTGTTAAAACAATAGTGTGCCCCCCCCTGAAATCTTAATCTTTGGTTAAAACCTTTTTTTTGGGGGGGTTGCTTGCTCGCCAAATTTTTCCTCGGAAAAATGTGCCCCTCCTTTTGGAAAATCCTGGATCCGCCCCTGATTTTATGCATAAGGGGGCACTTCAAATGCTGGGTCGAAAAGGAAAGTTTGGAAGCTTTACAAAGGAGGAAAGTGTCAAAATGATGAGTGCAAACTAACAGAGATGAGCAGAGAGAAGGAAGTAGAGACAGATGGGGTTGTTAAATGAGCAAAACTCTGTAGAAATTGGGAGAGAGAGAGAGGTGGAATGAGAGAAGGGCAAGTCACATATTGAACAGGTACACAAATAAAAACAAGTAGCCAAAGGAAGGTATAACACAATTATTTAACAATCAATCGTCTAGGCAAAATAATAGTCTAAAGAAACAAGTGAAGCACCTCTGACAGTCAAGCCAGGTGTCCATTTCATATAGCTGTTCGTAGCGTTATGCACAATTTGATGCATGACTGTAACATGTTCTTAGGTCATAAAACCTTTGACCTAGACTGATACAGGGATATCACATAGCACAAGAAAGGATCACCAGTCGTGCATAGTATCTTCAAAACAGCTTTATGAAACACCCACCTGTATGGGTTTCAATATAGCACCAGTGCTGACTTTGAAAACAACTAAGATTGAAATATTTTCACAAATGGAGAAAAACCCTATTCATTTGATAATAAAATACTATATTTGTAGACCTCAAATGACATTGACCTTTGACCTAGACTGAGAAAATTATATACTTCATATCATTTGTAATATCAAGTAAAAATTTAAAAAGGTGATCCAATTTCATCTAAAATTACTTTTGACCCTTTTTTTACCTTTGTCCTTGACTCAGTAACCACTAAACATTTATTTCATCAAATTTATGATACCCATTGGTCAAAATTGAGCATAATTAACACACACACTTATAATTTCAACATAATCTTGAAAATTCAAAATTATTTTGGTTAGGACTTTTAAGTTGATATGAATTTACTGACCCCAAAAGACCTTTGACCTTCACCTAATGACCTGAAATTTCATTCATCCCTTTGCCTATACTTTATAGCCATTATATATTAGTCGTATGCACTATGCAATACCATCTTGAAAATTCAAAATCATAACTTTGTTTTTTATAGACTTTTCAAGAAACCAGAAAATTGTCAAAGTTCATTGAATTTAAATTACCTTTGACCTTCATCATGTGGTGTCGAACTCATGGAAGATGATCAGTGATCTGATTACCCTATGTTCAACTGCCTTAACATACTTTAGATCAATATAATTTCAAAGTTATGCCATTTCAGAAACTTAACATTAGGGTAGGATTTCAATGTTGACGATGCTGCTGCCATCAGAAGAGCGGTGTATATGTCGTGTCTGCTAAGCAGGCATGACAAAACTGCAGTTTTCAGAGGAACTTGTAATTCAGTGTTACTAAAAGTGCTTTTCAAATGATAGGCCATACCATCTCGGGTTGGGGAGATACCAGTGATTGAAATTAAACAAAATTTTCTATTTTTCAAATTCTATGCACATTTGCTGTGTAAAACAAGCAATCATTAGTGCAGGCCTATATCAAGACACAATCCATATTCATCAACGTATTTTAGTTATATATTTATTCAAAATATATCATATATTATATATACTGTATATATTCACATGTATTCGTTTATATATTCATTCATCCATTTCCGCAAGGTTCAGCACAGAACATACATACATTGTATAGTATACTCATTATGACCCAAGTAATAGTACACAATTAGCAAATAGTCATAAGCATGATGGTTTTAAATTCGAAATAGTACAAAATTCGCATTCAGTGAGAGAGAGAGGCACTCGGCTACACCTTGTTGCACAGAGCGTCTTCCTTTTACCTCGTGTGAAATATTGAACCATTGCACGAACAAGAATATTCACTATTTGTGTTGTACAATGCCTCGGAAGTTAGCGGAAACATGAATAATAAATTTTCTTCTCAAGTTAATTTATGGAAATGAGTAAAGAATTATTGGAAACAAAAAAGCAGCAAAATCCCTCTATGATCCAAGCACGCATCTGGGCCCTTTCTTACAAAGAGTCATGATTGATCCGATCAATCGTAACTCTATGGAAACCCAGCATTGTCATAATTTTTTTCTACGAAAAATTTGCACTGTGTCCTTTGAATGCAAAGAGATGTGCAGTGAATTTTTAAGAAAACAATGAATGCATGCATATACATTACAGCTAGAAAATATTTTGAACAAACATGCATAATAGATGTTGACGTTGCTGGCCGTCCATAGTTGTGATTGATTGGATCAATCGCGACTCTTTGAAAAACGGGGCCTTGATCTGCAGCACAGCTTAGGTAATACGCGTATTGAACCTGCATTTATTAACGATGCCAAATGAGCTGAACCGAATTTTGACATCATCTATTACATTAAGCCATGCAATATGGTACATTTTGTACAGTATGTGTGCAACGGTAGCCTACAGATACTGCACATTTAGCCCTCATTCGCTTTTTTACAGTATACAACAAGCTATCGGGCATTGTACAACATTCACAGGTAAGATATCTCTTGAAATGTTGCCATGTACACCTAGGTATCTCAATTAAGATATATATTGTCATAAGGCTTTTGGACATAAGCCTAGTAAAATAAAAATAACTGGATGTAACTATTAAGTGTGAAATAATCTTGAAATGATATAGAATTATCATTATTATTATGGGGGCGTCGTGGTCTAGAGGTTGCAAATCTCGTCTTCCAATGAGTGGGCATGGGTTCGAATCTCAGCGATGGCATGTTTTCCTTCAGCAAGAAATTTATCCACATTGTGCTGCACTCAACCCAGGTGGGGTGAATGGGTACCGGTAGGATTAAATCTTTGAATGCACCAAGCGCCTTTAGCAGCTGGAGCTATAGCCGGGGTAATATGAATCAGAAACTAGATACATCGGCGCCTTATAAATGATACATATTATTATTATCATTTGCAAGTTACAAATGAATACCAATGAAGGCCTAAAAGCATATAACATGTTCTTTTAATATCAATTTGATTACTAATTCAGAGACAGAAAACAAACTTGTAAGCCAAGGAAAAGTTTAATAAGAGTGATCCTTTTGCTGACCTGGCGTTTGGTCATCCAATAATATAAATGAAATGAAAATGACCTAAGTCCTAAATGAATAAAAAAGGTAAAGTTATCGGTGGTGTAAGATGGGGAATTTTTCCTGCATACACCTAGGCCTTGGGCAAGCATTAAAAATTCCACCACTTCCAATTTTCAATGCTGATTGCTTCACTTGTATCAGATTTGAATTCATTTTCAAATACATAGGACCTATAATTTTCGTCAAGCAAATGAGCCAATGAAAAGCTGTGGAAGTTCAAACCCTCATAGCTGCAATTCTGGCGCATTTTCCATTTGTATAAAAAAGTTTCTGATTTTTTATTTCCCTTTTTCTTTTCTGTTTTGTGTTTTCTGCTCCCTCTCAAATTGCTGCCCAGATGTATCACTTATGTTAAACTAATTTTTTTCACTAGGATGCTATTAACACTGTACACCAGTCATGTCTATGAAAAGGCAGTGATGAAAATTACTGTATCTGAATTTGAGAGGAAGCATGCAAGGAAGCAAAGCGACCAAGCTTCACAAAACATTGCCCTTAAAAGTCTCTAAAGAGTATAAAATTTGACGCACTCTCCTTCAAAAAGTATTCCTTCAGGGGATCACCGTAGATCACATACATGTAATGTTACCACCTTAAGTCCAAAATAAGCATAAAATAATCTAAACGATATATGTTTGAAATTTAAGAACAAAATAATATGATATTGCCTCCTCTTTTAGACTATTAGAGACTTTACGATACGACACAGAAATGTCCCAGAGAACGCTAAATATG
Source organism: Lytechinus variegatus (assembly GCF_018143015.1). Taxonomy (NCBI): domain Eukaryota; kingdom Metazoa; phylum Echinodermata; class Echinoidea; order Temnopleuroida; family Toxopneustidae; genus Lytechinus; species Lytechinus variegatus. The sequence continues at coordinate 14,801,033 of NC_054749.1, forward strand.
AACACAGAATTAATTCCAGCATACACGTAAGCCTTTGCGTAATTTATAAAATGGCTATTTTCCTGCATGAACAACTTAGATGTAGATTGTAAAATCTTGTCTCTCTTCAGTTTTTCTTTTTTGGAATTACACATTTAAAAGAAAAGGATTATTGAGCAGAATAATGTTGTTGCATGCATAGTAGGTGAACTGATTTGGGTTGCCTATTTTCTTCCATTGAAATCCTATTCAATGTCTTCAAGAACCTTCCTGTCAAGTAACGGAAAGTCCCTTGGGCTGGTGGTACACCTACATGATCCTCGATCCCCCCCTTAATTTTGATAAGACTTCATCAGGTGAACTCTCCAACCATGGCATTAACAAGACATATTCGTTGATTGAAGTCTGTCCACGTAAACTTGCGTCCTCTCAATGTAATTGGCCGGTCAACAAAGATGTCAGATCTCGTCTCACCATAGACAGCTGCATGCTGATGCTTTCCTATACACCTGACCTTTTTTTCACCTCCTGGTGAAAACCTGCTTCATTTCTCACTGACCAGTGATGCGTACTCGAGCATTACAGGCCTATTCCTCTTCCAATCGTAACGATTGTGGCTCAGGATGTACATGCATTATGTAATAATTGATCGTATTCAATTTTGTGCTGGTCCATGTTGACTAACTAGCTGGTGGCTGTATAAGTTGACTAGCTGCCTTGAGAAGGAGTGGAACGGACGTGTTGACATCAGAGTGCCACTTTCCATCTCTGATATCCGTTGACGGGCTCAGGATGGCAGAGGCAACACTACAAAGAAAACAAAATAAAGGAATTTATATTTCATGAAATATTTTTTACCAAGGAATATTACAATAAATCTATCAGAGAGCATTGAAGTGTATTATGTAGCATCGTGGTTTAGCATTAACGATTCTTGCCTTTCAATCTGAGAGACGTGGGTTCGATTCCAAACCATGGGCATGTTTTCCGTTAGCAAGAAATTTACCCACATTGTGCTGCACTCAACCCCGGGTGAGGTAATTAAGTAATTAGTAAAAAGAAATTCCTTGAATGCTTGAGCGCCTATATAACGGCTACAGCTGGGATAATAATGATACCAAAATAATAAAGTGGAGTAGAGTATATTAATATAGTGGCTGCGTTATATAAATGGTCCATTATTACCATCATTATGATAAAATTCTTAACTTTACATTGTAAATGATCAAATACATCTTGTCTATTAGACTAAAATGGAAATAAGTTAATTTCCATACAAAAATAATACCCCTTTAATTGATGGGTGGGCACTATTTCTATTCTTCCAAGGACAAGGACCAAAATAGTCTGACCCAATTGAGTGCTGCTTTAACCCTAAAAAGACTGGGGGGCTGATTCAGCCCCCCCCCCTCGACATTTTTTGCAATAAATCCGCCACGCGAAATTTTTTGACCGCGTCGCTCGCTGACATTTTACTTTCAAGTCTCGCGCAACTTTTGAGACCAAAATTGTGACCCCCAGGTACGCGGTTCCAAAATTATGCAACATTTCGTAAGTGCATGCAGACCCAAAATTACTCAAAAACGGGAATTTGTGTACAAATCCAATGCAAATAGTGTTCTTAGCCAAAATTCATAAATGTATCATTATTTTTTCTTTTACTGCTTAAAATCAATCAATTTTATCTTTTTTATGGTCAAAATAAATTCCCCGTCAATTTCCATTGAAAAAACAATAAAAAACAAAAAGTCAAAAAACAAAGAAATGCATAAGAAATTTAGAAAACAATAGAATACATAAGAAAATAAATGTGGTTTTGAAATTTTTAAAAATCAATTTGATCAGATGCCTATCTAAAGTATGTGAAACAAAAATTAGCATTTCAGGGGCATTATTTTATTAATTAGAGCAAACTTATGATTTTACGCATAAATTAGCATAATTAATGAGACATGAGATTTTTTGCAAAATTTGATGTTATAGTTTTGCAGATAATGCCATGGGTAACGCGTGTGCCAATTTTCGTCGCGATCGCGCGATCGACGGCCGAGATCATAAGGGGGGGCTGAATCAGCCCCCCCAGTCTTCTTAGGCGTCGAAATAGCCCAGTCTATTTAGGGTTAAGGAAGACTCAATAATAATATTAATAATAATAACTATAACATTTGTAGGGTGTTTACAACAGATGTTTCTTAGCACTCAGCTTTCTGCCTATCAACTAAATTACCAGGGAAAATAAAAAGTAGTATTAATGAATTCAAAACAATATTTAAAGAAACAAACAAATGAAAGGCAACTAAGATGTGCACCTCCATACAGACCAACCTACAACTGATATCTAGACATCAAAAAGGTGGGTCGGAAAGACTTCCATATGTCCCCTCCACTAATTTAAAAAAAATACTTCCCCAAAACCCCCTTCTGTCTTTCTCTTTTTTCTTCTTTTTTTTCTTCTTACTTCCGGTGGGAACTTGGATTCGAACCTCTCGCTGCAGAACGAAGCATCTCCAGTCTGTCGCCTTACTCACTGAGCTAGCAGGAATTGTTGAAAACCATGGGTTTCATAACAATTATCAACCGATATTACGACTAGTCTCCTCTCCAAGAGTTATAGTGTTAGGGGATTAGGAGTAATTAAGCAGATAATAGACAACGTCACACGATCACCGGACCGGCGGGAATATTTGCACCCATCACCAATGCAGCAGTGTTGTAGTCAAGGCTCAAACCTCCAAGGCTAAGGCCAAGGCCAAGGCTTTAATACCCAAGGCCAAGGCTTCAATAACCAAGGCTGAGGCCAAGGCATGGAAACCCAAGGCCAAGGCCAAGGCCTGAAAACCTCAAGGCCAAGGCCAAGGCCAAGGCATTTCAATTGTACAATATATGGGAAAAAAAGACAACAATGCTTAGGCAGCATACATGACACACAGGACCAAATGTATAAAAGGTGTGAGCGAGCAAAAATTTTTACCCTTGTACATTTAAAACGAAAATAATTTTATGATAGATCATGTAGATTTAGACATGAAATTAAAATAAACATATAGTTACATTTGTACAATTCATTATTGTTCTAGGCGATTCACATTGCAATAATTATTATTACCAAGGTGATCTGATCATGGCATGCCCATTCTCAACATGTCTTTCTCCTCTACCTGGGACAGGGGAGGCAGAATGTATTTTTGGGGGGGAGGTCAAAGCCAAAAATGCACTTACAGTATAAGTCAAAATGAGAATTTTGGTGCAGTTCAGCAAAGCTTTTTTAAGTGATTTCTAATTGATAAGACAGATATTTTGATTTAGGCTTTAATTTCCCGCTATAGAAAGCATAGCGAGCAAGTGGTTTTGAAAAAAAAATCAATTTTGAAGTTGTAAAACTTGATTTTGGGTCAATTTAATGGTGCCAATCACTGTTAAAAGGGCATCCTTGCGAGATGTTGTAATAAGAAATTAAATTTAAATATTTTGAGCTGTTTTTGTAATCATGAAAAAGGTGTGCATCTTACTAAACAAATTAACGCGAGCACAAAACACAAGCACAAATTTTTAGTGACCAGAAAAGGAAGCTGTTCTGGACTGCATTTAGTGACTCATAAATAGGATACATAACTCACCAATCAAAAAAATGCGAGCGCAAAGCGCGAGCTCAAAAATTTGTAATATACCGATCTAAAAACTAGACATTCTAAGCATTTTTTTGTGTAAATTGAATGCGAACCTTACTTAACAATAATTTATGCAAGCACAATCCAAAATTTGTTGATTTTGAAACCTAAAATTTTGCTCTGTATGCCATGCTTGGCCCCTCAAAATTTTTGGCTCATCATGCCATTGATGCCATAGCCCATTTGGAAATGACGAAATTGAAGTTTGTGTTCAAGTTTACCGAATCTTTTCAGAATATCATTAAGACTTAAAACATTCTTGTTGGTCAAAGAAAATAGTAGAAGGAAAACCTAATGGAATAGAAATCAACCTTGTTATCATTCTTTAGAGTAAGCTATTTTTAGAGTATGAAAATTGTTGTCAAAATTGCAGTCAGATCTGTCAGAATTATTCCTGTCATAAAATCACTATAATCAGTGGCGTACCGTGGGTCACGGCATTGGGGGCACCAGCAAAAACTTGGAATTGCCTAGTGAGCGCGCAAAGCGCTCCCAGTTGCCAGGTATACTGAACTAATAGAGATATTTTTATAAGGAGAGTGCCAATAAACGGACATGTATCTCACTAGTCAAATAATGCGAGCGCGAGCTTAAAATTTTTGATATTCAAACCTAAAAAGGGACATTACAATCAATCTTTTGTAATCATGATACGTACCTGTCTCGTTAAATAATGCGAGCGCGAAGCGCGAACTGAAATTTTTGTAAATATTGACCCCAAACAGGAAGATTTTAAGGACTATATTTTAGGAATCTTTTATCTATTAAGATTATACACATCTCACCATAGTCATCTAATGGGAGTGCCAATAAGCGCTTGCTGATTTTGTTAGAATTACATCTAAACATGCACATAAAGCACTTGTAATCATGATTAACAATTAACATACCCATCTCACTAATCAAATCTTGCGAGCGTGAAGCGCGAGCTGAAAATTTAGGAAATTCAGACCTGAAGAGGGGCATTTTAAGGCTTGTTTGTAGGAATTCAAGAAGGACTTACATAGTTCACTAACCAAATGATGCGAGCGCGAAGCGCGAGCTGAAAATTTTTGATATTCAGATCAGAAAAAGGAACATTTTAAGGACTCGTTCTAGGAATTGATGGACAGCAGACATCTTTCACCAATCCACTACTGCGAACGTAAGCACGGACAGGAAATGTTTTATATTAAGACCTTAAAATGGGACAATCACTTACAGTATTCATGAAAAAGAAGCATACTTTTGTACATGTAAAAGAATAACTCGAAGTGCGAGGAAATATATTTGGTAGTTTGGTGTATATTGACTTGAAAACGGGAGGTTTTAGTATAACAGGATTATATATCTCGGTAAACAGAACAATGGGAGCACCAGGAACAATGAAGACATATGCCCTGAGCAAATTATGTTTCATTTATATGAAAAAAATGTTTCTTATGTAATGTAACATAACATAATTACATGTATAACATTATAATGAACATTGTCTTCTTTCCCACTACGTTTCTCTTCCTTTCTCCCTCTTTTCCTCCTTATTTTAGTCAGCCGATGGGGGGGGGGGGCACGTGCCCCCATGCCCCCCTGTAGTTACGCCACTGACTATAATCTTAATCGTAATTATTATCATTATTATTGATATTGTCATTATCCTTATTAGTCATGATTACGTCATATTACCAATAAATAATATTAATTTTCATCACTTCTCTTTGTTACATAATTATGTGATGATAATTGCAATTGATGGCACTGCTAAGTACACATACTGCTTCTGCTGCTGCTGAATGGTAGTATTTAGTGTCATTAGATGTACAGAACAATTGAAACATTTATAATTACTTGTATAAAACAAATGAAAGTACAAAATACAAAATGCCTTGAAAAAGCCTTGAAAATGCCTTGAAAATGCCTTGAAATTTCAAGGCTCAAAATCCTCAAGGCCAAGGCCAAGGCCCTCTCAAGGCCAAGGCCTGAATGTTCAAGGCCAAGGCTTTGAAAAAATAGGCCTTAAGGCGCCTTAAGGCCAAGGCCGAGCATCAAGGCACTACAACACTGCAATGCAGTACACAATACACTACACATACCGGTACTCTAGCTACATACTCACACCACTCAAGCAGATCACTCCATACTCAAACCCCCGCACAGCACAGACGTGTCGTGACCGAGCGAGAGGGTTCAATATACCAGTGAATAAGGTAAGACTTTTTCCATGTGTGAAGTGTACTTGAGCTAGTGAGTGCATGTGTATGACTATAAGTGTTTCGGCCCCTCCACAATATTGGCGACGAGGATAAAAGTGATTTTTATTTTATTTTCGGCAAAACATTTTCTTTACTTCGCCATAGCCGGCGCCGATAGCAGAATCTGCGCTGGCTGTGGCTGAATATAAAAAAGCCGCCGCCATCTTGAATTTTTCAGGTTTTTGATTAATTTCAGCTGTTTGACTCTGTTTCGTCCAAAATATTAAATAACACAACAAATAACATATTATTTTAGTTTGAGATTTTATTTTTTGGTGGAAAAAGCTTGATATTCAGTTCCGTAAATTTACTTTATTTTTTTTACCGATCGGCACTGGCAGCAAGCCCTGAAGGAATTCAGCGGCTAGCTTGACAGGAGTCAATCGGATTATTTTTGGGACAAACAATATTCGTTGTACTATTTAGGGTGAATATCCATTCATTTTGTTCAAACATATATTTAAATCTTCCCTCGTTAGGATACTTTTTTCCGGGCCACCGAGTGTGATTGACTTTGATGAATTTTTGATTGAGTTTGACTGTGTACTAATTGGGTTGTGAATTTGCGACGTGAGTGAATTGAGCTGTGTAATGTATGTGGTGTGAATGGATAGCTGAATATTATTGATGTTGTGAGTTGATTATTTTAGTACAAGCCTGAATTTGCTTTTCTCCTTTGACCGCCGCGCTGCTGCTGCTGCTGTTCGTATTATTTTTTTTTTCTGTAATTATATTTCTGGGTGTTTTTGGAGAAAACACCAGAAATCTGCTGCTGCTGTTGTTAAATTGTTAGGAATTTATTATTTTTTTTGGTCACGTCTCAGGAGATCAGGAAATTCAGTTTTGTAATAATTATTTTCTTGTTGCTGCTGCTGTTGTGTTGAAGAGTTGTTGTTAATTGCTGCTGCCGTTGTATTAATTATTTTGTTGCTGCTGTTGTTGCTGTGCTGTTGGATTGTTGCCGCTGCTGCTGTTGAGTGAATGCTGTGAGCTGTGCTGCTGATATTCAAACTAATAAACTATAAATTGTTTAATTAAATAAATTGTATATAGAACTATTCATTATTCCAAGTGTACTTGTAAATATTAAGTTTTGTTCAAAAAAAAAAAAAATAAAAAAATATATATATATATATATATATACACATATAATTGGATAAGAATTTATTTATTTGAAATTATTTCTGTATTTTTCATATCTTTGTTCGAACAAGTAAGCGTTCGATTGTTTGCATTTTTTTTCTTTTCTCTCCTAAGAATTAAATAATACAGGATTTAATTTCTTAGGCAAGGTAGCCTCTGGATTTTAATTTTATTACATTGTCAGGATATTTTGAGGTTAGTTTTATTTTGATTTTATCCGCAAGACAAACTACTCTGCAGGATAATTTTGGTCAATTAAAGTTCAATTTGGGAATTTAACTTGTCCCAAATTTATTTTCAATTGACTATTGGGATCCATTTTTGTCACTGATTAATATTATTTCCTTACATCAAGATGGCGAGCAACATTTCAAGAATCAAAATCAACTTTTGTTCGTCTGAGGAATTGATGAGTCTGCCTGGAGTGGGTATGGCCACCGCCAACCGCATTCTACACGCGAGGGAGGCGGCCGACCTTACTCCAGAGACATTCTTGTCGATACCTCATATACCGAAGGCAGAACTGTTAGTTTACGCCTTTGATTATGAGCCAACAACAACGGCGCGTAATGTGGACCGCAGAGAAGTGCGCTCCGAAGGAGATGAGCCTTCTACGAGCGTTCCACTTATACCATCTAAGGAGCCCCCCGTAAGCCAGGCGTTTGAGGCTTGGCCACAGCACACCCGTGCACATAGCACACAGGGTGCTGTAGGCCAGTCTTCTCAGACACAGGCCGGGGAGGCCTCCTCATTTTTCACAGGGGGGAGGCCAGGTGGCGCTTATACTCAGCAGCCGTCGGCCTCTCCAGAAGATAGGGCTAAGTCCCTCTGGGCTAATCAATTTGGGTATTCAAGATGGAACGATGGCCTGTTCCCACCACAGGGTCCCCAACAAGTTACCCCACCAGGACCCCAGTTCCAGTGTGGTCCTCATGCCCAAGTAGATTTGCATGGTCAGGCTCCCAGTACTCAGGGTGGCCGACCAGCAATGTTAAACCAAACTACCCAGACACCTCCACATAACTACCCACAGGCCGTTCCACACTTTACTCAAGCGCAGTACGAGGAAATGTATGGCGTGATGTTTAGGATGATGCATATGATGCCATTCGGAGCAATTGGACGACCAGCTCCTCCATACTGCAACCCTGCTGCCGCCTACGGTGGGTATTGCCCGCCATGGGCTGGAGGCAGATATCCGCCACACTATCCTGACACTGTGGCCCCGCAAACCTCTCCCCAAGGACCATGTGACTTGCAACATGGGGGTAGTAACCCTGTGTATCAAGGCGCTGGACCCCAAGGAGATGGACATGGAGGCTCAGTGTTCAATGAACATGGAAACACCACAAGGCCATCAGTAAGTCCGGGATACTTGGGGCTGCCAACAAGAAATCAGCCGCCCCGCGTCACCAGACTTACTTCGGCATCAAGACCTGTGGTACCGGACTATGATGACAGAAGGCCCCCTTCTAGACCAACCTCTTTGCCGAAGACTATTTCGTTCGACGGCAAGGGAAGTTGGGCGGCCTTCTATTCAAAGTTTCAACTTTATTCCGAAAGACATGGCATGTCTGATGCAGACAAGAAATATCAGCTGTGTCTGGCGTTGGAGGCCGAAGCCAGTAAGTTCATGGCCCTTATCCAGGAGAGCAATCCAAATATCGCCTTCCCTGACTTGGTTACCAAGTTGGAGAAGCGGTTTGCTCTCCAGGAGGAGCCGGAAGTTATTCGGATGCAATTCCAATCGGCTTTTCAACGCTCGGATGAAGATATCATCAAGTGGGCAGATAGGCTTATGACCCTTGCAGGTCAGGCCTTCGTAGGCCTACCTGACAAGTTCGTCCAAGAACTTGTCGTGGCAAGGTTCTGCCAAGGTGCCCAAGACAAAGATGCAGGGCATCATGTCCTGACTTCTCGGCCTGGGACATTAGATGAAGCCATGACCAAGTACAAATGGTTTCAGTTTACCCAGAAGACCATGCATAAGCATGGCCCTAGGCTGAGGAACGAGGTAAGGCAGCTCTCTGTAGGAGAAGATATGGATGACCTCAGGGTACAGGAGTCGTCTCCTCCGGAAGCTGCCACCAAAGGAACTTCTAGCCTTGAGGCTAGAATCAGTGCTCTGGAGGCTCAGAATGTAATGTGGGCCTCCAAGATGGATTCGATGGTTGTTGCAATCACTGATCTGTCTAGGAGCACTAAAGAACTTTTGTCGGTGTCAAGAGGCCAGCCGGGTTACTCCTCCGGCCGTGCCCCTGTCACACCTGACAGACCAAAGTATACCTCTGGTTGGGCTCTGGGTACATCAGACAGGCCGAGGTATACCTCTAGTAGAACGCCGGATCGGACAGAGGGAGGCAGAAGGTCATCTTCGGTCCTTCCACCAACCGATCGGCAGCGGAACTTCACAGGCTGCTTCAACTGTGGGGAAGAAGGCCATTTTAGTAGGGCCTGCCCCAGAGGGAGATCGCCTGCTCAGAACAGACAACTTAGGGCTGTCGCCTTCGAGGAGGAGGGAAATGGACAGGGATCGGAGGAGATGGGGAATCCCCGATCCGATCACAGATCCCCACCTCCACCATCCCCATTCCATTAAAGGACAGCCTAATGCCACAAGACCATGGTAGCACACGGGCACCGGACGCGCAAGCAAGTCCAGGGAGCCCGAAATTCTCCGAGGTATTAGATGTCCCTTGGAGGAATCCACCATGGCCACCAGACATTTCCGGTGAGGTTAAAGATCAAGAGGTTGAAGTAGTCATTTGTAGAATTGTGTCTACTTCAACATTGAGTGTTGAGTTGACAGTTGGCAAAGAGCCCATTACATCTGTTTTGGACACTGCGGCAGCTGTCACCATTATATCAGATAGCCTATTCAATCGCCTCCAGCCTCGGCCGCCCATCCTTAAGCGTGTAATCCTTAAGGGGGCTGGCCGAGACATGACAATGGACGGCGTGGTGGTAGGGCCTATCAATATCAAGCTGGGTACCCAAGTACTCAGCGAGAAGATTTATGTGGCTCCGATAGCAGATGAGATGTTGTTTGGCGTTGACTTGTTACGAAAACACAATGCCAATATCAGCATCCCAAATGCTATCTTAACTATAAATGGTGAAGACCTACCAATCATACAACGAGAAGATTCTTAAAACGGTTATATGATTGGGTAGGCTTATAAGTCTTAATTGTAGGACCTGACGTAGAACCTTCAGAATGTGTCCCATTGTGGATACTCATGAATCGGATCTACTCTTCACCTTCTTGATCCCTGGAGCCGCTTTATAGAGGGGCTGGCCCCATGGGAACAGGAGTTGAGAAGGTTTCTACTTCAAAAGAAATAGATTGGTACACTTGTCGATTGAGTAGACAAGGATGTGCCATATTAAAATCAAACACAAGGGGTCCCAAATGTGGCAGTTGAATCTTTCCCTGTAATGGAAATATCCTTCAACAAAGCCAATTCATTTGAGATCTGAATAGTTGACCCGGCTGAGGTGGCAGAGAAACCGCCTTTGGACAGACAAGAAAGCGCCGGCTGAAGAGACTCTGTTTTTCCTCCCGCCAGAGGGAAAGTTTTTGTGGACAAACAGGGAACTCTTCTGCCTTTATAGAGAAGGAGTCATCTTGATGGAGAAGGATGAGCGTGATGTCATGATTCCTGAATCACTAAGACATTACATCATCCGGCTTAGTCATGATCCTCCTTCAGCAGGGCATGCTGGGATCTGTAGCTCTCAGTACTACCGATACGGCATGTCGAAAGACAATCACATCTGCATATAACCAGGTGTGAAATTTGTGAAACAAGAAAGCGACCCGTTCCTGGAGGCATCCCATGAAACGTCATGGGAGCGCCTCCTCGGAACGTGTCCATCTTGAATTTACTATCAATCCTGGTTATGACAGATTAAAGCAAAGGAGCTCTATTGCCTCGAACAACGGGGCAATGCTACTCCCTTGCACCTGTCTCTGCCTGCCATTGTGCAAATTCATTTATTTTAAAGGATCTGTATTTCAATGCAATATATACCATAAATATGAAATTAATGCCTATAATATGTATAATTTATTACCCAATTAATTTGTATGCACCCCTTATTGTTTCTATATTAATAAAAATCGATAAGTTAGTTGGTTGATCACACCCTTTATGCACATATGTATATATTCTTTGATTTACATATTTGTTTCTTTTACTAAGGTACACAGATAAGCGTAGTGAGCTTATTTAAATTATATCAAGGCAGAGACAAGGTAAGAATATTTTTTATGATTTGGTAATGATGTACTTGGTAATGATGTATATATTGATGATGTACATATACTTACGTTCATGATCAAATAAAGAATAAAAGAAAAAAGAAAAAGATCACGAAACAGATCACAGAGAAAGAAAAGAAAAAGATCACAAAAGAAAATAAAAAGATTACAGAAGAAAAAAAAGAGAGGTCACAGACCCCCAAAAAAAAATCTAGGAGAAAAGAAACAGAAAACGAAAGAAGAAAAGAAAAGAAAAAAAAAGAGATCAAAGAATAAGAAAAAAAAGAAAGAAAAAGATACACAAAAAAAAGAGAGAAAAAAAAATATGAACGTTGATGTATATTTTATGTATAGGGTTAAGTTGAGTATACCTTCTGTTAAGTATATTAAGTTATGTTAAGTTGTATAGGAAATATGCCCCCCAATTTTTTTAGGGTGGGGGGAAGTATAGTGTTAGGGGATTAGGAGTAATTAAGCAGATAATAGACAACGTCACACGATCACCGGACCGGCGGGAATATTTGCACCCATCACCAATGCAGTACACAATACACTACACATACCGGTACTCTAGCTACATACTCACGCCACTCAAGCAGATCACTCCATACTCAAACCCCCGCACAGCACAGACGTGTCGTGACCGAGCGAGAGGGTTCAATATACCAGTGAATAAGGTAAGACTTTTTCCATGTGTGAAGTGTACTTGAGCTAGTGAGTGCATCAGTGTTGTAGTGCCTTGATGCTCGGCCTTGGCCTTAAGGCGCCTTAAGGCCTATTTTTTCAAAGCCTTGGCCTTGAACATTCAGGCCTTGGCCTTGAGAGGGCCTTGGCCTTGGCCTTGAGGATTTTGAGCCTTGAAATTTCAAGGCATTTTCAAGGCATTTTCAAGGCTTTTTCAAGGCATTTTGTATTTTGTACTTTCATTTGTTTTATACAAGTAATTATAAATGTTTCAATTGTTCTGTACATCTAATGACACTAAATACTACCATTCAGCAGCAGCAGAAGCAGTATGTGTACTTAGCAGTGCCATCAATTGCAATTATCATCACATAATTATGTAACAAAGAGAAGTGATGAAAATTAATATTATTTATTGGTAATATGACGTAATCATGACTAATAAGGATAATGACAATATCAATAATAATGATAATAATTACGATTAAGATTATAGTCAGTGGCGTAACTACAGGGGGGCATGGGGGCACGTGCCCCCCCCCCCCCATCGGCTGACTAAAATAAGGAGGAAAAGAGGGAGAAAGGAAGAGAAACGTAGTGGGAAAGAAGACAATGTTCATTATAATGTTATACATGTAATTATGTTATGTTACATTACATAAGAAACATTTTTTTTCATATAAATGAAACATAATTTGCTCAGGGCATATGTCTTCATTGTTCCTGGTGCTCCCATTGTTCTGTTTACCGAGATATATAATCCTGTTATACTAAAACCTCCCGTTTTCAAGTCAATATACACCAAACTACCAAATATATTTCCTCGCACTTCGAGTTATTCTTTTACATGTACAAAAGTATGCTTCTTTTTCATGAATACTGTAAGTGATTGTCCCATTTTAAGGTCTTAATATAAAACATTTCCTGTCCGTGCTTACGTTCGCAGTAGTGGATTGGTGAAAGATGTCTGCTGTCCATCAATTCCTAGAACGAGTCCTTAAAATGTTCCTTTTTCTGATCTGAATATCAAAAATTTTCAGCTCGCGCTTCGCGCTCGCATCATTTGGTTAGTGAACTATGTAAGTCCTTCTTGAATTCCTACAAACAAGCCTTAAAATGCCCCTCTTCAGGTCTGAATTTCCTAAATTTTCAGCTCGCGCTTCACGCTCGCAAGATTTGATTAGTGAGATGGGTATGTTAATTGTTAATCATGATTACAAGTGCTTTATGTGCATGTTTAGATGTAATTCTAACAAAATCAGCAAGCGCTTATTGGCACTCCCATTAGATGACTATGGTGAGATGTGTATAATCTTAATAGATAAAAGATTCCTAAAATATAGTCCTTAAAATCTTCCTGTTTGGGGTCAATATTTACAAAAATTTCAGTTCGCGCTTCGCGCTCGCATTATTTAACGAGACAGGTACGTATCATGATTACAAAAGATTGATTGTAATGTCCCTTTTTAGGTTTGAATATCAAAAATTTTAAGCTCGCGCTCGCATTATTTGACTAGTGAGATACATGTCCGTTTATTGGCACTCTCCTTATAAAAATATCTCTATTAGTTCAGTATACCTGGCAACTGGGAGCGCTTTGCGCGCTCACTAGGCAATTCCAAGTTTTTGCTGGTGCCCCCCAATGCCGTGACCCACGGTACGCCACTGATTATAGTGATTTTATGACAGGAATAATTCTGACAGATCTGACTGCAATTTTGACAACAATTTTCATACTCTAAAAATAGCTTACTCTAAAGAATGATAACAAGGTTGATTTCTATTCCATTAGGTTTTCCTTCTACTATTTTCTTTGACCAACAAGAATGTTTTAAGTCTTAATGATATTCTGAAAAGATTCGGTAAACTTGAACACAAACTTCAATTTCGTCATTTCCAAATGGGCTATGGCATCAATGGCATGATGAGCCAAAAATTTTGAGGGGCCAAGCATGGCATACAGAGCAAAATTTTAGGTTTCAAAATCAACAAATTTTGGATTGTGCTTGCATAAATTATTGTTAAGTAAGGTTCGCATTCAATTTACACAAAAAAATGCTTAGAATGTCTAGTTTTTAGATCGGTATATTACAAATTTTTGAGCTCGCGCTTTGCGCTCGCATTTTTTTGATTGGTGAGTTATGTATCCTATTTATGAGTCACTAAATGCAGTCCAGAACAGCTTCCTTTTCTGGTCACTAAAAATTTGTGCTTGTGTTTTGTGCTCGCGTTAATTTGTTTAGTAAGATGCACACCTTTTTCATGATTACAAAAACAGCTCAAAATATTTAAATTTAATTTCTTATTACAACATCTCGCAAGGATGCCCTTTTAACAGTGATTGGCACCATTAAATTGACCCAAAATCAAGTTTTACAACTTCAAAATTGATTTTTTTTTCAAAACCACTTGCTCGCTATGCTTTCTATAGCGGGAAATTAAAGCCTAAATCAAAATATCTGTCTTATCAATTAGAAATCACTTAAAAAAGCTTTGCTGAACTGCACCAAAATTCTCATTTTGACTTATACTGTAAGTGCATTTTTGGCTTTGACCTCCCCCCCAAAAATACATTCTGCCTCCCCTGTCCCAGGTAGAGGAGAAAGACATGTTGAGAATGGGCATGCCATGATCAGATCACCTTGGTAATAATAATTATTGCAATGTGAATCGCCTAGAACAATAATGAATTGTACAAATGTAACTATATGTTTATTTTAATTTAATGTCTAAATCTACATGATCTATCATAAAATTATTTTCGTTTTAAATGTACAAGGGTAAAAATTTTTGCTCGCTCACACCTTTTATACATTTGGTCCTGTGTGTCATGTATGCTGCCTAAGCATTGTTGTCTTTTTTTCCCATATATTGTACAATTGAAATGCCTTGGCCTTGGCCTTGAGGTTTTCAGGCCTTGGCCTTGGCCTTGGGTTTCCATGCCTTGGCCTCAGCCTTGGTTATTGAAGCCTTGGCCTTGGGTATTAAAGCCTTGGCCTTGGCCTTAGCCTTGGAGGTTTGAGCCTTGACTACAACACTGGAGTGCATGTGTATGACTATAAGTGTTTCGGCCCCTCCACAATAGAGTATTGGGTATTTATTTTTCTGACTAAATAAACCGATGCCATTGGGAATTACACACACTCAAATTTTTGACGGAATAAAGCCATATTTTGGTATGTATCTGACTTTTCCTTCTTAAATCTCTTAGATATATGTTAGATAATTCTTGATAAACCTTCTCCATATTTTTTTTTTTCAATTTTAGTGGAGGGGACATATGGAAGTCTTGCCGATTTAAAGGAGATTTATCATCAGGGAAATTAGATAAAGATGAACGCAAGATTTTATTCCTCCTTTTAATCCATGATCTCTTACTACATTTTGTTTTCTTCCTGCGCGAGATTCCAAGGGTAGTAAGCTTCTTCCACAGTACAGGAGATGGTGGCAAATATCATGATGGGAGACATCATGCAACTGTTCCTGGTATAGGTAGTAGTCTTTGGCACTGTATCACAGGTGCCGCAACCAACATCGGGCCCAGGATTAGGACTAATATCACCATCCTTCAAAAGGGATATTTGGTAAGAAGCATCTGAATTCGCGCATTAGTTAATTCATCTACCGTAGAATCTCCTCACACATGCAGAAGTGGACAAGAACGGATGTGGTACAGTACATGTAGGCTTAAGTACATGTTTGATAAAATGCTGATCATTATCATGTCCAAGGCACAGTCCAAGATGAAGCACAATAGTAAAACACTTGACTGCATCCATTGTTGTGGACATTCCTGCTTGTCTGTTACAATAGGGCATTGGTAAAGGTGATAATCAGGCTTGAGTGAGTATCAATACTACTGAGTACACTGTGCAAGATCAACAACATGGCTACATTACAGCAGTGTGAAGTTGCAAGTAAGAAAAAGTACAAGTCCAGATCTTTAAAACCTGTGACTCAAATTCAACAAAACTTGTCCAGAACAATCTATAAATGAATCCAAATCCACTGTTGATAATTTGGTTCCAGATAATAACAAAAGTCACCCAAATTAAGCAAAGAAATAGAGAGCAGATAGAGGAGCTGCCAACAGGTTGAGCGCTCCAATGAAAGTAGAGTAGAGTAGACTATTACAGTAATCCAATTTGCTAAAGATGCATGGATAAACAAGTTCTTTTGTAACATCTACATCTAAATATTTTCGGATACGACAAATGTTACAGACCATGAAATATGTCGATTTACAAACAGGAGTTATATGTTCTTTCATATTCAACTCTGTATCAAACTGTACACCAAGATTCCTAGCACTAACAGATGATTGCATCAGAGAGTCTCTTCGGTGGGACGCCGAAGAGCACCGGGAAATCATCAGAGTAAACATCATCTATTTTTATCTTTTGATATCTATTCGCAAGGTATGACTCTGTCCACACACGGACAAGACCATTTATACCGAAACAGGTCTTTAACGTTTCTAGCAAGCAAGAATGGTCTATGGTGTCAAATGCATTGCAAAAGTAAAAGGGTGACTTTCTGAGAATGCATAGCCATTGTAACTTACTCTGGTAACTTGAGGAGATTAACAAGCTCTGTAGCTCTGCTTAGTAAGACCTTCTTATCATCTTGCGCTACTCTGCTCTTGGTTTGCTGTTGAGATATCTTGGTAAGACACAGGATCACTCTTGGTATCAGATCCTGACATCTTGACGCAAGCTGGTAAGAACAAAGATTACATGCCAAGAAAAATATGGATTTAATGGCACAGTTAAATTCTCATCATATCATCAGACAGCTTCCGGTTTGCAACACAGCTTTGGTTTGGCAAATGTTGTCATGCGCTAAACAGAGCAGCTAATTTTTGTCTTGAGCATCATTTTTGTGAGATAAATGGGTAGCAAAAGCACTGTTTGAAGACATTGAAATTTGTGAGATATTTCCTATTTTTGAGCAAGCGCCATGAGCACCAAGCTGAGGCAGATACCAACGCTATACAAGAACCCATCATCGGCAAAAGTATTGTTGCAAATCATAAGCTGTCTACTATCATGTTAGAGAAACTACTTCAAAGCAATCAGTGTAGAGTTACGGTACATTAAACATTCATAGTATATTAGTTAGATAATTAATCACTTACTCACTGAGCTCATTACAAATGTAATTGCAATGAGGATAGAAGCAAATGTGCCAATGCTGTTTGATTAAACTATTCTAATATATCTTCCCATATTTCTAATTTTGCATTCAAAGAGGAACTCTTTGCTAAAGGACTTTTTTAATATGATATTCTTCCAAAATGACATGAAAGCTCACAGATCATTTTCCGACTTTCCCAAAAATTCAATTTCCCTTCTAGATGGGTCTTGGTGCCTGGACATCTCTTGATAAAAAAACATGTTTTCACTCACATCTTACATACACAGATTACTGTGAATGGGACTGACCTTGGCTAGTGTTGTCATCATTATAGCCATGAGTCTGATAGAGTATGGTGGTCTACCTTCAGTAGAGGACTGGACCAGAACAGAGACTTCATACAGCAATGTCTCCAGGGACTGTAGGAAGAAATCAACAAAATTAAGAGACGAGTGCTTCAGGTGGGTGTTTCATAAAGCTGTCCGCAAACTACATATGACTTTACGTACGACTGGCAGGGCCGTAGCCCCGGGGGGGGGGGGGGCACTTCCTTTAACGAGTCTCGAAAAGCAACCTAAACACGTATTTTCCATATTCTGAAAATGCACCCATTAACAAGTATTGGCATCTCAAACCCTACCCTTAACAAGTATTGAAAACAAAACAATACTCTTGGCAAGTATTCCCTGAAATGAACCCCTAAACAAGTACAGTGATAGATTGTCACGTACGGGTCAGTCAATCGTCGGTTTTACATTTACACACTATTTGGTTTCGTACGGCTCCACCTTCCACAATTAGCGCAAATCGGACTCTAAACAAGTAGTGTTGGGGCAAAAGGACACCCTTTATCAAATATTTTAATTTTGTTATGATCATCCCCGAAAATTTGACCCTAAACACGTAGCTTTCCTAGCAAAATAGACACCCTTTTTTCTCTATTTTGGTGTTTTTGATACCCTTATCACGTTGCGTATGTAACGTGCCCTATCGTGAAAAAGACATCCTTTTTACATGTTTTTTGGTCGCGCATGGTATCCACTCGTCAATGTAAGTGGCCTCCCCGGGGTCGTAGCTGAGGCTTGCCTCGTGGCTACATCTTGCCGGCCTTGTCCTCGACCTTGGCCCGAGCAGCGTGTACAAATTCTGCATGATGTTCTCTCCAGCGTGTTTGTGACATGCAAGTACTGGCTTCCTACATTCCTGACAAAAGGTAACCCCTTTCTGTGGTAAATGCTATCCCTATGTAGCTGCCTTACACCTACATGTAAGGATATTTTCAAGTCGTTCATAAAGTTGTGCAGAACATCACAAACAGCTTTATGAAATACCCTCCAGGGTGGTGTTTCACAAAGATTTAAGTATGACTTAGAGTCGCATTTTAATGCTGACGGGTACATGATGAGCAACGTGCAATCTTATTGCGCAACATGCAGTAGTGCACGTCCTCTTCGCATGATTCGACCAATGCGGTCATGCCTTTTATATCGCACGCAGCTAGGCATTTAAGTCAGGTTTGAGGATAAATAAAGATAAAACCTTTATTATGTTACTGGGACACCATTAACATATAGATCAAATTTTACCTTTTGGTAAAGTGGAGCAGATGGTTAGGATCTTAGGTATATATTTTTCATTAGATAGAGAAAGTCAAGTAAGAATAAATTACAAAGAAATACTTAGTAGAATAAAGAAAATTTTGATGTGGTGGAAAGCAAAGGGATTTGACATTAATGGGCAAAATTCAGTTAATTAAAACATTTGTACTATCTAAATTGATATACATTTCTTCTCTTACCATTATCCCGACATGGGTAATAGAGGATCTTAATACACTGATCTTTGGATTTTTATGGGGTGGTAAAGATAAAATTCAAAGAGACATTGTTTATCTAGATTATGGTCATGCTCGTCTAAAAATGACAAATTTTCAGTTATTCATTAAGACACAAAGAATTATGTGGATTAAAAGACTTATAATGGGAGAGCCAAAAATGAAATGGAAACAATATTTCAGATACTTAGCACACGATATGGGAGGTTTGCTAATTTTTTTTAGTAACCTTACAATGAAATTGATAGGATTTGAATTGCCAGAATTTTATACAGAAATGTCAGATGTATGGTTCAATAAGAAACTGTTTTTACTTAAAGAAGAGAAGAATAAAAGAAATGAGATCATTTTCAATAATAGTTTCATCCGTTTGAAAGGACAAACATATTATAATGAAAAGCTGTTTTTAAAGAAAATTTATAAACTCCATCATATTGTAGATAAAGATGGGAAGATTAAGTCTATCTCGACCTTTCAAAAAATGGGTTTGGATCATTTTGAAATAGAAGATACTCGAAATTTATAATAACATTCCATACTTTTGGAAGGACTCGCTGAAAAAAGGGGGTCAAAGTTTCATAGATAGTGAGTTAATTTAGGATTTTCAATTAAAAGGCAGGACTTTTGACTTGCAAGACATCACATCAAAAAGAATATATGATATTCTTGTAAGTATGAAATTGGATATACCCCAAGCATTTAAAAAACTTGAGGAAAAATATAATATAACAAAAAAAGATATATCTGATATTTTTCAAAGACCACGAAAATTGACTCTGAACAGCAGACTCAGAGAATTTCAATTTAAAATATTACACAATATACTATACACACAAAAAATATTTATATTTATTTAAAATGACAACAGATGATTTATGTTCATTCTGCAGTAAAGAAGAAGAAACATATGATCATATATTCTTTTCATGTGATTAAATAAAATCTATATGGAAAGAATGTGGGAACATGCTTCAACTCCCTATCATTACAAATACAGATAAAAAAGGTGTACACGTAGGCGTGGAAGGGTCAACTAAAGGAGAGGCTCAATTATTAAATCACATAATAATCCTCATAAAGTATATGATTTTAAAAAATAGTAGAAACACAAAAGATCCACCGACCCTTAACCATATTAAGGAAAAAATACAAGAAGATAGACTTGAAGAAAGAAAACTAGCTGAATTGAGAGGTCTATTAACAAACCATTTCAGAAAATGGGACAAGTTTATTTTCTAGGGATGCTGAGGCTAAGAAAGTTCAAGCATACAGTTAGACTGAAATGGAGGGTAGGGTTGAGGGGAGGGAAGCAGGTCGCGCTTCCTGGGCTTGGATGGGATGTGGGGGGGGGGGCAGTTGGAATGGGAGGGCTTTACTTTGTTTACTCATTCAGTTCAATTGCGTCGCTATAAATTATTTTGTTATAACTATTTTGTTCCTGATGACTCGAATGTTATATTCTTTAATTTTTTGTGTGTGTACAATTCTTTTTTGTATTATGAATAATTGTTTATTTGACTTTGTGAATATACTATTGTATGAATGATTTTGAACTGAATGTTTTTAATAAATACTACTTCAAAACAAAAAAAAAATGTAAGTGCGACTCTAAGTCATACATAAATCTTTGTGAACACCCCCTTGGTTGGGTATAAATATCAAGGTACCATTTTCACACAAAATAAAAACATTTTTAACCCACTCGGTTGTAGCTAATAGACCAGTTCGTAGTTCATTCATGGACAATTTTGGTCAAATGACCTTTCTTTTTTTCATTTTGATAGGCATATTTCAAAGCAAGATTTGACGTATGCATGCCTTACATAGCAGGATGAAGAAATTGAATAGACCAGGTGACGAGAATAGCACACCAATGAACACTCTTGGTGCATTTCTTCTTTGAATGCATATCATAGCATGTTGTACAATGTAATGGCAAACTTTTAAAATACCAATCGTTTGTGGATGCTTTCTTGTTTTTTGTGGATGTAAATGAAAAGCACAATTCAAAAGAATATATGAATAATCAAGACAGCAAAGTTGGTGCTTATCTCATTAGATTTTAAACCACCATGTCACTTGAGTACCAATGACCTTCCTCTGATCATGTGCAGAGTGGCATGTCCATGTACAAACTTACTGGTTTAACAGTTCCATAGTAATCTCATGCTCACAAAACCTATTGATGCATTCACGTCTTTGCGTCATTTCTATACTAGCGTTCTACAGTAACGCAGCATAACTATCCTGGCTTTAACAGAGCAGCTGTTACACACACGGCATTTCAAATTCCTGTCAGGACCCCATTTACCTCACCTGTGTTGAGTGCAGCACAATATGAAAAAAATATTGGAGGAAATTGCCACCCATAGTAGGATTTGAACCCACAATGCTCTGATTAACAGACAATTTGTCATGTTGGTGCAAGAACGGCCTTAGCAAAACATTTTCGCGCACCCCATCGGTGCTTGCTGCCAAGGGCTTTTTTTGCATCGACGCAACGAACAATGCTTACCTCATAATAACCAGTGATGATTTCCATGGTACAGCGTTTGTCGTACATTGAGGCGGTATACTGTCCAATGATCCACACCTAACGAAGGAAGCAATAGAAAGAGAATGAGTGGGAGAGAAGGAGACGTGCAACTGTCCATGTCTGAAACAAAATATCATTGAGGCACCTTAACCCAGTTGGAGGCTGAATGATTTTGCTATTACACATGATTTCCATAGACTCTGGTCTGCATATATGAGGGCTCGTCTCCAACAGGTTAATAATTCAAATTGTATGAACTGAAAATAATAGTGCAAATTGAATGCAGGCAACTCTTCTATCTTCCATAGCTGTCCATGATAAAGCACTGCACTTGCATTGTGTGACCTTTAGAGCAATATTATGAACTTTTCAACACTACTGCCACGACATCATGAATCATCAGAAAAGGCAATAACTATGGCAAACTCTTCATGTGTCAGCACTAGAAGGGATAGCCTGAAAATAGATACAGGCTTATAACCAAATCCTTGTTCTTGACACTCTAATATGACAGCAGTCCACAAGAAGGTCGCAGCCCCCATTGTGGTAACGAAGTCCCAAGAGAGTTAACACTCCCTTTAATATGAATTTAGGCGAAAGTCATCAAGCCTAGACAACAAGATTGGAAGTTGAATAATAACAACTCTAAATACAACTGTAGCTTGATAAATCCACACAATCCCTCTCGTGACCTAAGGTCTGTTCATATCTACATGCTACACCACTATCTCACGATTCGTGGGGGATCTATCATCTAAGTAGACTAGACCGTCCATAATATTTCTTGTCTTAGCACCTTCATAAATTCACTGAAACCCTGGTTACTCAAAGAAGCTTTCAGGCACCCCTTCTTCAATGTGTTTCTATTTCCTTTACCATGACATGAACATAATTATTATGGATACCAGTGCATTACAATGTTCATATTAATTATTCCTAAAGGAAGAGCTGCCAACCTCTGTTGACCAAAAAAACATACTGATCCATAATTAAAATCATATTTTGAAAGGAAAAAAATATTTTGGTACAAAAATGGATTAATTATACATATGAAACAGGCCAATCAAATTTAACAAAAACATATTTTGCAATAAAAATAATATTTTGTCACTTTTGATTCTGAAAAAACATACAAAATATCATTAAAACATATTAGTTGGCAGCTTTGTAATTGCCTGTATTTTGAACTCGGGTTTAATTTAAAATCTGTTCCAAGATTGTGGTTTAACTATGGGTAGTCAACTGTGACACAAATCTCAAATAGTAAGTACTCATCCATATACAGTATCAGCTCATTTAGCACTCAAGTCAATCATATCTGTAAGGGAATAATAATTAGGATAGTCTATTCCACCAAAAAAAGCATGATGAAAAATAAAGTACACATAAGACACATACAATGTAACACAATTTTCACACATTGGGCTTCCCAAAATTTTAGACCATGGCCGAAAGCCTGGCGCACACTAGGCGAATCGTTGCGATCCAAATTTAAAAAGAAATTGTAATATAACATCTGACATGGACATTCCAAATAATAAAAACTTAGCGATCAGAGTTCAGAATAGTGATAGGGACTACTGAAATAGAAATCTACTCTAGTTTGAGCCTTCCTGTAGGAATAAAATTATAAAGATTATTACGATTATCCAAATTGTAATGACGTCATCATTGGCTGCGGCTTGAAACCAATTTGGACTTTTCTATGACCACAGGGCTTTTGGCAAAGCAACATTATGATTTTATTATTCCCAACATTACGCCGAACTTAAAATGAAATAACCTTCCTTTTCGGCACTTTCACTTTTAATGCAAAAATGTGATTTAGGAAAAAAATTGTGTCTCATTGGGCCAGATATCCAAGTTCAGCATCAATTAATTACCACATGTGAGAAGAAATCTTCCTTGCCATCAATGTGCCTCAAGGCTCCTATGAAATCTAGGAGTTCTGTCCTCTGATCAACCACCAAGCTTGGGTGAAGTCTCAAGATCTCCAGGAGAGCATCACTCAACACCCTACACAAGAGCAACAGATATCAACAATAGGACTCAAATACTACATATTAATGGAATGATAACACATGATAAATGTGTTTGTACAACGCCTACTTAGCTTGTTGTACGCGATCAAATGGGAGGCTGAATGTCATACATTCGTACCGTTGCACACAAGACGAACCATCCAAAATGGACCATTGCACGGCTTTAGGAGGTGACGTCACAATGCGATTTCATTGAATAAGGTGACAATGCGTGTACAGCCCGCTGGCTAAATGCGCAATGCTGTCCAAGATCATGTGCGCTTGCGGGATTTTGCTCAATTTCGCTTTCAAGACTTTTGCTTTCTTTTAAGGGAAAAACTCTTGTTTTTTCATATTTTCGGTAGATTCTGAGGCGTTGTACAACACAAATAGCGAATATTCTTATTCGTGCAATGGTGCGAGATTTCGCATTCGGTGAAAGAGAGAAACACTCTATTCAACTCGGCTAACACCTCGTTGAATAGAGCATCTTTCTTTCACCTCATGCGAAATCTCGCACCATCGCACTCATGCCTATTCGCTATTTGTATAATATAACTTGCAAAAATGAATTTGCATGAATGTCAAAAATGTGCTAATTGAAACATTAGAAAGTTTTAAAAAATATATAGGGTGAATTATTAATATTGAGAAATAAGGGACAAGAATACTAAAAATAAAAATAAAGAAAGAATTAAAACCTGTCTAATACACAAATATTTTTTTATTGGAAAATATTAAAAAATTTATTAGGCATACATACTAATTGAACCAATAAATCATGAAGGACATGAAGCAGTTCAATAGTATTAGTAGTTCAATAACATTACAGGGAGAGGGGGGGGTGGCAAGAGAGGTTGTTCTGCAAAATCAGCTAATGTCTAAACGAAGACCATCTAACTTTTTTAAAAAACACGTAGAAATGTTGGTTTCAATAATGCATATAAAAGCATTTTCATTTATTTGGTGCAAGATAAAAGAGCATTGTAGGTAAAAATGCCATGATGGTCAAGGGCCGTACCGGGAATGGAACCCCCGACTTCATGGTGTAATCGGGCACCTTAGACCACTCGGCCACGGTACCTTGCACAGAGGCCATCTAACTTACCTTCTCATTTCATCTTGATAGACAGTGATAGGGAAGATGATAGCTGATCTTTCTAAAATGATTGGTAAAAGCTCGGAGACCAGGTCATAGTCTGCATGCTGCAATACAGTCTTGAAGTACAGTCTGAAAGGACAGGGAAGGTGTAATATGAGAAGCATGAAATATGATTGATAAGGTCTTTGAGATCCGGGGAATCTTTCACAAAGATTTAAGTATGACTTAGAGTAGCACTTAAATGCGTAGTTGCGTGCGGTATAAAAGGCATGACCGCATTGGTCAGATCATACCAACAGGATGCGCACTACTGCGTATTGATCAATAAGATCGCACGTAGCATATCATGTACGCGTCGGGATTTAAGTGTGATTTAAGTCATACTTAAATCTTTGTGAAACACCCCCTGGGATCATTAATATTATCTATTCTCTGAGCAGTAAGGTATAATTGTAAAAAAAAATATGAAGACCAGGCACTATGATCATAAGCTAATTACATTTAAACAATATTGTTAGGACTTTAACAATGATTACAATATTTTTTTCCAAAGAGAGAGAGAAAAAACGCCTTTTAAAATAATAATAATAATCCCACATTGCTACATGAATTTAGCATCACAATAATCATATAAATTACATCAATCAACTGAATTTATTTAGATTTGTAGGTATATTGTAAATATGATGGCAAAACATACTAGCCCTAAACTGTATCAAGTCAAAGCAATAAATCATGTTTTATTTTCAGTATTAGAACAAACAAGATCCCATACAATTCAAAGACTAATAGCATATTAATAAGATCACATGCCGCCTTCTAATGGATGCCCTTACCTCACAAGTGAGGGAATAGCTTGAGAACATATCATTACCCTTGGATGAGATGCCAGGTTATCAATCAACTTGTAGAGGAAATCTAACCTGAAAAGTAAGAAAAAATGTCAAACTTATTGGAGAAACACTAAAGGGAAATCCCATAAAATAACCTTTTCATATGTTCGACACTTATATGTACAGTACTATACTTAATGAACTGCTCAAACTATCCTAATTCAAGAGAATTATAGCTGCTCATATGGACTATAAAACAGAAGCAAATAATAGTAGTAGTAGTAGAATTACTACTACTACTAATAGTATGCAACATTTATATAGCGCTTAATACAAATGTTTTTAAATGCTACATACTATTCCCCCGCTTTAGCACGGCTATCCTGATTGGGCACATCAAGCATTCAAGGAATTCCTTCCTACCAGGTACCCATTTACCACAACTTGGTGAAGAGAAGTAAATGTAGATAAACACCTTGCCAAAGGACGCAAGTGCTGCGGGTGATTTGAACCCCGAACGTTGTGGTTCAAAGTCCGGAGACTTATCTACTAGGCCACAACACCTCTACAAATATTCTTTGTGGACCCACATAAAGGGGATTGGATATAGAATGACTGAATCTCAATCATGAAAAGAAAACCCTAAGAATATTACAGGTGGAGAATATCTTTCATCTAACTTGTTGATTGTATCGCTTTTCCCAGATTGCGACCTGAGAAAATAGGTGTTCAGGTTTCCTAATGACGTTAACAAAGCCCAACCAAGATGGTTAAATTTCAATTAAGAGACTTAAAACACTGGAGAATTTTACAAGAACAGAATAGTATCTCCCTTCCCCGCTTGCGATCTAAGAACGTCATTGCACCAAGGTTGGAATTCAGGTTTCCTTAGGATATTAACAGCAGCCAACCAAGATGTCTGAATGTCATTCCAGAGACTTGAAAAAATCTACGATGGTTGATAGAGCAGAATCTTAGAATCTTACTTGTTGATAGTATCTCCCTTCCCTGATTGTGACCTAAGAACATAGATGAACCAAGGTTGGTGTTCAGGTTTCCTAAGGATGTTAACAGAGGCCAACCAAGATGGCTAAATCTCAATTAGGAGACTTACAAAAATCTATGACGGTTACAAGAAAAGAATCTTACTTGTTGATAGTATCTCCCTTCCCTGATTGTGACCTAAGAACATAGATGAACCAAGGTTGGTGTTCAGGTTTCCTATAAAGGATGTTAACAGAGGCCAACCAAGATGGCTAAATCTCAATTAGGAGACTTACAAAAATCTATGACGGTTACAAGAAAAGAATCTTACTTGTTGATAGTATCTCCCTTCCCTGATTGCGACCTGAGAACGTAGTTGAACCAAGGTTGGTGTTCAGGTTTCCTAAGGATGTTAATGGAGGCCAACAATGCTGGCTGAATCTCAAGGAGTGAGGGGTTCTGTCTTAGCTGCCTCTCTCTATTCATTAGAATCAGTGAGGCAGAAGTGCAGGGCAGGTCAAGTAGTAGATGAAGCATCTATGAAAAAATAAAATAATATACTTGAAAATAAAACAATCTAATATAGAAATGAGAAAAAGCAGAGTCAAAATGAGTCAAAATCTAGGGTTTTCAATTTAAACCATCTTCAGGAACTGGTAAATGAAATAAGTTATAAACAAGGAATAATAATGACAATTGTTTTCATGCTATTTTCTTTGATTCAAGATTACAATATTGCTCCATTGAAACTTATTATTATCATGTAGACGTTATCAAAGAACTATTGCCTATTATTTGCTTTTCTCATTTGAAGGTAGGGAAGAAAAACTAATTATTACGATTGTTGAATTTAATTGTACAAATAAGATTGCAACATCAGTGCACAAAGGATGAACCATCTAGAAATTCATCATTCCATGGAGTCTCTGGTACAGATTTTTTGAAATGTACCTTCAATTATGAATTAATTATCAGCTTGACTTAACATTTAACATATACAACAATTTATTATTTTTTGTTCGTACTTCCTTGGCAGTATCCGCAGATATCAAAGCTGGCAAGATCTCCACATAGTCGGATAAGAATGTACGGGGATTCCAGGCAAGAATCTGTACAAAGACAAACAAATCAAATTCAAATGCCTCAATCTCATTAAGAAGTGTTCCAAAATTTGCTCAGATAAAATGCAAAACAGATCGTTTTAGAAAAAGTGCAATACCATATTTCAGTGATTTACTAAATTCTAAATAATTTTTACTTTCATACCCTTGAAATCAACTCAAATTTTCAACATTGTTTTAGTATCCATTTCAATCCAATTTATATTTGAATTTTTAATTGTCTAATATTCATCACTTTTTAATATCTTATTCCTTTTTCTGTTCAGTTTTATTATATTTAATGATTTTTTATGTACACTTGCTCAATAAAATAAAGAGCCAAGTAAAGATAGGAAAATTACAACGTAAATTCCAGTTTGCATTAGACTATGGCCTAACTTAAACTGGACTTCAGAACAGGCCTCTAGATTGTGAATATGTATCTCATTTTTAAAGCTAAATGACAGTAATTGCAGTAAAACACTAATTTCGTGAGAAAGTCGGTAAAAACCAAGGTTAAGTATTTATATCATTGTCGATCTAGATCTGGTACAGTTACATAAACTGAACTTTGTGAAATCATGAAATCTAAGCTGAAATACGATCACACTGAAGATCGCCAACACAGATAGGCACACGTGGGACAGTGTATTATTATTGCTGGAATAAAGACCCGACGGAAGTGACCGAATCCGCGCTTATTTTGCTTATTTCTCAGCAATTACAGAATTTCTTCCAGAATCCTTTGGCACATATTTTTCATTCATAAAAACATACACTTGAGTGGTAATTATATTAGATTCTGTAAAAAGTCATTTTGAGATCGTTACCAGAACTGGAATTTACCTTTAAAGGGAAAATGTGAATATAAATCACGAAAAAATGAAATATAAGTCATTCTATCAGATTAGCAGACTACGAAACACTGCCAAAGCAATCTTATTCCCAAACCATTGTGCTGTTAAATGTATTCTGATTTATTTAAAATGTAGAATTGATATTCATGAATATTTTTTCTTGAAGCAGTATTGCATTTAATGAACATAATCTAAAACAGAATAATCAATGGTGTTTTATAAAGCGAGAAAATATAAATTTAATTGGATAACATCAACAAAATATTCATTCATCATTCATTCATCCATTCATTCATTCATCATTCATTCATCCATCCATCCATCCATCCATCCATCCATCCATCCATTCATTCATTCATTCCATAAATGGAAAAAAACACAATATATGAAGACAAGAAGAAGAGATTATTATCCTCTAAATTTAATGTCAAGCGAAGGAAATCTTACTCTTAATATACTAGGAGAGTATTCCTCAAGAAGTTCCGTTTCCAGGCAAAGCTTGTTGAGATTGGTGATGAGAAAGGTCACAATGTCAAAGGTCACTGTGTCATCGTACATGTACTTTGTAATGAGGTCACCAAACATATCTGCAATGGCTTCTTCTGGTTTGAAAACCACATGCAAGGCTTCACCTAAAAAGAAGAAAAAAAAAATGATTTCATGCAATTACTAAGTATTTGGCATCGTTTGGAATGAAGGGGATGGGATATTTTGACTAAATAAACAAAAATATTATACTTATCATTGAGACCATATCAGGGGTGTGAGTGGTCACAAATAAAAAGATCTGAAAAAAGCTGAAGAGTGGTGAAAAAGTCTGAAATAGAACGAGCTCCCATTCTTTTTGTACAGAGGAAAGCCAAAAAAAAGCTGAAATTAAGCTGAAAATCAAAACAAACAAAAAATCTGAACTCTCACACCCCTGCCATATTCCATTGGTACAATATATATAATATACCCCATACATGATTAGTTCATTGACCCTAAATTTTATTAACTAGGTCCACATACGTCTAAAGCTATGATGACATTTCAATGTTGATTACCCCAACATGGTCCAAGTTCATTGACCTTAAATGACCTTTGACCTTGGTTGTGTGACCTGAAACTCATGCAAGATGACCAGTGATACTTGATTATCCCCTTGTCCAAGTTTCAATAGCTAGGTCGATGCTGCCGCCGTCGGAAAAGCACGG
Organism: Lytechinus variegatus; assembly: GCF_018143015.1. NCBI lineage: Eukaryota > Metazoa > Echinodermata > Echinoidea > Temnopleuroida > Toxopneustidae > Lytechinus > Lytechinus variegatus. The sequence goes on from NC_054749.1 coordinate 14,830,598, forward strand.
CCTAGAGTCTCTCTCTCTCCTATGCAGACAAGACAAAAACTTACTATAGTCTAGGAAGAACTGAAGAATGGCTAGCTGAACCCTCGGCCACTTCTTTGCCAGGTTTGTATGGGCTTGCTTGATTGACGGGTAGAGCTTGGATACCAGAGATGTGTCCAGTCTGCAGATCACTATCAACGTCTCTATTGCTTCCACAAGGCACTGGAGATAATATGACAGAGAAAAAAAATCAATGTTCGTCACTATTATCATCATACTTCCATTATTAACATGTTTATTATATTGTTTTCACTTCAAGTTTTGTCATTATTCTCCATCATTATATCATAAAATATACTCGATGCAAGATACACGATTACACCTGGGGCCTATCTTACAAAGAGTTACGATTGATCTGATCAATCGCAACTATGGACGGCTAGCAACGTCAACATCTATCATGCATGTTTGTTCAAAATATTTTCTAACTGTTAGTTACATTTATGCATGCCATGTTTTCTTGAAAATTCACTGTGCTTCTCTTTGTTTACCAAGGACATTGTGGAAATTTCCAGTACAAAAAAATATGGCACTGATGGATTTCCATAAGTTGAGATTGATTGGATCAATCGTAACTCTTTGTAAGACGGGGCCCTGACGTTGCTTTCCAAAAGATAAGGCGGCAGCATGTGATATCTTTTCCTGTCAAAATTGATTTTAATAGTGATAGAGAAGTAAAAAGTCAGATAGGAAGAATGTCAATATACTCACTGCTTGTAGGAGGTCTTGATCTTGAATCTTCATTGGTCCTTTGAATAATAAAAATGAAATTTTCTGATTAAATAAGATTTTTTTCTTCAAAATGCATGACTGAACATTAACTTAAGCCAAATGAAAAACAAACATGTCATTCAGTTTAGAGCACTGCATGCAAATTCATACAAAGTAGAAAAAGGTGCAATGTTTACATGGTGTATTTATTACATGTAGGTGGTAGATGATTTGAAACAAAAAAAAATAAATTAAGATTCACAGGAGCAGCGACTGCAAGATAGCCTCCATGTCGATAGCATTTTAGGAAACTTTATGCAGTAACTACAAGAGAAGATGCATTGTTGAGAACGGGAAGATAGGCTTACAGATGACCCTAAAACATAATTTCCTCAGTGAGCAGAGGCACAAATGACATACACAAAGAAATAAGTAGTAATGTCAAAATGTTCTTATCCCTTTTCCCATACATGTATAGAATTGAAGCAATTCGATGACAATTTCAAATACACATGAACTTGCATAGGACAACCTTCAAAAAGTTCAATATTTGCCCAAATGAAAGCAGATTTTACCAGATTATGCATGACATGTTTTATATTCTCCTTGTAAGTTGAATTTATCTTAAGTTGAACGTATTTCTAAGGTCCCAAAAGATTCGACATAGGCAAAGTTACCTGTATCCAGTATACAAACAACTTACTTCTGTGACAGAGGTCGATGACTCTAAGGCAATACTCGCACGCCTTCTCAGTCATTGCTTTCCTTGCTTTGTTGGCAAACTTTCCTCCCGAAGAGGGCGCCCTTGCCACACCCTCTCCTCCCAAACTGGGCAACCCCCTTCCTCCAACATCCAGCCCTCTGCTTGCCCCACCAGCAGGGCTAGTGGGATCCTGCCCCTGGCTAGGGCTAGCTGCTGTGGCTAGTAGCCAGGCACGTAGACTGGAGAAAGTGTGTATATTAAGGAGTTGATCTTGACTGTAGTAGGACGAGAGACTGAGTAAGGTGAAGTAGTCCTGGCATTCCCGACCGTCTATCTCCGTTACCTGTCGTTCAAAATTAAAGTTCGGTGAAATCAATTTTGATGCACATATTCAGGACTCTTTCAACAAGTACAGCACACATTATAATACCCTAATAATAATAACAGGCATTTATATATAGCCAGCTATCTAGAAATATTCTATTCTGAGGCGCGTTGTTATTATTATCACCCCGGCTTTAGCTCGAGCTGCATTTCAGCGCTCATGCATTCACGGAATTAATCCTGCCGGGTACCCATTCACCTCACTTGGGTTGAGTGCAGCACAATGTGGATGGATTTCTTGCTGAAGGAAATTACACCATGGGTTCGAACCTACGACCCTCTGTTTCAAAGTCAGAAGACTAATCCACTGGGCCACAACAATCCACACAATTCATTATATCAAGGATTTAACTGTCAACAAGAATTTCCTCCTCAGAAATTTCCATTTCTGCAGATGAGCAGATGAAATATGAGGTCCAGTTTAAAAACAATCTGTTTTCAGCTACTGAAATGATGCAGTTTGCTTTGAGGAAATAAAAGACCAATTTGTGATAGAATGTTGGCAATTGATACATGTAACAAATTTAATCAACCAATTAAATTAACACAGAGCAGTTCAGAGATTGAACAGAGACAGTACAGCAGCAAACTACCCACTGCTAACTCTGTATAGCAAAAAACAAGCTTGGTTTATTTTCATTGTAATTTAGCGTGATATACATGTAGGGGAAAAAATGAAACTTACACTTTCTTGTTTGCTTGATTTCTGCTTGGAATTAGGATTTGTTCCTTGGATTGTGCTTGCATTAGATAACCAATCGCTCATTTGGGAGCCCACTACATAGATTTGTTCTGAAGAGAAAATAGATTTAAATTATTATTGTTGTTTGTTATCATTATTGTTGTTATTATTATCATCATTACTATCATCATCATCATCACCATCATCATCATAGTCATTGTCATCATTACCATTAACATCATCATCACCATTACCATTAACATCATCATCACCACCATCACCATCGCCATCACCATCACCATCACCATCATCACCATCGCCATCACCATCGCCATCACCATCACCACCATCGCCATCACCATCACCATCACCATCATCACCATCATCATCATCATCACCATCACCATCACTATTACCATTATCATCATCATCATCATCATCATTCATTTAACGTCACCTGAGTCCGGGAATAGGAAAGAAGGAGAACAAGAGGTTGGTGAAAAAGAAGAACGAGAAGGATAAATAAATGGAAACATCTTTTCCTGTTCTGGTAAATGATTTTTCTGTGTCACAAGACCTGGGTAGACGTAACCATGTAGTATAGAGCAAAGTAAACCATACTATACACACCATCAGAAAGTAGATTTCTGTGTTGGGTTGCCGTGGTTACTAGACTTGATAGAGCTCTGCATTGAATCTCGGAGTTAAAACCCACTGTTGACACCCATTTAACCATCTGTGATACAAGCTTTTCAAGCCGAGTCGAATAGCGACCCTGAAAAACATAATCAACAACACCAGTCTAGCAATCTCACAAATGATAACTATTCTTGAAGGTAATATTTTGATATATGTGTAGGGATAAGCTTTATGTTTTTATATTATGTTATTGCTTGTTTGAAACCCCTCTTTAAATTAGCAGCATCGTGGTCTTGCCATAAGGCTGAGGATAACATTTGTCTACACTCCACTGGCAGATCCAGGGGGGGGGGCACAGCTGACCCGTGCCCCCCCTTTTTGAGAGGCACAATTAAAATTTGTAATGTAAAAATGCCATTAAAAACAAGTGTGCTCCCCCTTTTGAAAGGGAAGACCCTTTTTTCTTTAAAAAAAAAATTCTTGTGTTTTTTAAATTTGTTATTTTTCAACTTTTTTCCTTGGGAAAATGTACCCCCCCCTTGGAAAATCCTGGATCTGCCCCTGCAGATTATATTCTGCTAAGCCTACTTTAAAAAACCTTGCTTACACTTTCAAATAATCTCTCGAGGGTGCATAGTGGACTTCTATGCGGTTAAAATGAAGGGAGTTTTCTAGAACGCATATTTCAGTGAACATTGAATATGTACTGACTGCACAGAAACGTTAGCACTAACTATGCGCCAATAGAGGCCCTGTTACAACCGGTAATGTAACGGCGATGTCTAATGTTACAAAAATGCATTACTTACACATTGAAATAAATGTTTTGACTTCACAATCCGAAAGATGTGACTGGGCTTACTGTTGGCACTCTGTTAGGCTAACATTCGTTTCTGTGTGGCCGGCACAGGCTAATTAGCAAAAATCTTTGATGCAGCAAGCGTACGTCACACTAGGTCTCATGGACCTATTTCTACTCTTGTGAAATTCAATGACTCGCTCGGAGTGTTTCATGCAGATTTCGGTCAACGATTTTCACCTATAGATTTGACAAGCTGCTGGAAATAGCCGTGTTTGATTGGCTACAGCATCTTACCTGCGCTAGAACGACGGGAAGCAGGTAGGGGATGTGTCTGAGATCGCTAGCCTGCCCCGCCCCCAACTCCACATCCAGCTGAGGGGTGGGGCCATATTCCTGAAGCACCGCACTGCACAGAAGACTGACGGGCTCAAGCTTTGGCAGGCCGGTATTGGTACCTAGGACTACGATGCATAATGCACGCAGTAAACTCTTGGGTATTCTGGAATGAAAATTGTTGAAGAATAAAAGAAAAATTCAGCAAATCTCAAAGAGAAATGCCAGTAGTTACAGTAAACACTGATTTCATGAGAAAGTCTGTAAAACCAGGCTTAATTGTCAGAATATCATCAAGGATCTAGATCTGGTACAGTTACATAAACTGAACTTTGTGAAATCTTGAAATCTATGCTGAAAAATGTTCACACTGAAGATCACCAAGGCACACGTGGAACAGTGTATTATTATTGCTGGAATAAAGACCCAATGGAAGTGACCGAATCCGTGCTTATTTTGCTTATTTCTCAGCAATTACACAATTTCTTCCAGAATCCTTTGGCACATGTTTTTTTATTCATACAAACAGACACTTGGGTGGTCATTTATATTAGATTCTGTAGAAAGTCATTTTGAGATTGTTACCAAAACTGGAATTTATCTTTAACAGGGAGGTTCACCCTGACAATAAGCAAGTTTTCACAAAAGATGAAATATTACAGAAAAAATACTGATGAAGGTTTGATGGGAATCACACAAAAAAGAAGAGAGTTATGAATTCTTGTAATTTTAGATTTTTGATGTCACATTCAAGCAGCTTCCCCATATATCATGTAATATGAATTCCCAAATAACAAAACTATTTCAAATGGGAAAAGAATAACCTATGCTTACTCTCTGTGAAGTTTGGTGCAGGAGATAGCCAAGAGAAGTTTCCTCAGACTCTGTATGCACTGGAGGGGTGGGGCCCCGGTTACAAGGCACTGATGGGCTTCATGGTACACAGCTTCAAGCTCTCTCTTTGATAAACTTCTACAAGAGAATAAGACCATAAGTATTTTACGCCATGATACTGCTTCTTATCAATATTATAACCAATATCATCATCCTCCTCATCATCATCATAATCATCATTACCATCATTGTCACCGTCTTCATCATCATCATGATCACCACCACCATGATGATGATGATCATCATCACCTCACCATTATCATCATACTCCTTCTAGAATAACAAGCCTTACTATAATTTGGCTAATCTTTAGTGTCCTTTTGTACATCTGACCATTTATTGACAGCGCTTTTCTCTGAGATTTTCTACTCAATCAAACTGGAAGTTGTTGTAAACATGGATAACTTGTTCGTACATGCAGATGTAAGTGAAGTTGTATTTTGTTCGATTTTTGACACATTCTATAAAGGTCTTTTTAAGAATTTGTTACAGCTCTGAAGTTCCCAGTCCCTTCCATCATTTAGAGATCGGCAAACTCAATCATACTGGTGAACTCGCATTTACCCTGTGTGATATGTTTAATATGAATCAGGGACAACCGTGATTGGGCCACCGGCCCAGCGCTTTGTATTGCCAGGATGCCTAAACCCTGTACAATGCGATCCAGCACTAGTTTTAAGTTGGACAGTTGATGTTTTTATTCCTCCAGGAATTTCACAAAAGCTTCAACTCAGCAAATATAGCAGCGAGGTGGCAGTTAAACACAACCTCCTTGATTTTAGTGTTCTGAAAAGTAGGAGTCCAAAGAATCTTATTAAAAAAATGGTGCACCATGTCTCAGGAGTGCAGTCCCGTCCCTCAGCAAGTGTATCAATATAATAACAATGGTGAAGGGGTTGTGGAAGACGGCCTTTTATCATAGGAAAGCATGATTTTCAAGTTTCAACAATTTGTTTTGGACTTTAAATAAATATCTTCCTGTATAGAAGATAGAAAAGTGTGTTCATAGTGTGTCTTATTCCATTTCAATACTAAATCCCTCAATTCAGTCTTCCTCAAACTTTCATGCTACGGTTTCTTTGATTTTTCTATTGATGTGAATTAAATTGGTTGAAAGGATTATGTTCTCCCTTTAAGAAAGTTGATGAACTGAAAATGGTAACACGAACGCAGGGTTTATTTTTTGTATAAAACAAATATGGGCAATTCCACAGGTTGGTGGACATGAGCTTAAAAATTCAAATTCAATATTTTCTTGAATTTTTTAATACTTTAAGTCCTTCATACATGATAGTTTCAGGAACAAGAAATAAAAAGTTTATTTTCATATGTATACTTTGGAAAAAAATGGTCAAAAGTTGTGTCTTCCATTGTGTACCAAAATACAAGAAAAATAGTGAAAAATGAAATATGCCTTATTACCATTTTGTTGTTGCAACAACATACCACTTTACATATTTCTGCAGTTTAGAAGAGTCAAATTACTTAAAATACACAACCACTTTTCAAGTAAATTTGTAGTAATCATTCAAAAAATAAATATTGCAACCTGCTCAGGTGATGTAACGTGAGTAACCGAAAAAACTGACTTTGTTTTCTGAGAGAAAAATTCTTCACAGTTAATTGGTGGGATTTTAAATTCTCTTCCTTCAAACAATCTTTGACACAGTGATGACGATGAAAATCATTAGAAATAACAATTTTTTTTATAAAATTGATGAAGAAAAACTGTAACGTGAGTAACTTTGTAACGTGAGTAACCATCATGTAATGTGAGTAACCAGTAAAAATTATTCAGTTCGGTAACATTTTCTGTGGGATGTCAAGTTTTAAGTCTCATGGTGAGTTGTGAAGTTATTTTTGATTAATTAAAAGCAAAATGAGGGTACATCTCTTTGATGCGACTCTTTGTTCATCAAAATATCAGTGGTCATACAATCACACAAAAAAATTGAATATTAGTAGAAGTATTCACAATGCAAGAGTGCATTAGTAAGACTTGGTTTTGATTAACCAAACTTTAAAGAGTGTTTGAACAACACATTGAATGCCCTTACCTGTAACCCTATCTAGGCCGGGGTATTTTGGGAGTTGATATGGCCCGGGGGGTGGGGGAGAGGGGGGGGGGGGCTCCCAGGCCCCCCTTGAGATCTCGGCCATTGGCCGCACGATCACGCCGAAAATTTGCGTGCAGGTTGTCTTGGACATAATCTACAATACTATACAGTAATTTATTTCATGCAAATTGGTATTAAGCGATTATGCTAATTAATGCATAATTAGTAAGCGAAATCATACTTTTCCCTCCTACTCCCTAATAAAGCTCCAATTGTTCCAATTTTTGGTATAAAATCTCTTTTAGATGTTCCTAGCAATGAATTTTACACACATTATTGAATTTTTAATGACATGTGTGTTGTTAACCATACATAGACAAAATGTAACGTGAGTAACCATATTATCTGCACCCCAAGTAAAAACCATGTGTTCTTTATTTTTTTAATTATATACAAAGTTTGTCTCCCTAATACACTTCTTTGAAATGGATATAATCAACTTTCATAAAAGCCTTGTATGAGGAGACTTTTCACTTATGTTGACTTTTAATTTTATGCATGTCCAAATCATGTAACGTGAGTAACCGACACATTCCAAAGATTTGCCAGGAGCATAATAGAATTTCCCAAGTTTTGTTTTTATACGAAGGATAGTCAGACTGTGTACTTTGTTGTGATAAGGAGATGTTTAGTTCCTATCAATAATAATGGAGTTACAGCTCCAAGTATGAGTCAAGGTGTCTCCAAATGTAACGTGAGTAACTGTGGAATAGCCCATATAAATAATCTGATTTATTTGATTTCAGGATCAAATATTTAGGATATTCTGCTAGGATCGAAAGCTTAGGCCCCTCTTGACTCTCTAATTTATTTGATTTTAATCAGATTTTTAATTTGATAAAAAAAATGTAAAAAAAAACATTTTAAAAACAAACCGCAAACACCAAAATCAAAATCCTTTACACTGACACCAGTTTTTGAATTTTATGAGTAAAATTATTCTTAAATATATTTTCAGAGTTGCAAAGCTGTGACCCCGGGGGGGGGGGGGAGCACTCATATATATTGGGGACATGCCGCTTTCATTACGAAAATTTCCCGTTTGATTCTCGACCACACTTCGGACCTCAAACTGCAGTCGTATACCCCATTTTTCGTTTGGAAAATCTCAAACAACATTTCCAACCCCGATAAACCCATCTTGGCCAGGTAATCCCCTTGTCTCAATTTCACCACCACGGGCCAGCCAAACGAGCGTTGAGCCAAGGACGAAATGATAAACAACAGCTGTGCTATTACGTAAGACTTGCAGGGGGTGGAAACTCCGCTTCTGCATCCGGTCAGAATTGAAGAAAATTTTGGAGGGTCAAAAGTGCACACTGCTCCCATATTACATGTACAAGCCTATGGACGCCGCCACTGTTTTGGTACACCAGCGAAATGGAGGCGTGGTCATGGAAGGTCCTTCGCGCATAGCGTAAAAATATGTAAATTAGCATTTGGTCTTTAATTAGCATAATGCGCGAGCTGATTTAATATCGGTGGTGTACATGTCTAAATAAAATACATCATGCCACGGCCACTCATTCATTCTAAATAAGTAATCGTATTTTTATTGATTTGTTCTTGCCTGTCATGATTAATATTACTGCATTATTTCAGCTGCAAGTTGCCTGGATTGTTTCTAAGGCAATAACTGGAAACTTTATAGGAGGGATTTTAATTGAGCTTGACTTGCCCTCTTTTCTTACAATTTTCATTCTATTAATTACATTCACTATTAATATTACTGAAGAGGTTCTCCCCCCCCAAAAAATGGTGCCATGATAATTTTTCCCTTAAATCTTGTGTTCCTCGGTTTATCTCTTTATGTTTCTGAAGCCCTTATTTGAAGAGCTCACTTGCAAAAGGGGTTAATTAGGTCAATTTTTCATCAAATTTGATTTTTCTTTTGTCTCATTGTATAGATTTTTATTAGAAGATGATACCAAAGTTCAAATTCCCACTAAAAAGTTATCTAAAATGGCCAAGAAAAATCAATTTTTTTTCAAAAGGGGTTAGGTCCACACAATTTTTTTTGGAAATGAATATTTTACAAAATATGAAGACACGTAGATTTCTTTCATAGCCAATTTTATGTTCGCATAGTAGGGCATCATGAAAATTTAATTTCGCATAAGAATATTGCAATATTGCAATTTAGTTTCGCAAAAAAATATCGCAATATTGGAGAGTGGACCTAACTCCTTTTGCAAACAAACTATTCTGAAGAGTTCGTTTGTCAAAATTGGTTAGGTCCATTGTTCATAAATTTTTATTGTTTTCTGTCTCAAAACCTCTATATTTTTAGTCGTTCTAATGAAAACAACAAAAATTTGAAATTCACATGAGAAAGAAAAATCACCTTTTTAATCAAAATTGATTGGATTCATTTCAGTTTAGTTGCAAAAGGGGTTAGGTCCACAATGATATTTTTTTAAAGAATATATAGAAAAAAATTGAAGACAGGTAGATTTCTTTTTATACCCAATTTTATGTTCACATGATAGGGTAGTACATCATGACAAATTAGTTTCTCATAAGAGTAATACAGTATAAGTGAATATGAGAATGGACCTAACCCCTTTGCAACTAAACTCTTCATTTATATTTTTATCTTTTCTGTTCATTTTTAATTGCAGAAAACTAAACGAACCTTTCATTATTTGAACAAAATAAGAACAAATCAAATTATTTTACATAATTATTGTACAGTCTCCAATATAGGTCCTATTATGAATAGCAGTCGGGAGCACTTAATTTTAAAAGGCGACTTCTATGTCATCATATATCAATAACCATGACCTAGGTACAATATTTTAGGGGGATTCTCAAAATTATCTAGGCAAGAGAGCAAGCCGATCGTAGGCTATAGGATAATTTTAATTTTTAACTGGAAATGAATCTGGTAAATTTTGGTATGGAAAGAAAAATAAATTTTATATACAGGTTCCATACTTTGTAGAAATAACCCCCCCCTATACCCATCATGAACAGTAAGGTCTTATGATTGCTTCTTCCAAAACAAACATCTTTCTCTAACTGCCCCACCCCAATTTCCTGCCTCTTCTCTCTCTCTCAGAAAATGACACACACAAATATATGCATAAAGGCAAACTATTCTCCTGTCATTTTACTTACTTTCCCACTCTTATCCTTATTTCTCTTGGAGAATATTTTGACTGCTGTTTGCTCTCATGATGTCACAGTAGTATCATCACATTTGAGTACAGAGTGCAACATCTTGTGCCATTTGTGCATAAAAATTGTTTGAAGTAATATATCATCACAAATTGGTGATTCATAAATGAAAATGACCAAGATCAGATAATTAATACAAAATTAACATGTTTATTAAGAAATCCATTTTCTAAAACACTGAAAATAACATAACAATAATAATTAGAGTCTACAAGCATTAAATTAGATTTAAAAAATAAAGGCTTGAGTACATTTTTCTACACTTAAGTCAAAATATACAATGTTTATTAAAATTTCATTCAAATAATGTCGATGAGCTTGAAAGTTAATATAAGAGATGCATCCAGGATTTCATAAAAAGAGCATAAAATCTGTGATATTCTGTTTATTTTTCCACAAAAGTTTGTCACTCAAAAAAAAGGAGGTAAATTCCTTCCAAATTTGTTGACAAGAAATATTCTACTAATGTAAGAGCACTCCACATTAAAAAAAAGGGGGGGGGGGATAATTCCAGAATCTCCCTAAAGTGTGCCTTTCCAAGTCAATACATTAGTGAATCATTCACAAAATTTGATATTGTTAGCTGTCTCTGTGGCTAGAATTCAATCTATTTTTAAAAATATAGTCTATTTACATATTTTTGCAGAGGTAATCCATGTCAAAACTTTTTAAAAAGTAAGATAACAATAAATGCAATTTGATATTCCTACATAATTATTGAGCCATTCTATGAAGACTTGCAATTATGGTAACTTTGTCCAAGCCCATTGCAGCTACCATGAAGACCTTGATTTCTTGCTCAGCCCTGTTACCATGGTAATTTTCATAGTGACAAGATTATGATAGTAATAACTTGTTTATGAAATGAGGTCCAGGAATGATACTAAAATTATTTCTTAATCCTCTGATCACCTTTATTAACATTTATCTACGCATGATTTTTATTTCAAAATATAAATTTTTGTCTTGTATACAATAGGCCTTTAAACTGGAAATTATATTTAATTTCTCAAAAATTTCTAAGAATTAGTAGAAGTATTAAATATTAATAAAAGGTAATAAATTTGCCAATTACAAAATAAATATTTCTTACTTGTATTTTGTGTGAAATTTTGTATACTTGCCCGCTGATGAACCTGAACTTGTACTACACTCTTTTCTACAGATATGCAGTTTAAAGAACATTCAATGCTTTGTTGATATATCTATTCAAATTAATTTGAAGTAACTACTTATTAACTTGGCCTTCATATTTCTTCCGTCTTGGTACTTGTGATACCGGTACTTAAACAGCTTGGGCAGTGGGAAACCTGCATAGTAAAAAATGGAGAAAGAACAAAATGAGTTGCTGATGTAAATTATTCTTACTAATCTAGTCCAGTTTTATTAAGATTTAAACTCTATTCAATACTTTTGTCACCTTCGTTCTACATCCAGACAAATTGATATATCAATATAACTATTTACAGTATGTATTGATAATAAAGAGTGCACATTATTTCAAATATTCATCAGATGATAACTGTTAATATCATGGTTTTTTTTATGTACATGCACATAGACAGAAGGTATGGTCGGTGAAAATGGAAATACTGGTGAATCTGAATTCAATCAATGGAGCTTTAATTTTACATGACATCTTATCTTTATTCAGCTCAATTGGCCATACCCCCCCCCCAAGAGTGAATATTTATTTATTTAGACTATTTTTTTGGGGGGGATGAGCTTAGATACAGCCTGTATTATTATTATTATCAAAACAACAAGCATACCTTGCAATTTTCCAATTCAGATGTCCTGTTCCTCATTAGAGTGTAACTCACACTTTGCTGATCTGCATGGTTCTCAATTTTGTCCCTCTGACCGGGTGTGAACTGCTAAGATCTTGGTCCTATTGGATCTGCAATAAACATTTTTTTAGTGTGAGAATATTAGAGATAAATAAAACTACTCTTCTTAAACAATATTTAAAAAATCCAGCTGCCCATATCATTGAAGTATTAATATTCCAAACTAAATTATCTGGTCCAAAAACTTCATTCTCTCTCTATCATGCATACCAGGTACCCGACTGTTTATTAAAGTAAAATGATTCTAACCACATATTGCTCCAGCTGTATAGCTGAATCAGGACCTGGTCTATGCTGGTCACGTTTATAACTAAAGAATCACATCACATTTGAATGAAGTAATAACTATGTACTAAAAACGTTTTCAGAATACCACCCCAGGCCAGGCCCAGGGCATCCTGTTCAAATAGAGACTTGATTTACATCTAAGTCATTTCATTTAAATCCTAACACTAAATCAAATGGACTTCATTCATGATTACTCTGAAGTAAAAAGTTTCTGAATAAAAGAAGCTGCTGAGAATTATACTTATTCATATGAAGATGAAATAGCGTGGACGGACTAGGCCTAAACTTCAACCTTCAAGCTTGAAGTTTGGGCCTAGTCCGTCCCCGCTATTTTCATACCCCATGACTACATCGACAATCTCGCTAGCCGCCTAGCGCCGGCAATACCAAGGCTGGATCTCGCTCTGACCAAAATCGACAGTTTGTCGTTACTAAAACAGGAGGTCGGAAACAAGTCCACATCTACCGCTGATAATTGACAATAAAACTGAAACAGGGTTTCTTTTTGCCTGGAGCATTCTGATGAAGGTCTACGACAAATGGTAAGTTAGGCCTATTTTTTTTAGAAACTAACTTACACATGATTTATTTGGAAGTCAGGCAAAAGAAATGGGAGTGTATGGAAATGGAGGTTTACGTAGTAAAGTAATACGAGATGGGCCCCGAACCCCGGCAAACACATCACCATTGCAAGTGAGATCAAAACATGAAAATGAACTTAACTTACTTTTATTCTTATGGAATGTCATTAAATTAATATTGATGTTCCCTCCAAGATTTTCTGCTCCAATGAAGTTCACTCAGAAATCACGATTTCGAACATCAATTCTATAAACAGATGATTAGTCGAGCTAATTCGTTGTAGAAACTGGAAATTCGCAGAGTCCAAAAGAACAACACTTCGCACAGATCTCGTGGGGAATTGTGGGAAGGAAAAACGTGTTTAATTCATAAGATATGAATAAAACATTAGCGTCTTAGCCAATCATAGAAGTGTATTTTGCGTAATTTGACGTCATTTCATGAATTAAACATTGACCCTCCAAAATCAACCTTCAAATTGTCCGCCGGCAGCCATGTTGGCTATGTACAAAACCTATGGGAAATAAAAACGCGCGAAAAGAGTTACCTCTCTAGCTCCCTTCGGGAGCTTACGTATACGTAAGATCGTATCTCTGTGAAGACTTGTCTGCCTGTAGAAGGATCTTCGGAATGAAATTATCGATATTAATCACGTTTTCAAAGGCATATTACATTCAGACATCCAATACTAGTCCATTTTCAATTTCGAACGAAGAAAATCGACCTCGAAATAAGGAAAGTAAGCGAATAAAAATTACGGTATGCTTAGCATGCAAGGACCGCGATGCATCCCATATAGTTTCTGTCCATCCAGCAAGAAAATATGGGATGCATGCCGTTCACTCGCGCAATGATACAGTCTTAACGAAAGAAAGGAAGGAAGGAAGGAAGGAAGAGAGAGGGAGAGAGAGAGAGAGAGAGAGAGAGAGAGAGAGAGAGAGAGAGAAAGAAAGAAAGAAAGAAAGAAAGGAAGAAAAAAGTTTCTATCAACGCGTGTATACATGGAACTCCATGCACTCACCAGAACTACACACATTGCAATCCATCGTGTGTGGCCCCCTGCTGTGACCGTTGATGCTGGGGTGTGTTATCTTCGGACCGAGGTCAAGAAACAGGTGTTTCTATACTTAAATTTCATGCTTGAGGGCAATAGGGTTTGTAGTACTGGGAGAAGAGAATTGATAAGGGAAACTGGGGTATACTGCTCTTCAAAGCAAGATTTTCGTCATGCCGCTTTGATGGCCCCCTTTTTCAGACCTAATTTTCAGTTCTCTAGATACTCCGAATGACAAAAGTTCCATTCAAAGCTGGCCTGCAAGACCCCTGTTACGAGACATCTCAGTTCCGTAGCACGGATCCATTTTCGTGCACTGCATGAGAGAGCTGCACACATGCACTTACTCACTGCAACCATCCTGCCTGTGGGGAATCTACAGGTAGGATTATGGTATGCCAATGCTGTACAGTGCACACACAGTAATAAATAATTAACATATCGCTTATGTGACCAAAATTACTAATTTCAATATAGTTGCAATTCATTTTTCATGAGTAACTTGGGAATAATTTTTGTATTCACCAGAGCGCTCAAAAACTTGAATTTTGGGAATATTTGTATGTACGCCCTCTTTTGGTGGAAAGTAATTGGCAAGAAAACTTTCATTTTTCAATCTCTATTTTTAACTAAGAAAAAATAATTTAAAGAATCAAATTTACATAAGAGCCAAGTTATATGATGAATAGTTGTAATAGAAATTGACAGTGTAAGAAAATCAAGCATTTGTCCCACTCATTCAATGAATGAGGTTATGATATACCTTGATCCCTGTTTGTACTCCATGTGTGGTAAAAAATGGTTGGCAATGTTTGGCTTATTTTCTCTTTTTCTTTGGAACAAATGCAGGCATGTATGAACCTCATTTCTGTTGGAATTCATTCAAAATCACATTTTTGATTCATTAATTTATCATACTGTTGCAAAAAGAGGAATTCTTACGTGACAATCACTATCATATGTGTGGGCACGAGAACCGTCGTTGAAGCCATTAAGTATATTTTTAATGTTTTTATTGTGAGCCAACTCAAAGGATTTTTATGTATTTTTGTGAATTTTCATACATTACTTCTACATTTAGTGTCAACAAGATTTAGGTATGTTACAAAAGTGCCCTCTAGAGGCATTCTGAATGAGGCATTGAGTGTGCTGCCTGTAATCAAGGGTGACAGTGGGGGCATTGCTTTGTATTGTGTTTGCATGTGCAAAAAAAGCTTATTCCTCATCACATTGTTTTCACCTAGTTGAATCTTTATGGCAGCTGTCTAGGCTTGAAAAAAATCTCACTCGGTGATCTTGCGACTCTGTGTGCTACTGGAACTTTGGCCTTGCTTTCATTCAACCTCATGCTATTCATATTTACAGGTATCATCCCACTCTAAAAGGTATTCATTCCGATAGAACAACATTTCAACTACATTGTGGTGATATTTGAAAGAAATCTACTGATGCGAAGTGTTTTTTTTTTGGTGTGTGTGTCTTTTATGTCCCGCTTGTCAGAAAAATGCGTGATTTATATTTCTTCTCGGAGAACGGTAGTCCATAACGAAAGGCATATCAAATATATTTCAAGTCATGTTAAAACATGTCCTGATAGATGCATGATTCATATTTCTTCTCGGAGAACGGGTGTCCATATATTCAAATAAACTCAATACACCTCCAAACGCAACATTTCCAGATAAAAAGACCCCTAAAGTTTTATATAAACAACTTAACATTTCAATATTTTTTGCCGATATCAGTTTCAGGTAATACTATTGGTGTGCGCCGCCAATTAAAACAACGTTAGATCGAACTTCTCTGATTGGCAATGACACTTGACTTTGCATTCGCCGGGAACAATGCGCATGTGATGATGTGAAAATCAAATTTCAATCACGTGCAAAATTCAAATGGCCACCAACAAATCGCCTTTTGTGATTCACAAAGGCGACATGCGTAAGAAAAATCCTGGTGAGAATGCTGGCTATTGAAATGAATGAGGTATTAAATGAAAGGTCTGGATGAGCTCTAAATGATGCTATGAAGCAAACACCTCATTTCTCAAATTCATTTTTTTTGTAACATACCTACAAGATTTACAACACAACAAACAACATGTGGGACTATACTCGGGACGGGACCGGCAATACTCACTACAGCTGCAATAACAAATTGTCGAACTGTTATCAGTTGTATGTATAATAAAACAAATATTTGGACAATATATCGATCAATAATGCAATTTACTTCAAAATTAAAGTCAAATCTACAAAAATGAATCATTACCTTTCCTTCGTCAAGAGAAAACGTACAGATTTTCCATCAAGGGGCGCGGCCATTTTCATTATGCCAATTTTAAGAAACCTATAAGAGATGAATAATGGGATAATAAAAAAATCGATTGACAATTGAACAATGTCGAAAATTATTAAAAATAATATATATTTATTTTAAATTACAAATAAATTACACAATTTTTAAATAATTAAATAAAAATACCCAACTAAAACATACGCTATTGCGCGTGCGCACAACGCTTGATCGAAGTATCTTGGCAACAGCTAGCTTACAACTTCGTGAGTTTTGGGAGAGATATTAAATGATATTATTTAAGGTAAAGCTTCAAACCTTGTCTTTCATAATACTCTAGAACAATTCTTACTTTAATAATGTATCTTTTCATATCGTTTTTATGTTATTTCAGTTGATATTTTGTTCTAATCGAGAGCTAAAAACTGACTTTTCAGGCCCGGCCGCGCGCGCCGGCGGTCGACGATCTGACGTCGGGAGCGTTGGCCCAGCCGAGGCCCAGCTTAGGGTTGGGGGTCGGGTGTCCGGACAGCGACAGGCGGACACTTTATAGTTATATTTTGAAGCCTTCTTTTTTTGTCTCTGGATTACACTTAAAATATGAATTCAATAGTTGTAAGTTCTATCTTTTTCTCTATAATATTTCCTCACATATTGTAGGCTACTAAAATAAAAATTGATGAAACTTAAGTTAAGTTAAGTTCGCTCAAAAGTTTTTCCAAATGACTTTAATTCGTGGACGTTGATTGTCTGGACGTCACAAGTCACAACCTGTCCAGACACACAACATCTGGGTAGACTGAATTGTGCTAAAATCTCTTTTTGATGAGGAAGAAAAAAGGAATTTGTTATTGTAACATTTTGGCCAAATCGTGGTTTCGGGAACCACTCGTCGATTTGTAATTGTATACACGCACTTGTGTACAAAGGGAATGGAGGTGGAAATAGGGAACTGTGCATGTGACTGAATGAAGCGCTTCTGTATGAAGTGAACGTGGTCCCAATATCACGATAATGCCAACATTTTTCACCAGTTAGGCCTACTCTGAATCTGTCTCATACCACTCATTCAATGAACAAGGTTATAGCCTTGTTCTGAGTGTGTGGCAAAATAAGGATTGCAATTTTGACTTATTTTCTCTTTTTCTATGGGACAAATGCTTGATTTTCTTACACTGTCAGTTTCCAATAGAGCTATTTATCATATAACTTGACTCTAGTGTCCAGGGAAAATTTACAGTGGAACAGGGTCTTGGGGCGATATCACTCGTAAATTATGGTCAAAGAGCCATGGAAAAACAGAATAGCCCTGAAAAATCCCCATTTTCTACAATATTAAAGCTTAACTGATGTTACAGAGCAAGGCAGTACAGTGTGGGTTGCAAAAAGTAGCCCCACTCTACATACAAATCTTTCTCTGTTCAATAAAGATAGGCCTAATAATGGCTAATTAGAATTGGCAGATATTTTGGGATACTGCAGATTTAAATCTTACTCTTAGGCACCTATAGAACTTTCAATCGTTTGATGAACACCTGAATAAAAATGGCTAGCCTGTCATCACAAGTATAGTCTAACTCTCCTTTTCCACCACTCATTCAATGAACAAGGTTCCCAAAAAAGTATAGCAGGGCCTATCCAATATTTTTTTTCTGTTGACTATTTATGATTTGTGAAAAATATCTAGCCCCAATCTTGGTACTACTATACCATTCTTTACTCTCTAAATTTTGATATTTTTCCTTCATAAAGGAAATTTTGAACAATTGTCTAACAAATCAAGTGGATTGTATATTCTGGAGTCTAATAATATAAATTATTAATCAGTTATGTGTCTTTAGTCTAGGCTGTCTAGCTGATAAGCATGGACTTGTTTGTTTGGGTCAAGTTCTACATCAAAAGGTAAAAGTTCTATTTAGATGGGTCACTGACTCACTTGTTATGCCTTCTCATTTCTTTGTACTCTGGTACAGGAGTAGAGTAAATCGTCAGTCGCCATGGAGATTGTGTACGTGTACACAAAGAAGAGGAGCGAGTTTGGGCGCCAGTGCAACTTCTCTGATCGTCCTGCCGAGCTTCATGTTGACATCCTTCCAGATGAGAGCCTTGTGTCGAATTTCATAGAAAAGAACCCGGTAGACAGGGGGATACAATGTGTACAGGAGATGTCAGAGCACGAGGTGAGTAATTTATTTCATTTCATTCATTTTCTTACTAGATTTCCTTTTTGATGTCTGTTCTCCATTCTTTTTCCCCCTTCTATCCATATCATACCAATGCTCTGGAGTTTAATACCAGCAAATACTCCATTCTTCTTCTTCCTCTGTTAGCTTTGTAGATCAGCAGAGAAATCCCACTGACTCCTTTCTTTAGGGCCATTATTGCACTCATCTGTGATTCATGCAAAATTGGCTGTAACCCGTGGAATATTTCTGGTATCCTATTCTGAGCCACCCTATATGATATAAACATAGGCATTCATGAATACTATTTATATGAATCAACAAATGCCCATTTTATAATAGTTTGTAAGCATTTACTATGTAATATATAATATGATGAATTACTTTATTACTAAACTATTAGTTTAGTGAAAAGTGAAACATAATGACTTTTGTGAATGGATATTGTCTATTTAATGTTGAGGTTCTTAAAAAAAATAGAGACCTATCTAGTTTCCAAATTAATTAAAGATGCTGATTAGACAGAAACAAGTAACAGCAAGAAAATAGACTGAAACAACTAAACTAAAAATAGAAGCACAACTCAGAGATCCCCACATTGCATTACAGGATTACTTAAACTTAACACCCAATCACACAGTCGAAGCCTGCAAAGTTCCACAGATAAATTATTGTTTCAGATCCCATTTCACAAAACAAAAGTCACACTTGGTGATCGTGCAATTGCACTTGCTGCCCCCAAACTATGGAATAGCCTGCCAATTGATATAAGAAGCTCTCCATCCTTGACTCTCTTCAAATTAAAATTTAAAACATATCTCTTTAGTTAAGAAATTTTGCTGTGCAGACATAAGTAAAAAGAGCTCTGAACAAGCACAGCTCTCTTTCTCTCTATATATGTACATATAAAAGCTGCACTATACAAATTAATATTTATTTTTATTTTTAAAAATGACAACAGAAATTCAAAAGGAAATATCCTACAAAAAATAACAAAAAATGTAACAAACCTACCAAGTATCCATTTCCATTTCACCCTGGAAAGAATTGTATCATTGTCTGTTGTCCGATGTAAGATAACAGCTTGCAATGTCAGCTCTTTCTATATCGTAATTTTATGCTTAACTGCTCTCATTATCTCCCCCTCCCTCCTCACAGATAAATACAGAGCGTTTTGAAACAGACAGTAGAGGTATCAATCACATTGAAGGAGGGTGGCCCAAGGATATCAACCCACAGGAGGTGGAACAGGTTCTAAGGTTCAGGAAAAAAGTGGAGAAAGACGAGTCGTACGTCACAGCCGTCCAGAATCTGTCCAGTGTATGTACCACATAATCATTAAAAATGATTTTTTATGAATAATTGAACAGATTTTTTAAATTCAATTTTGGGATTTTATGTAACATTTAAGAGCGTCATCTTACAGTATGTATTTGTGGCAACTTTGAGATTGATTTTTATTGTTAACTTTGAGTGTGAGCAATAGGAGTCAGCTTTAATCAAAGTTGCGATTGATCTGAATAGAAAATAGGTATTATATGATTGGGCACTGGTTTTATGAAATTCTATACAATTTCTTTTTAAATGAATGAACAATTATGTTTTTTTTAGGTATGATATGTGGTATACATAGCCAATTTATTTCAATAGGCCGTGGATCCCTATCACACATCTTTCAGTTTATGATTTTGCTGTGTAGTGTTTATCATTTTAGTAAACTTCACATTTATGATATTAAAAGACAAATGTATGTATATACCCAGCTTTGAAAAGGGTAAACAAACAGCTTTAAAGAGGGTAAAAAAGGCTCTAAAAAAATATTCAAAACAGATGGTATTTTGACACACTTTCCTCAGAATCCAAATCAGTACTTTTGGGTGATGATTTGTGATATGAAGTGAAGAGATATCGAATGAACAATTTTCATTATTTTTGTGCAGTTGATGGAACATACGATCAAACAAAACAATGCGATTGACATCTATGAAGACTACTTTGCAGACTTGGAGATAGAGGAGGTGGAGGAAACGCCATCGGCGAAAACCATCAATGTATTCAGGTAGGTGAATCTTTGGCATACTTGATGAATTCGGCAGTTCTGCAGATCAAGGGCAAAATTTTAAAAATAGATATGTTGTTGGAAAAATTTTAAATTGACTTCCCATTGGAAGATGAGCAATACAGTGAGATGTGCATAAAGTCTGCTAGAGACGGGAATTACATTGTATTTGTGCAGAACTGCAGAAATGTTGCTTATAATGGTCAGGTTAATTTAGCATCTAGGTCTATGAGAAATCATTTTGAGTAGAAACAATAACCAAGGTCCTTATCAATTGGCCTTTATATAGTCACTGAAAAAGCTTCGTGTACCTACTTTTTTAATGGTATATTTATGATCAGGATCATTATCGTTGGCGCGTCGTGGTCTATTGGTTCTGACTCTCACCTTTATCCACACTTTGCTGCACTCAACCCAGGTGAGGAAAATGGGTACCGGCAAGAAATAATTCCTTAAAAAGCTGTGTGTGTGTGCACCTGAATCAGTAGCTTAGCTTAGTCAGGTAATAATAATAGCAGGGCCCGCTGGGAGAACTGTTTTCATAACTGAAGTGGCTACCCTGGGTAAATATGCTGTTATTATTATTATTTTTTTTTCCTTTGCAGAGATCCAAATGAGATCAAGAGACCAGCCACTCACTTGTCATGGTATCCCGATGGGCCAAAGAAACTTGCTGTAGCATACTCAAGTCTAGAGTTCCAGAAGTCATCACCAGAAACCAGCATGGATTCATATATCTGGGACATAGGTAAGAAGCACTTGAACCACAGAAACAATGATTTTTTTTTTAGGATATCATCAAGCTTTGGTTGTTTTGTGTTGTATGTATGATGTTTTTTTTTCATTTGGAAACTGTTTTCATGTCATACATTGTCATTTGTTCCTGGAATTAACATAAACCAATGACCTTCTAATTGTTTAGAGGATATATGAGTGTCATTTTCAGAAATGTATATTGAATGCTGCTCTACACACTTTTACGACAAACAGCAATTTTCGTAAAAATCACAAGTCCTAAATGTAGACATCAATTCTTCCATCGAAGTTAGGCTTTACGGACATGAATTTTTTAACAATAAATGTCATTTCAGTCATCTTTAGCAATAAACACCATCCTGGTTCTATCGGGCATATTTTTTCAAAGTTCAATATTGAGGAAAGTGTACTATATTTATAAGCTAAATGAATATTTCCAGTTTGATGATATTTGTGCCATATGGTGTCTACATGTATGTTGATGTATCATTACTAAAATGACTTTATTCAATCATTTTCATTAGAGGAAACTTCACGTTGATGTCCTCAGATGTATGATTGTTTTAGTAGCTTTTCTCACCCAAATAGGCTAACCTTTCCTACCATCTCATCAACAGAAAACCCCAACAAACCAGAGTTTGTGCTGAAGCCAGTATCACCCCTAGTCTGTCTTGAATACAACCCTAAAGACGTCCATATCCTTCTCGGTGGCTGTTACAATGGACAAGTTGGTGAGTTCTTTTGAATAATAATCAGGAAAGCATTTCATGAAGCTTTTTGTTTACTGTCAAGTGTTTTAAGCTACTGGAATCCTTGCATCTGAATGGCTCACAGCATGTCTGTCAGGGGGAAAACCACCAATAAGATGTATCATGCAATGTGTGTCCTTGGTTTTACCTGATTTGATGTTTGATTAATATAAATAATACAATAGTCTGCCATTACATAGTGCTTAGTACAACAGAACAACATCTGGAAATGCTTTACAGATACAGCTCCAGTCATTAGATCTTAGCTTGCCAGTACAAAATTTTCATGCTCTGTCCAGCTTATAAAAAATGGCACCTGGCTAGAATGCTCCCTAGGGAGTGGAGATGGTGCACTGTATATGTGGAATCGAACGACTTGACTAACATATTATCTGTCAAGCACTAAGATCTGAATTTAAAGCAATGTATATTATAAAGAATTTTTTTTTTCTCCACACTTTTTTCAGCATTCTGGGACACGAGAAAAGGTTCACAAGCGGTAGAGATGTCACCAGTAGAACACAGTCACCACGATCCAGTCTACAAGACGATCTGGCTTCAATCAAAGACAGGAACAGAATGCTTCTCGGCCTCCACAGACGGACAGGTAAACTAGGACGATACCTTGTCAACTGGGCAACAAAGCTGTAACTTCACAATTCATGAAATTACTACCTCGGGTGTAATGACCGTCTGACATTAACTTTTTCATTTTGAATCCTGCAAGTGATATTACAGGCCCATGTTGATAAAGAACAACACTCATTATTGCATGGACAGAAAATTTACTTGAGTCCTATTTGATTCATAAGTTGGAATTTTGCTTTTTATAACAAGATCAAACTTAAATTCTTACCAAGAAGCATAATGGTTTCAAATTGTATTTGCAAAGTAATATCAATGTGACAAAAACAACATACAGAACATTTTTTTTGTTCTTATAAACAAATTACAGATGTATATATAATATCTTGATGATTATGATTACCAGTTTAATTGCAGTGTTAAAGGGATGATCCAGGCTTGAGATATTTATATCTCAATAAATATAGTAAAATTCACAGAGCAAAATACTGAAAATTTGATCAAAATTGGGTAACAAATAACGGAGTTATTGAATTTTAAAGATTTGCCTTATTTTGGTGAAACAATTCTAGTCATGTCTTTATGAATATTCATTAGGTGGGCTGATGATGTCATATCCCCACTTGTTCTTTTGTATTTTATTTTATGAAATTAGGTTTATTCATAAATTTTCTACCAAGAATTAAAATGATTGGATTGACAACTGATTAAGTGCATTAGTTATTTATTGCTGCAACTTATTTTATCATAATGGAGCCACATCATATACACATGTATGAAAAAATGAAACATTTATGATTTCATGTGATAACACAAGAAAAATGAAAGTGGAGATGTGACATCATCAGCCCACCTAATGAATATTCATGACCATGTGCATATAACTGTTTTCACAAAATATTGATAAACTTTAAAATTCAATAACTTCTTTATTTGTTTTGATGAAATTTTCAGCATTTAGCTCCATGAATTTTACTATATTTATCTGGATATAAATATTTTCAGCCCGGACCATCCCTTTAAGTCAAACAGTACTATTTGTGTGGTCTGAATGCAATTCATATTGAAATCATTTTGTATACCACTGTCGTTGCCACCGCAGGTTCTATGGTGGGACATGAGGAAGCTGGGAGAACCGACGGAAAAACTCATCATGGACCCCTCCAAGAAGGGCAAGATGGAGAATGCACAAGGAGTCATCTCATTAGAATACGAACCAACCATCGTAAGTCCTCCCAGATATGATGGCAGTTATTCTATTAGTTCAACTTCATTGTAAAATTTTGATTTTACTGCTAAAACTTTTTTTTCAATTTTTTTATTTCCCTCCGATAGGGCATATATTGGCATAAACATTTTAACAATGATATAATTGACATAATACCAAGCATATCATACACACATAGCATAATTTTGTACAAAGTATAGGCCTACAGGGTGTTTCAAACAAAAGGCACAAACTTAATTGATAAAATGGTCATTGATTGATATTTCAGATTTCTTTTGCATATATCCAGTATAATTATCTGCCCATGATCTCTGATGTGGGTTAGTGATTGTTAGCTTACCTGACTGTTAAAAAGAAAGATTGAATGCTTGTTTGTGAGCAGCTCTCTGGAGGTCCTGGGGTCTGTTTCATGAAACTTGTTATAATGAAAAGTTTATAATAACAGTTAATAGCTACTGAAATCCTTCATTCTGATTGGCTGGTAGTAGTAACTTTTGGTAGAAACTGTTAATTTGTTTCAACAAGTCTTCCCCGTCTTGCTTTCAAACCTGGGTCATGAGACCACTGCTCTGCGAACTAAGCCATTGCACCCCAGGCTCTCAAGGAGGTCAATCATGGTATCATTGTCCAAGCTCTTCTCCGTCTTTCTCTTTTCAACCTGCAGCCAACCAAATTCATGGTGGGAACCGAGCAGGGTACGATAATCTCGTGCAACAGGAAGGCCAAGACGCCTCCGGAGAAGATCGTTGCCATCTACAAGGAACACATCGGTCCCGTCTACTCGCTGCAGAGGAATCCGTTCTTCCCCCAAGAACTACTTGACCGTTGGGGATTGGACAGCAAGGGTGAGTGCACTTTTAAATTGTTTAAAGAAGATATGAACCAAGGCCCTGTTGCATAAAAGTTACCATTATGGTTCCGTAGCTTTGCCATGCAATGGTATCTTTCATGGAATCCTTGATTTTGATTGGATGATGAGCATTGTTACCATGGTAGTACTAGTTAATATTGGATGGTAAAGTTACCATAATAGTAACTTTTATGCAACAGGGCCCTGAAGCAATCTCAAGTCCTCTACTACTCAAGTCCGGCCGTTTTGCTTACCCATAATGCAACATTCTAAACAGTGTAGTCTTGTAATATATGCCCACTTGAATGAGAGCATGCTAATTCGTTACTCATAAATCCATACTGCAACAATTGTTACCGATTAACAAAAAATTCCTCTTGAAGCATTTTTTTTCCTTTATATAAATAAAATTACAGACTTATTCACTCTCTGTATTATTGATGCTTGTCTTAAAAGGTATACTTCAAGAGTAGCTATTTGTTGCACACAGTCAATGGGAGATCATACTCAGTTGCCCCCCTCCCTTTTCAAACATTGATAAGCTAGTGGATGTCCTAGCAGTGCACCCATCTAAAGTCACTGATGTCACTACAGATGTTCCCCACAGGGCACGGGAATTCCATCAAATAAATCCACCACTTTGTATGCTTAACCGCATTTTTTTTTTCATTCTAAATTTGCTTCATGGACTGCTAATTGCTTATGCCATGATATATTACAACATTCATGAATATAAACTGGAAAACAGAGAATTTATATCAGGAGGGCCCTACATATAGATGTTTGTAATTATCTTAAGAAAACCAGAATCCAAACCAAAAATGGTCTATATGGAGTTGGACAATGCATATTCTATGGAATCGCCCCACAAATACTTAATTTAGTTTAACAATAATTGGTATGCGTGGGAAGATGGAATGCTAGTCTTCAAAATTAATAGACATATTCATTTGGTGTCAATATAACTGGAGATGTGTTATGTAGCGTTTAGCAAGAACTTTAAATTTGACTATTTAGTGAATTCGCAAAATAATATGATTATATGATTCCTTTGCAGATTTGGTCAGAAGACATCAGGGAATCATCAATTATGTGGACCAAGTAAGTTATTTCAATCGTCATTCTTCACTTCGTGGTAAAGCATTAAGCAGAGAGAGAGAGAGAGATAAGCAAAGATCATCATGATAGAATGTCTGCAAAACAAATGTCGCTGTAATTGTTTTGCATCAGGTCTTAATGCTCAAATATCTAAGAATGATTTTAAGAAATTAAGATTTCATATTCATGAGCAATAAATGAATTTCAAAAGTGAAAAAGAAAAGAAAATTAAGAAAGTAATTGAATGGATTGATTGAATGAATGAATGAAGATAAATTAATGAATAATACGGAAATGAATGAATAAATAAATAGATAAAATACTAAATAAGTAAAAAAAATAAAAAAAATTTTTTTTTAGAAGCTCTTTCTTTGTATGATTCTCGAAATGATTTGCATTGGTCATTATGTGTATGCATTCAATCATATACTGTATTGCAAGCAATGTGGCTTACATGCTTCATATTGTAACAGCAGTCGTCCACGATGAGTGCTGTGAATAAACCACAACATATTTCATGACTGATAATCAATCTTTACTGCATTCTTGTATCTTTAATTCTAGAAATCACATGTCGTACTTGACCGATAGTTGTTGGAGTCCCGTCAGGCCGGCCGTATTCTTCACGACAAAGATGGATGGCTCTCTAGATGTGTGGGATTATCTCTTCAAGCAGAAAGACCCGACTCTCAGTCTCCAGGTATACTCGACTGTTAAGTCATTTATTTAATCGTTTCTTCACTTTCATTCAGGAATGCAAGCTACAAATGGGGGGGGGGGGTAAAATTGATTCAGAGGCTCGAGGTTCAGTCCCCGAATCACACCTTTTAGATGATGATGTTAAAGGTTGGTCGCAGACATAGACGTCAATAATGATATTCCACACGCTAGCAACGCTGAATATTTTTCTCATTTTACTGAATGTTTCTTTTTTCAAGTTTTCTCAGTTTCAGTCTTCTACGAGCAGACAGGACACTCACACATATCTGGTTTACACATGTTTTTGAAATCTCATTTACACACACACTTATTATTTATCAATATGATATCACATTTTAAAATTTTTCTTCAATCATTAGGTCAGTGACGATGCTCTGCACAGCCTCCGCGTCCAGGACCAGGGTCGATTGATTGCCACCGGATCGAAGAGCGGAACCACGACGCTCCTGGAGCTGTCCAGTGGGCTCTGCACCATGCAGCGGAACGAGAAAGCCCTGGTGACGGCCATGTTTGAGAGGGAAACCAAGAGAGAGAAGATCCTGGAGTCGAGACAGAGGGAGCTCAGGCTGAAGAGACAAGGAGCAAGTGCTCAAGGCAATGAGGTATGTTCACAGTTACCTGCCTGTTGAAAGTCAGGGGTCTAATTATCATGATGGGCGTGTTGTAGTCTAGTGGTTCTGACTGTCTCCTTTCAAACAGGGTCATGGTTTCGAATCCTAGCCGTGGCGTGTTTTCCTTCAGCAAGAAATTTATCCTCACTGTGCTGCTCTCGACCCAGGTGAGGTAAATGGGTACCGGCAGGAAATAATTCCTCAAAAAGCTGTGTGCACCTTAATCGGTAGCCTAGCTTAGCTGGGTAATAAAAATAGCAGGGCCTGCTCAGAGAACATTTTTTCGGAACTGAAGTGGCTACCCTGGGTAAATAACGGTATGCCGTTATTATTATTATGTAAAATGTTTACATCTGACCCCTTAGAGGCTCTGTTTTCAACC
The DNA here is from genome assembly GCF_018143015.1 of Lytechinus variegatus. Lineage (NCBI taxonomy): Eukaryota > Metazoa > Echinodermata > Echinoidea > Temnopleuroida > Toxopneustidae > Lytechinus > Lytechinus variegatus. Next base: position 14,858,372 of record NC_054749.1, read on the forward strand.
TTCATGAAAATAATTACATTAAAAATTGTGTTTTTCTTTATATTTGTTATTTTGATATTTGTATTGCTTAAAATGCTATCATATTTTTATGGCTTATGAAGTTTCTAGCCAAGAAATTTTATAAAGAAATCATTTTCACCAAAGTTGAATTTGAAGATCAATCACCCAACTTGACATCAATTTTACACAAAATTTTGCTCTGTTCTTTGTTCATTAACTATATTTAGAAATAAAGAAAAAAATGTCCTTAATGTAACTAATTTCTTTAAAGAAAACTAATATGGCTTTTAGTATGCCAATAAGATAGACAGCTCTGTATCGATTCTTATGATTATTTTCGTATTGATATTTATAGGATGATGAAGAAGCAGCACCTGAAGACGAGGAGGATTTGGTGGCAGCCGCTGAGAAGGAGTTCTTCTCGATCGTACAGGCGGACAAGAAGAAGTTTGCTGCTCAACAGGCCAAGCTTTCAGAGCAAGATAATAAGATCATTGAAGAGGCAGATGAAAATGTAAGAAAGAGATGAAGGATTTGATAGTATTGGTGCTGGTCTAATGACCAGTGGTGGTGATGATGATGGTGATGATGATAATGATGGTGATGATGATGATAATGATGGCGATGATTATGATGATGATGACGACAATGATGATGGTGATGATGACGACAATGATGATGGTGATGATGATGGTGATGATGGTGATGATGATGATGATGAAGGGGATGATGATGGTGGTTGTGGCGATAATGATGATGATGACGATGATTGTAATGATGTTGACAGTGATTGTGAATATGATGGTGATACGGTTGTGATGAAGATGCTGATAATGTGGTGATGACGACCATGGAGGTAATGTTGATCATGAAAGTGATAATGAAAATAATTCTAATTTTCATGAAGTGATAATGCCCAGGATGATATAACAAAATAAAGATTGAAGTATACAATTATTTTCTTTCGTTTTTTTGTTACAGAATGGAAGTGAAAAGAAGGACACAGAAAATGGAGAGAAAGAGGACAACTAAATACAATGCAAGGTACAAAATACAATTAATACTGTGTTATTATAATTCTAAACCTAAGAGGATTATAACTAATCAAGCAAGATTTTTCAGTACTTTTTAGCTCTGAAAGGGAAGACAAAAGAAATCACTCTGCAGTAATTAATACTGTAATTCCATATTGAAATATAACCCCCTTTAGACTCAAATATTTGAGTATACTAGGTTATGTAAATTGAAACAGTGTAAATCTTCAGATCCCCAAGACAAATGTTTAGCATTCCAGAAACACTTAACTTCAACAAAATAATATTCTGCTCTTCAAGCTCGTATAATATTCAAAGAGTAGATCAGAGACAAAATGAATGGGTTCTAAATTTTTAAAATTAATTTGACTGTAATGTATGAATGCATGCTAAGTGGGAGACTATTCCAAATATTCCAGACCAGTAAAACTTGCATACTCTGAACCTTTATATATATATTGTCATGAGAATTTTTAAACAAAGAGGGTTTGTTTTTTAATGTGATGAATAATTAGATAATCGGACTAGAGAAAACAAGGTGGAACTATTGTATGAAGTCAGGTTTGGGCTTTCATAAATGGTCTTGACTCGCCCACAGTTAAAGAAATTAGACAAGATGAAAAAAAAAATAAGAGAAAAAGACAATTTTTCAACAATGATCCAGATTCATGAAACAATATGTTCTTCCTAAACTCACTATTATTTTGTTTCGTATCTCTTCTCAGATTCTGTAATGATGTCATTGTTTGACATCGAGAAAAACAACATATCTGCAAGTATGATAATCTCGATCTGGCTTGTTTGTTACGCCGTTCCCTCAGTGACTTGCCACTAGTAGCTCTGATGAACTTGTGGTTCAACCATTTTGGAAAGTCATCTAGATGGTGAAAAAGGCATAGAAAGCATGGATACAAAGTGACTCAGAAAAGGGTTTGACACAGTAGATGTTAGAATATACAGCAATGGAAAGGGATGGTTGCAACATTCCTACAATTTTCCCCCTGCTAATCACATCTTACATATAATTGTAAATTCAGTTGTGTCTCCTGCTTACATCCTGGTTTTTCTAATCATTGAAATGTTTTGTCATTCCATTATTTCCACCTCTCATATTTCCTCCTTCCTTTTCAAAAAATTTTGGTTGATTGATACTCTTCTTTAACCTTTATTTTATATTGGGAAGAAGAGATTAATTGTTGGTAAAAGAAATGAAACTATTTTTTTTCACCTTTTATAACCTACAAAGATAGTTATTTCCATCAATTGGTTAACAACACAAATCTTTTATTTTTCTTTAAAGTTGTCTGATATTTCAACCTTTGCTTGAGAAAATGTGGAATTTTATTTTTGAATTCATGGGTGAAATTTACTCATAGTTTAATAAAAAAAAAAGTTTAACAAATAACCGATTTTGTAGATGTGCTTTATAGTGGGCCAAGTATATCCGTTGAAAATGAATTTAAAAAAAAACACACACCACAGTATGAACTTATTCACATTTTGTAGATGTGCTTAGTGGACCAAGTATATCTGTTGAAAAATGAATTTTAAATACACACACCACAGTATGAAATTTATTATTGTGAGGAAATCACGAGGTTCACATCATTTCGAGGAGAACTACCTTGAAGGCAAACTTTATCTTGATATATTTTTGTGCATTTAGGTCACCTGTATCACTATGAATGTATTGGTAATATGAATTTGCAGTACTGTACTCCTTTCCAGGCTATGCATAAAAAACCCAAAAGCTGAATATTCTGTTTTTATCTTACTGTTCAAAAATATTTAATTCAGGCAGTGTCAGCCAGTTGGTGCCAAAGGACACCAAACGCTTTCATTTTGAAAATGTTTGTGGATAATTGAAGAAAACACTAGCAATGTAATGATTCTTTTAAAGATTGATGTTATTTTGTTGTTGTTTTCCAATCGGTATAAACAAAGTTAAATTTCAGAATTTTGGGGGGAGGTAGTCATCTTTTCCATAAATAAAAGAATAAAAGGTATCATATTTACCTTAAATACCACCTAATAATCTGAAAAAAATGTTTACAGCAATTCATTTTCAAGTCAAAACAGTGATGTCTAATGCCATGGTCCCATTTGCTCTACGGCAGCCGTACGGCGAGTCAAATACAGCCGTTTTATTCATCTTTAATAAAACCACCTATATGTAGCTGGTACAAACAAATGTTAAAACGGCCGTTTTTGACTCACCGTACGGCCGCCATAGAACAAATGTGACCATGGTATAAATAACGCAGAAAAAAACTTTTAAAAAAAGATATGCAGTGAAGGGAATATTCCTTAATTATTGTAAATGAATCCTTTGAAAATATTGGAGTTTATATTGAGAGCTGTGCCTGTGTCATTGTACAGCGTTATATTTATAACTGTGTATAGATTGAAATTGTATCGCAATTCGATGTACCGTACTCAATTTGAATTGTACATTTTGTATATTTGTTCTAAATAAATGTGTTTTATAAATTACACAAATGTCTTTTGTTCTTTGTTCCAATCTGGGCATTAACTTACCTAAGCTATCGATGATAATTTAACCATTATCGTTATTCCATATCCATTTAAACATTAGAATAATGGTGTAGTCAGAAGGCTATATTTTGTAATTACAATTAGCACTAATAACTAGATAAAGGCTTATTGGCCTACATGTAGTAGTGTTTGTGAGGTGCTTTATATACAAAAGAATAAGGCGCTATATCAGATGAATATTGGATTGGATTGGCCGCCGAATGGAACAGTGCTTTTTAAATTGCCAGGAAGAGCACGATTATTCACGTTCTATAAAAATGTGCTTGGTATTTGGCAACAGGTCAGATGGTAGCCAATAAGGTTAAAGCGCACAATGTTATACAAGCTTTCCCAATAGTAAATTAATGTTACAAAATGAAATCGTGTCAGCCAGCGTATGCAGTGCTTCATTTAGAGTTGAATATCACAGGTTAGTAAAGTATGCCTTATAAGATCATTTTATAAAAACTTCATTGAATACCTATCCACTTGAAAAAAAGGACACCTCATGTCAGAAAAGTTGCTATAGAGATAATTACAAAATAGCTTCTTGATAGCAAAAGTTATAAATGAAAAGCAGTGGACAATAGGGCCATCATTTTCAATAGTCATTCGTATGTATAGGGGGTTACAGAAAACCGGGTGATTCACAAACCAGGGGAGCGTTCCATGAAAGGACTTGTCAGACCTTTTATCTGACAAGTCCCATTTTTCCGACAGTTGCCATAGTAACAGTGCTTCTTAGCCAATCAATATCAAGAAAATTTGTCAGATCTGACATGTCAGACAAAATGCTGATGAAACACTCTCTTGGGGCCTGTTTCACTAAACAGTACTTAGTGTAACGGGACTTAGTGTCGCTGCGACGCGTCATACACTAAGACGGGTCTTACTGACGTCCTGTTGGTGCGTCAGTTCCACTAAACAGTTCTTTACTAAGTCCTGTGTGCGACGCGTCTTCAACAATAAAACGTCTCGATTTTGAGTCTACGAAGCCTAATTTCGTGACCTTTGACCTTGTGTGAAGATAAAAACAAAGTAATTTCCCGCAAGTTTTCGTCTGCGACTAAAAATTGAAAGGAAGAATTTTGTCACTTTTTTTACTAGGCCCTACTGTAGGAGGATAATGGGGAAGGTATGGTATTAACCTTTTTCTTAAGACAACATAGAAGTAAAATATTGAAAGTGAAATGTATGCAGTGGAAGTTTGTGATGGAAGTTGTATTTGATACCTCGACGAATCGCGGCCGATTTAATAATTAATAATTAATTAACAGTGAACAGTGCGTGTGGCGGTAGCGAGCCCGCTGTCAGTCTGTGGACAGTGTGGTCGTGGATTACAATCACGCTATTTCTCATGCACGACCAAACTATAACTAGACTAAGTTGTAGTAGGCCTAGGTCTAGTATAGTACTGGCCCGAGGTACTGGCGGTAGGCCTAGACCGATTTTTTTGTCTCTTTCGTTCGTTAGCCTCTGATTTGGGTAGGGTCGGCTCCTCTCTTTAGTTTAGACCGACCCTACCCCCTCGCCTCGGAGTCGGAGGCTAAGACTAGTAACGAACGAAACTAACTTTACTAAGTAAAGTCGTAAATTCTAAGTTTAGTCTAGGCCTAAAGAGACATAATTTTTTCGGTCTAGGCCTAGGCTACGCCGCCTACAAGTACAACTTACAAAAAGGCCTAGTACTTCTAGATACTACTAGAGTCTAGATCTAGATCTAAATCTAATGTTAATCTTAGTCTTACTCTTAGACTTTTAGTTGGGGCCTAGACTATAGTCTATAGACCCTAGACAAGTATGGCCTAAGTCTAGTAGTAAATCTAGGCCTACTCCCGACCTACGGTCCTTAGTGAGCAACTTAGTCTTACTCTTAGATTTATTTAGATCTAGGCCTAGCCTAGGGAAAGGGTCTATAATCAATACTAGCAGTAGCAGTACCATTGGCAGTAATTATACCCAGTTGTTGTGTGTCCGGACGATCAATTTTAGAAAGTCATTTGAAAAAATTTACAAGCGAAGTTTCTTTAATTTTTAGTGCAAAATGTTAGGAAATATTATAGAGAACAAAATAAAAGATGATTACTTCCATTGAATTTGTATTTTTAGTGTAATCCAAAGACGAAAAAGAAGGCTTCAAAAATATAAAGTGTCCGGACACCCGACCCCTCCCCCCCATCCTACTACCAGTATCAAGTAGATTTCTAGATCTAGCAAGTAGCAAGATCAGGGGACAGTCACATAGAATTAGATCTAGATGATAGATCTAGAACTCTAGGCCTAGACTCTAGTAGATCTAGGCCTGCTAGTAGAACTAGAATAAAAGTAGGGCCTAGGAATTGGACAAGATTGTTAATGTAGGCCTAACTGTTACTCTTCGTGTTAGTGTTAGCAATAAAACTGAAAATGTTTCTGCATTATAGACCTAGATTCAGACTAGTCTAGACCCTAGACCTATTTATAAATTGAAATTAATATTTTGAGGATTCTAGGCCTATATCTACACAATTGGTCGTACGTGAGAAATAGTGTGGATGTAGACTAGACCTAGAATAGATCTAGATCTCTATATAGTCTATGGCAGTACTATGGCTCATTAATTATTCACACTGTCTAATTAATTGCATGCCCCTGAATTTGATCATGATGATGCCAGACCGTAGACGATACGTAGGTCTACTGTACATGAATATAGTCTAGGCCTATGAGTATGATATCCGACTCTGTATCATTGAATGGGACACCCATTACTGCAATGGCCAACACCCATTACACAATTTAACACAATTTTAATTTCAGCCCAGTTGACACTGTACATAGTGAATTATATTGGTGACATAAATTGAGGATATAGAATTGAAATTGATGAAGAAATGACATAGAAGCATTTTTTGTGATATATGAATAAATTTCATATGAATTAAGTATTAATTATTATCTAGTCAAAGTTTCTTAACTCTGTGTAGGACCTTGGTTAATCTAATGTAGCTCTCAGATGGAACAAAAATAACCAAAATCAATCAACAAATAAATAAGCAATTTTTGTGAGTTTTGAGATTATATACAAATAAATAGCAGAATCAATGAGTTTCAAAATTCTATGTTTAAATTTTGTATCACCACCTTGAGCTATCATATAAAGCAAAGAAAAAAGGATCAACAAATGAAGAAAAAACATTTTTTTGTAATTTATGAATAAATTTTTCATAAACTAGAATAAATAATTTTCCAGACAAAATTTCAAAATTCCGTGTACAAGTTTGGTGAACCTCATAAAGCTCTACCAGATGGAAGCAAAAAATATCAAAATCGGTCAGCAAATGAAGAAGAGGCATTTTATGTGAATTTTTAAAAATATGCATAAATTAATTTCGCATAAATTAGCAAAAAAATGGGAGGTCGGCCATCATCGAGACTTCGATAAACTTTCAAATTTGGCGCGAAATTTATCACATGACATTACACTAAGAACAGTTCCTACGTCTCGTCAAGACGAGACGTAGGCTACGCTCTATATGCAACTTAGTTAAATGGGTACTAAGTACGGTACGCGTCTTAGTGGTCTTTGTGAAACTCCCGCTAAGATGCATCTTACACTAAGTCCTATAACCGGACTTATGGATGCTTAAGACGCATCTTAGCGCTTAGTGAAACAGGCCCCAGGAGTCTCGCCTGATTTCACAATCAATAAAATATGCAATATGATCTTTGGACCCCTTGATGACCTTTGACCTTATCCTTGTGAACACGTGTGGTATTACCCAAGGATCATTTGTACCAAGTGTAAACACAATTAATGCAGAAATAAAGAAATGAGAGCAAATTGAACAAAAACTTGACTTTTTGATCACTAGATGACCTTTGACCCAATACATGTATACACATTTATCCATATAACTTTTCCCTTTTTTCTTCTACTGCCACTCTTATTTTTAATAGGGTGTACACATACAGCTTCTCTGAATCTTTTGCAGCTATATTTACATTAACAATACAATTCCCAGCACACTATAGCAATGTAAAAATGATTAAGCAAAAAAAAGACCAAATACGATCCAGGTGATTGTTTTCTAAGGACATAAAATTTAATGCATTAAATACATTGGAAACGGATTACACACTCCACTAAATCACTACGTAAATTGCACAATTTGGTTATTGTCCATGTATATTTACATCGTTTAACAAAATTGTTTATGGTAACGCTGACCACGGACAAGCTCAAAATAACTTGAAATGCCCATAAAAGAAAGTACATGACATCATGTATTAAAATACTTGAAAATATATTTATCCTTTTTTAATGTTCTTTCTCTCGTGTAGTGTAGCTTTAAATATCTAATGTTGCAATGAATTTAAAAAAGAACCAATACTTTGAGCTCATGACATGCTTGGACCCTTTAAAAAATATTTTTGGCATAAAAATAAATTTCATACTCATGCATGTCTGTGTATACTGCATTTCATCACTTCATTCATTTTCCAATACAAATAAAAAAAAGATTGACGCCTCTTTGTAAGGAATTAAAAAAAAGTACCCTTCTCTTTAACAACCTAATTCAAATAGTAATTGGATTCCAGGGCCGTGCTGCATAAAAGTTATTCTTGTAACTTTGCCATCCAATGGTTACTTCCAGGGTAACAATACTAATGTGGAAGAGCTACAGAGCTGCCAACCCGTACGTTTTTGGTGTATTTAGAATGTTTTTGCAACCAAAATACGGCAGTACGTTTTTTCTTTTAAAATATGTTTTTGTAAAAATAAAAAAATTACAACAAAATTATTTAAAAAATATATTTTTTTACAAAATCAGAATTTATTGAGAAAAATTATCTCTATATATGTCTCTATTGCATAAAACTTACACAAATATGGTTATTAGATATATGTAATTTCAGGTAACTTGTTTTTTTTCAATCATTTTGTTTAAAACCAGGGTGAGATATACACATGTTTCAATGTCTTTTACCTTGCGTGCAGCTTGAGCGCTGTGATGAGCGAGTGTGCCACGCATTTTATTATGAAATACACTTTTTTGGGGAAAAATACATTTTTTTTTAATCACAGAATATAATTTTTCATTCCCAGAGGTTGGCAGGTCTGGAGATGTGGTGTAGTGGTTCCGACTCTCACCGTGTAAACAGAGGGTCCCACCGCGCTCTAGCGTCCTTTGTTAATCCACAATTTGCCACTCTCCACCCAGGTGCTAAGTAGGTACCCAGTAGGATGCAAAAGTTATTGTATGTTTGAATTTGCCAGCGCCATTATGAGGGTGCGATGAATGCAAGAAATACTCCCCAGGGAGTGGAAATTGTGTACTTTTTGTGTGGGATTGAAATGAATCCAACGAACGGGGTAATGATATGCTGTAAAGCGCTTTGAGCCATTTTGTAAAAAGCGCTATATAAAAACTAGCTATTATTATCATAAATCAGTAATCAGCCAATCAACATCAAGGATTTCAGAGACGGTACCATTGGATGGCAAAGTTACTATAATTAGTAACTTTTATGCAACGGGGCCCAGAACTATGTGCTAATCTTATGGGAGTGAAGGCGTACATGTACACATGCAACGGCAATCCAAGAAACAGTTGGTCGGTGGGCTCTGACAACCTTGCATCTCATAATGCAATTTTTTTAGAACTCAGATTTTTTTAGAATTATGGAAATACACGTAATGGCAACCCCACATTGTCTGAGAAAAGTTTCCTAATTTAAAGGTTGTCACGTATCATCATTTTCAAAAAGAGCTTATTTTGAACTGCCTCAAACTGTAAAATTTTAACAAACAAGCTTTTGGCAGCCCACTGTCGCTAACATAATCATGACATGTTGACAAGTAACAGAGCAATTGTGTCATGAAGATAAAAGACTTGATTCATTCTGAGAGCATCATTCGACTTATTAAGTCTTCAAATTAGTCACAGCAGTAGATGCTTGTTCCTAAATTGTATGCAGTACATCCCACAAAAAAGGGAAACGGGTCTGGAGAGCTAGATGACATAATCATTGCATCTTTTTTTATCATAAATTTTATATTTGTTGAAAGAATGAAATCTCTTCTTCGATTTGGACCAAATACTTAGTGAATCGTTCATGCATTGCAAAGTAAAAACCAATAAAATAACTGAGGCATGTTAGAAATGATTTGCGCAGAAACTCACGTGTGAATCTGCATCCGCTCTCATGCAGAGATTTATAGTGGAAAGAAACTTAATATAAAAAGGTATGCTAACGAGACACACCTTTCTTGCGTAAGGTCGCCGCATCCTTTAACGAATCTCAACCCATTTTTCTGTGCAACTTGGTTTTGACTTTGAGTTTAATATCTTTTTGCTCATCCAGGGTAGGAAATGATTTTTAATTCTTAGGGGCTATCATTTTCTCCACTATGGGGCAATTGCAGAATTTGAGGGGCTATTTCTTTCATTATAAGGGCTACTTTTTAGGGGCAACAAGCCATTATGCAGCGAATGCAATAGTTAGAATATTGATTTTCTGAATAATCTTGAATATTTTTTGTGACAGATCTTGGGGCTACTCAAAATAATGGTTGCCCCAAAGCATGCATTTTTTTTATTTTAGGGGCTATTTAAGCTATCAAAAGGGGCAGAATTGCCCTCATGAATTTCCTACGCTGTGCTCATCTATGTGTGAACTATTCATATCATATTTGGTATCAAAACGAAGAAAAGTTGAATTTTATGATTATGGAAATGAAAGAACATAAACCACTTGGCTATGTTGAAAAATATCACTGGGAATCCCAGTTTCCCTTTTTTGTGGGATGCATGGTAGATATGGAATGTAATTCTCTGACAAATATCTAGTCATCTTAAAGAATGCAGAAGTCAAGTGGACTATCAAGAAATGCTTTGCATCTCTTGTGGAGTTTGATGCTTCAAATTCATGATTATGGCAAGATATGAAATACACGTTATCAAGTAAGTTCCATTCAATGGAAAATTTGAAACTATTTTGTTTTTTCTTTCCTTTTTCAAATGGGAAACTAATATTGATACATGAAGTAAATTGAATTTTGTCAACCAAGATATCACATTGGTACCAGTTCAAAGAGAACAACCTAAAACGGAGAATGCAAACAGTTTGAATGGAAATTTACGGCTTGGTCTTCAAAAAACAAGGCAGAACAATTTTTCTCTCACTGACATATGAATTTTTAAAACTTGTAGGCTGTGTATGGTGACCATCCATACGAAACAAGAAATGTGGCCTTCATAGACAGGTGACTGCTATGTTATGTTCCTATTCAAATTCTTACACACGCAATCTTCTTCCACATGAATTTGTTTTAGGGGCCACTAAAGGCAGGTGGCTGTCAACACAGATATGAATGTGCCTTCAAAGTGGAGCGTTGTGTCCCAGTGGATTAGTCTCCGGACTGGGTTCAAATCCCAACCACGGCGTAATTTCCTTCCGCAAGAAATTGATCCACAATGTGTTGCACTCAACCCAGGTGAGGTAAATGGGTACCTGGCAGGAATTTATTCCTTGAAACGCAGTGCATATAACAGCTGCATTGCTAAAGTCAGTGTAATTATGCTGCATATACTGTAGAGCACTTAGAGACTTCTGACAAAGTAAGTATTAAGTGCTATATAAGCAAGTATAATTATTATAATTATTGAATATATACTTCAGAAGATAAAAAGGATACTGCAACTTAGAGTTTATCATACATATATGATTTTACATATTAAATATATCATTATATGGCACTTGTAAAATTATTTACAATAATCATATAAGAACTTGGTAACTGGCTACAACACAACTGAAAAAAAAATAAGTATAGATTTTGCTTCCATGATTTAAAAGGATATTAGCATTGCAGTAATCAGATGGATATTAAGGAAGATTATTGAAGAAAAAGTGTAATTTTTAACTTTCCTGCGATAGAAATTTTACAAGGTTTGTGTTTTGATGTTAGAAAATGCTTCCAGAACACTAACAAATGGCAGCTCAGGGCACCGTCTTACAAAGAGTTACGATTGATACAATCAATTGTATCTCTATGGAAATCCATCAGTGTCATAATTTTTTCAACAGGAAATTTGGAAAATTATCCTTTGTAAACAAAGGAAAACACACCAAATTGTCAAGAAATCAATGACTTTATGGATATACATTCATATCTAGAACAATTATTGAACAAACATGCATTTCAAATGTTGACTTTGATGGCTTTCCATAGTTGCGATTGATTGAAAAGATCAATCGCAACTCTTTGCAAGACGGGGCCCAGGTTACATGTGTACAACCATGTACAGGGGCCCATTGAAGAAAGTGTTGCAATCAATCGCAACTCTAAACATCATGTGTATCTTGATTTTCAACCAATCAACAGCGTGCATTTGGGACTTCTGATATTTTGACTTGCGTTTAAACGCAACTCTTTCTGAAATGGACCCCTGATCATGTTATAGACCAAGTCCAGTATAGAGAGATGCAAGATTCTGGTCCCCGTCTTACAAAGAGTTACGACCGATCCGATCGACCTCAAGTATATAGAAATCCACCAATGTCATAATTATTTCTTTTGGAAATTTGCACAATGTCCTTTGTAATTAAAGGTAACACACCAAACTATCAAGAAAACAATGAATTTATGAGCTATACATCATATCTAGAAATTATTTTTAACACACATGCATTCAAGATGTTGGCGTTGCTGGCCATCCACAGTGGTGGTTGATCGAATCAATGGCAACTCTTTGTAAGACGGGGCCCAGGGATACATGATTCCTGATTCACAAATTATGAAAAATAAATGTTTAAGTGATTAAAAGAAGAGCATTAGGCCATATGAAACAATTGGGCCGTATTCCATGCATCTCCCCCGGGGTCTACCAGGAGGGGCAAAAATTTCTAACAATAAAAGGTCAAACAAAGCCTTTTCTGGAAGCCTTCTCTCCCTAAAACTATTTCTATTTTTCACAAAATAGTCATGTTATGTCAGAATACCCCCCCTCCAAAAATTAATAAATATTACAATTTAAAATTTCATACAGCTTTTTGTCAGGAGTCACCCGTGCCCTAATGGAAAGTCTCGACACTAACCCTTTTCACGCGTACCTTGCATCAATGCACACTCGGTGCCACACGATCTTAAACAAACAATGCATTGTTTCCCTTCCTGAAAGCAATTTGGTACAGAGGGCTTCATAGCCTAGCAAACAAAGAGTTAATCCTCATTGTGCTGCACTAGACCCGGGTGAGGTGAATGGGTACCCGGTGGGATAAATCCCTTGAATTCACTGAGCACTGCTAATACAGTGAAAGCTCAAGCTAAAGCTGGGAAAAAATAGCTGCGCTATGTATCCTCTGTCAAAAACCACTATATAAACTCAGCTACTATCATTATTATCACATTCATACCATGGTGAACGAACAATTGCAAATTTGTGTGGCAAAACGATAAGACAACATTTGCTCCTGCGACAACTGCTTCGGGCAAAACAATACCACCCTGATGGATTGGTCTAAAAGGATAAATGACAACATCCATAAGTCCTCTTTCTACATTAAAAGTAAATAAATACTAATGCATTTGTACATGAGCACCGGTCGTTCAAGCGGCAAGATTGGAGCTGTCGGTCTCCGAGATGAATTCCTCCAAAACATTGAGGACGTTCTGAGTGTCCTTGGCCGATATCGTGTTTTCATCCTTCCAGATGTGACGTAATAAAATGGCCCCACAGCCACAGTCTCGTAGGAAAGCATACGCTCTGTGAATGAAATAATGGAAATAAATAAATGATTGTGCACGGCGAGAAGTGAATTTTTTTACAAAATGATGTACAGGATTGACTTAAAAGATACAATCATGAAGTGGTAAAGAAAGTGGAATGAAAAAGATAGGTAATATATCTAGAAGGGGCGACGATAAACCTCAGAATAGAGAAAGGGGAGGGGTAAAGCAATATCATTGCTGAATCTTTACTCAAAGGAAGATTAAAGCAAACTGGGGAGAGATTCATAAAGCTGCCTGTAAGCAATTCATCACTTTACACACAACTGTACTTATATTGAGCCCTCTTAGAGTTTTAATCGCTTTGTAGATTAAAATTCATATATTAATGAGAATTTCAATTTATTTTTTTTTAATCTGTCAAAAAGTCAGAGTAAACTCAAACAAGAAAATAGGGTAACCCATTTTGCAAAAGAAGAGGTCACCATGAATGTGACTTAAGTACCCTTCGGATCAATGTGGGTGCATCGTGGTCTAGTGGTCCTGGCTCTCGTCTTCCAAACAGAGGGTCGTGGGTTCAAATCCCAGTCATGGCGTGTTTTCCTTCAGCAAGAAATTTATCCACATTGTGCTGCACTTAACCCAGGTGAGGTAAATGGGTACCTGGCAGGATTAATTTCTTGAATGTTCATACGAGCGCTGAAAGGCAGCTCGAGCTAAAGCTGGGGTTTTAATGATAATAACGGTGCACGTCGGAATAGATTGTTTCTAGACAGATGGCGCTATGCAAATGCATATTACTATTATGATTATAGGATTAGGAAAAGTAATAATTCACCAAATTGGATGTCACATCAGAGGTATCATGGATTATGTAGTAGCCAAAGGATGATGTTCGTTAATGGTGACTCGGTGGTAGAGCACCCCTCTGATGAATGAGATGTGATGGGATTATCATCATCATAAAATGAAATATAATATACACTTAGCCCCTGACCAAATCTTACCTATAGAGGGCGTAGTGGTCTGTCTCTGCTTGTCGGATGAGTCTCTTGAGAGTATTCAGGTCTTGTATGGTGTGTAGCTTGTAGTCTTCTATAACCTGACGAAGGAATGCCGGGTTGAGGGAGTCGCCTCCTTTCAACATTGTACTCGACCACTCCTCACAAAACCAGGATTTCTCTGCACAAGGGAGGGAATAAAAAGATAATCAAGAGTACAACCTAAAGACTGCTGTATTTCCCTTTTCATAAAAAATACAATAATGCTAAACATTTCATGAAAAAGAAAAGACCAATCATCAATTTTCTTCAATCAAACTTATTGAGTGAGTGCCAAGTACATTCTCCTAAGCAATTCAAAGTACTCCAGGGGGAGGGGATGATTTACAAAGATTTAAGTAGGACTTAGAGTTGCACCTAGATGCTTATTTGCGTGCGTTATAAAAGGCATGACCGCATTGGTCAGATCATGCCAAGAGGACACGCCAATTGCGTATTGATTGATAAGATTGCGTGTTGCATATCATGCACGTGTCAGGTATTTAAGTGTGACCATAAGTCATCTTTGTGAAATATCCCCTTGATTATTCTGATATCTGACCTGCAAGGCAACTTTTCAAGTCTGTGCCTTGTCTCATGGCAGGGGTCTCACTAAAAGGGGTGCATTGCATCTTTTCATGGCAGCTTTCTTGCATTCTACATTGTTTAGTTTATGATGAAATGTGAGGATTTCCTGCAGAAAAGGCACTGCTCTGACTTTGAACAAGGTGCCCTAACAGGATAGTTCAATATGGCTATGATTTCAATTTTTTTATATATAATTTCCCACAATGCATCAGGTAAAATAAACAAAACCACCAGCATCACTAGAGGTCCTATAGATTGTAAATCCAACATAGACTTCCTGCTCAACCTAAGAAATGCTTGATGGATTGGAAAATTGCCACTTGGCCTTAATCTAATTTGCTCTCATCCCAATAATCTAATCCTTTTTTTTCTACAAAAAGTGTGACCACTTTTATAATTTTGTCTATTTTCCAGTTAGGCTACATACATTCCATCTAATATCCACTCAAACACCACAAAATCTATAAGCAGGGCTTGACATTACCAGTGGGGCCACCAAAAGTCTGTAAAAGCCCACACTTGGTGGCCCAGTTGGTGGCTACAAAAGTTTTGATAAATTGGCCACCAAATTTGCTTTGTGGACCATCAAAAATATGAAATCGATGATTTTGTTGGGCTGGTCGGGCCACCAAGAAAAAAAGTGTGGAGCCTTGTTGTATGATTAATGTACTGTTTATAAACCAAGTTTTCATTTGACAAGGTGCAGAGTTATAAGTAAACAAAGTTGAAACTGTCTTGGCATTGGACTTAATGATAATTAGACTAAGGGGGTGTTGCAAGAAAATATTTGTGACCAATTTACAATTGATTGATCAACGTTAGCTGTAGCAAATCAGATTAAACTTCTCGTTTCAAGGAGCAAATTAGCAATCAATCACTAATTTGCAATTAACTGCAAGACATATGATTGATTTAGAGACCAAAATTGACTTGCAATTGATCGCAAGTTTCTTGCAACACCCCATACGAAACCTAAGTGGGTAATGGCCCCAGTCCAGTGTAGGTAGACCAAATGGCAATTGAACCACAATGATAGTAGATGAAACAAGCTTAGCCCATATGGTGTAAGACTGAGCTGTAAACAAACTTATTATAGTCCAAGTGAATATGGTAGATGGAAAGTGGGGACTTTTTTTAACATATGAAAGTATGAATACTTGCAAGCAAGCAACCAAAAGACCAAAGGACTAAGGTCCTCTCCGAGGGACCTGGTAATGAGGATACATGCCTTACCAAAGGGGACTCGCACACTACACCAAGTGGGAATCAAACCTGGGTAAATGGAATTAGAAACCCCTAATCTCCCAACTTGGCTATCATGCCTCAAGTATAAACCAATGCACTTACCTGCGTTTTCAAAACGGTACGAATCACCCTCAAAGACCAGCCGACTCTTCGATGGTCCCCTGGATGGCGATCTGACGTTGGCTTGTGCGTTGCCTGCTTCATCGATATCGATGAGGATAGGATCGGAAGGGACCTGTGACGAGCTCTCTTGCGATGACTGTAAGAGGTCCGATAGACTACACGCTTTCATGAACCTGGAAGATGAATTCTAGAATCATTGCAGGGAATAATGTTTCCTGGTAGCTGAAAGGCAGCTCGAGCTAAAGTCGGGGTAATAATAATAACAACGTGCCTCGGAATAGAATATTTCTAGATAGATGGCGCTATATAAATGCCTATTATTACTATTAGCGCATCGCAGTTTGCTTCACGTTTTCTAATACTGTACACAAAAAGTCGCATGCGTAGCAGATTTTTACATAGGACTGTACCGAACTTAATTTTGTCCAATGACTGAAAATGCTGAATTTGATAAGCAATTTAATAAGCCAAATTATCCAAGCATTGTAATGATGCATCCTTTTCACGAATTGTGGATTTGGACGAAAAGCAGATTATTTCTATTCATGAAATGTCGAGGAATAGAATAATTTGGACTATTGAAGTGCTGCTATTAAAGGGGGGGTGAACTGTGCGTGGTATCTCATTGACTGTGTGTTATAGATACATAGTCTTAAAATGTACGTTTTCAGATATGTACTAATACTAGAGAGAATAAATTTACCTATAATTGTATTTGCACAGAGCAACAAAAAATGTTTTGAGAGGAAAGGTAATTGTTTTGCTACTTGGTAACATAATTATTGTGGGATAAATGTATTAAGTGCTTAATTAACATGTTATCATTCAAGTGGGTCTATAGACTACACTAGCATTATGGGTCAGGAAACTGGCCAGGTATGAGTAGTTGAAGAATTGAGATGGCGATATTGGTTCGTATCTACTTTAAAAGGACTTGATCCAGACACGACCTCATCACTTCATGAATGGGATTCTCAAATAATGTGACGTCTATGGTCAAATGTCACTTGCTCCCTGTGCACCATGGCATACTTCCTGATGGAGGGGGGCGTTTCATAAACCTCACCATAATAACAATTTGCATTTACAGTTTAAAGCTACTGAAATCATTCAATTTGATTGGCTGATGAAAACTAAATTGTGTATTTGTTATTGCGACAAGTTTTTATGAAATGGGAACCTGATTTCTGCACACTCTATCAGAAGCGGTGACCATGAAAATCCAGACTTTTTGTTCCTGCATTTGTATTTTTCTGAATTCATTTATGCAACTTTTTCCACGAAGTCCACACTATTTTTGTACTCTGTCCGAACTGGGTGAGAGCGCATTTGTGAAAGGAAATAAAAGAATTTGTCAGAATTTCCCAAATTGATCATTTGATTAATCACTTTATGAGAGCATAAAGCAGGCGAGGTGGCGATGGGATGATGATTGACGTTCTGGGTAATTCGCTCTCCGTCATCATGAAATGATTTCAATATTATCACCCTCTATTTTCCTTTCTCATTCCACCAAACCAACAGTCCTTTTCAAGTTGACCATAAACCTCCCCTCGGAAAGGGGATGATGAGAATGAAAGGTATCTTTTGCCATATGCTCCTGATGGCAGAGTCTAGCTGCACGGAACGTCGTCTCTAGAGATCCCTCATCGCTTCTACTCTCCACTGCTCATCTCATCACTGATCATCGCCACCAGATTTTCTCAATTAATCTTGACTCATCTACTCATCGTCACGACTTCTCATCTCATCTCGTCGGAGTAATCAATCTCATCTGGTTAACCGCCCTTCAAAGGACTA
Organism: Lytechinus variegatus; assembly: GCF_018143015.1. Taxonomy (NCBI): domain Eukaryota; kingdom Metazoa; phylum Echinodermata; class Echinoidea; order Temnopleuroida; family Toxopneustidae; genus Lytechinus; species Lytechinus variegatus. Next base: position 14,876,452 of record NC_054749.1, read on the forward strand.
CTACACCTTGTATCACAACAGATACTTCTAAATCTCATCTTCTATATTTAGCCTTTCATTTTCAAGCCATATCCCAACAATATTTTTAAAGGGGAATGGTACCTTTGGAACAAGTAGGCTTGTGTCATAACAGAAAAATCAAAGAATAAGACCAAAGAAAATTTGAGAAAAATTGGGCAAATAATGAGAAAGTTAAGAGCATTTGAATATTGCAATCACTAATGCCATGGAGATCCTCCCATTGGCAATGGGACAAGGATGTGTGATGTCACATGATGGACTATAAAATACCCCCAAAATGTATCTTTTTGCTTTTCTCATGGTGATACAAACTCTTTATCCATGATGTATTCTTTAAAAATCTGTTTTTCATTCTCTCCTATAGAAAGAACACATGACCTACTCATAGATGTGATAAAAGAGGCAGTTTAAATGAAATATATACTAAAGTAATGGGGAGAGTTGTTCACAAGTGACATCACACATCTTTGTTGCATTGCCAACGTGAGGATCTCCATAGCATTAGTGATCGCAATATTCAATTCTCATAACTTTCTCATTATTTGTCCGATTTTTCTCAAACTTTCTTTGATCTGTTTCTTTGATTTTTCTGTTTCCACACAAGCTATCTTTTTTCAAAGGTTTCATTTTCCTTTAAGGACTGACCACATGGTGAACCCATCAACATCTCCAATGTGTATCTGCACCACCATGCTAACTTTCAGAGATCATCTCATACCTGACAACTGCATACCTCTCCCGTATTTCTTTTTGCTTTTAAATGTACCAAACATGCAAACTTTCAAAGGTCATCATCAACAGGGGGAAAATGAGGAGAGATAATTTTTTATATTAATAATTGCCATTATTGCATCAAGTCTTGACTGAAGGGTATTTGAATGTTTCAACTCACCTTTCTACATCTTGCTTCACTGCAGTCTCAGTACCTACTACTTCCATACGGATCTCAAGCAACGCCTGTTACAAAAGACAGTGAAAAGAATAATGACGCCATTTATATATTAGTATTATAACGGTTTTTAACTGGAACTGTCTTCAAGGATTGTACCATTACAAGCTCTGCTATTTCAACAAGCCCCTCCATTTAGTTAGCCCACCAAACCTGGGTGGGTGTTTCATAAAGCTGTTTGTAAGATACAAATGACTTTACGCACGACTGGTGACCCCAGATTCTTGTGCTAGATGATACATCCCTATGTCATTCATTTATGACATAAGAACATGTTCCAGTCATTCGTAAAGTTGTGCATAACTTTCAAGCAGCTTTATGAAACACCCACCAGGGTAACGCACATTTCAATCAGTTCTTGTATCTATTTGGGGGCAATTATAAACCTTTTCGTACCTCCAACCCTCATTTTTCTCCACTGTCACTTCATTTCATGAACTGCATAAGTCATGATCATTTTAGAGTTCAAGGGACAGAGAGCAAAGAAAAATAATTTTAGTAAATTTCCACATCAAAAAGTAAGATCTACATATTTTATATTTTCTGCAACATTACTGATCAGCTAAAATATTTCATTAATGTTCTATATTATACAAAGATTGCACTGCACTACCTTTTAAGTTAAATTTTGAAATATCATAAGTCTGTCTAAACAGTGATATAATAGATCAAATCAAATATTGTTGATCAGTTGAAGCCAGGATACTTTGTTCAATTACAATTGCAATTACATGTACGTAATTAGAGAAATGTTTAATTACAATTACTTTTCAGTTAAATTACTTTTTTAAAATTACAATTACCAATTACTGTAATTTTGTCCATTACAATTTCAATGTTAAAACTTTAGTCATAAATTAAATCAAATTTGTATTATGTATATACTAGCAACACCTATTTCAACATTGTTCTAAGTTACACAGAAACTGACGAGATGTTTTTTTTTTGTGTCAAAGAGCACAGATTCTGCCTATTTGATGCTGAAGCAGTTGACAATGTCATGAAATTAAATCATAAATTAAGTAATTTTATTGTAAAGTAATTGAATGTGACTAAAAGTAATTGGCTTTAATTGAAGTCAATTACATTTTTCAATTACAATTACCAAAAAAATGTAATTGATTGCGTAATTGAGCCCAAACCTGGTTGAAACATTATTCATATACAAAGTTCACTTAACTATTTGTTCATATTATAATTGTAATGTACATCATACACTAAAATATCTATAAGTGACCTGCCCACTGGCGTAAATCCAAGCAGTGCACCCATTGTTCGGGGGGGGGGGGTGTAAACTATTGTTTCATATTGTTTCCCCCACTTGAATAATAATGATAATATATAGGATATTTATATTGCGCACTTATCCACCTTGTTAGGTGCTCAAGGCGCTCCTATATTACCCGGCTAAGCTAGGCGTTCATAGCGCACACAGCTTCTTAAGGAATTACTTCCTACCGGTACCCATTTACCTCACCTGGGTTGAGTGCAGCACATTGTGGATCAGTTTCTTGCTGAAGGAAATTACGCCATGGCTGGGATTCGAACCCACGACCCTCTGTTTCAAAGTCCGAAGACTAATCCACTGGGCCACAACGCTCCACGTTGCGTTGTGAATAATATGATGACATGTATTTATGCCCATGGACCTGCCACCCCAAAGCCCAACAATCACCATGTCAGGTTCTCTGTAAATAGCCATAACAGTAATGTGGTCCCCAAAAAGTAAAAATTAAAAAAAATATCGTACCTGAAAGTGTAATTCTTCTTCTTTACACTGTCAAAATTTGGAAGTTGTAAAATAAAACAAAAGAAGGAGTACACAAGTTTCTTTAACACCATTTTTTACAGACTGCATTGAAGTTCCATCGGGATCGCACAGTGCGCACATCCCATGCTTCAGTAAACCCTAAACTTCAAACCTTGTTATTATTATCATTATTATTTGTTTGGCGTCAACCGTGCCTGGGAGGCGAAAAGCGAACTGAATCACTGTGACCTGCAGGTCTCTCCTCCCGATGGAACTGATTGGGGAAGTCCAGTTGGACCACTACACCGGGGTTTCCCCCCTCCTCTTATACGGAAAGTGCAGTGGGTTCTTAACGTGCAAAGATGGTGACTCTCCTCTACATGGGCCTCCATTTAACGTCCTATCCCAGGGACGGATTGTTTTCCATTGTAACATAGCCTGCATCTATGAAACATGGGAGAGACGTTTACACACAACGCACTGGCTTCAGTCATCCGCCCGGGGTGGACTCGAACCCATGATCTTTGGTTCGACAGGCAGACGCGTTTCCAACTGAGCCAACTTCGCTCTGTTTTTTCCTTATTCTCTCACTAAATTCCCTCTACACTCAATCAAGTACCTGTGTTAAATTAACACTACTGTCAATCAATTCCTAAGAGTTACATTTTAAAGGTTGGGATGTGCTTTTTAACGTCAATAAAAGTATAGAAATTAATTCTTGTCAGCTTATTGTTGGTGTGGGGGTTGCAGACCACGTAAGATGCTGGATAAGATGTGATGCATACTTACAGCATTGATGAGGTAAGCCACGTCTTCCTTGAGTGTCTCAACACAGCGACATACGTAACCTGATGCTTGGTCGTACCAGTCCTCTAAATGATTCTGAATCTCGGCGGAATCACCTCCCTGTCAAAGATTTACAAAAAACACAAATTATGTTGCCATAGGCTCGTATTCTGAAGTAAGCTTTAACTATCATGGTCTAACTCTGTGCTAAAATTATGGAAGCCAAAAGTGTCAACATTTTTATCAAGTTGTACGTTTTCTTATGTTTACTGTACTCTTTCCCGATTCATTGATGGTGAAGACAAATCATCTATTTATACTTCCTAGTATAAACAATTATGACTGATTTGAGAGCCAAATGAGCGGAAATATGGTATCTAGATACTGTTAGTGATTTATGTAACAATTGACTATCCATACCCTAACCACAACTTTAAACCTGAGTTTAAGTTAAACCCGACTTCAGAATACGGGCCATTGAGTCTCACAGTTCACCGTGCTATTTGTCCCAATTCATGAAATTTGGCGCAGACAACTTACACATAATGTTATGCATTTTAAGACATTTATACATTAAAGCACTTCCATCATATTCCTGTATCACTAAGGAAATATTACAAAAATAAAACCAGAGAACGTTTGGGAACATCTACTTTTTTGCACTAATCAATGCTTTACAATCAAAAAACAATGACTAAATGCTGTCAACAGAAGCGAATCTAGAGGGGGGGGGTTGCAACCCCCCAAAAAAAAATCCGGGGACCATTTTTTTAAATCTTATCTTTTTTTTTAAACTTGTAATTTTATTTTATTCTATTTCTGTGTTTATTCATTTATTATTATTATCATTATTTCTTTTTGGGGGAGGGGGGGGTTGGGCGAACAAATGTCACAGAGTCCCTTGCCCCCCCATCAGCTTTTTTGAGGACACGGGCCACGGCTGAAGTGACAAGCTAGGCCAGCGTTGCCGATTCTCATCCCCAAAATCCCCACATTAAAAAAAAAAAAATTGGGGGATTGATGAAGTCTTTGGGGATGAAAAATAAATATTTGGGAATGAAAGTAATATTGAGTTTTATGAAAAACGAATTTGGGGATTTTCTGTCAAAATTTGGCAACTTTGGGGATATTTTAAGTGTCGTTTGGGTGGGGATTTTGTGAAGATTTAACCTGGCAACGCACGCTGAGCTGGGCTGCTCATTTCCTGGATTACTTGTTCAAGTTGCTCACTTTTTTATCAGTCTGATCTGAGTGTCGTGACAAGCAATATGGAAGCAAACAGGGCAAAGAAGTTGCGGCAATCCAGTCTCGCATCTTTTTTTACTGGAAGGTATGTTTGAATCATGCAAAAAAGTTGGCATACAGGGTAAATTACCATACATGGGGGTGTAATACGGACGTGTTGTAATACTACAATTTGAGTAAATAAAACACATCCAGCGCCCACGCTTCGTGGGGAAAGGGCACTCAGTCGCCCGACTGGTCAGCTTACAATTTGAGTAGCTGTGTACGGTGTGTGTGCAAATTCTCTGCCAGAGCGCAGGCGTGTTTTGGGATTGATGAATCGCTGAGTAATCTAAGGCTAAGCCAACGGCAAAATAACAAAGTATACAACTATTATACTTATGCTTTGATTTTTTCTTCTATAACTGTATAACAGAGTAGTTTCATATCTTCTGTAGATAGCATATCCAAGTAACTATACTTCATAATACCATGTTTAAATGATAACCCGGGGGAGGGGGGGGGGGGTAGTCAGTTCAAAATGCCATTTAGAAAATGGGTAGTGGGTATGTGCCGCTGAGTTGCATGGCTTTTTCGCTGGAAGCCGTTCTTGTACATCACACTTTTTGTCTTGTAGATGAAAAAATACGAAAAAAAACAACGTTCCAAAGCATGCTGTTTTTTCTTGTCAATGGAAAAAAAAAGAAAAACTGTTCCAAAGCATTGGGTTTTCCTTCCAATCTGCCATTCCGGTCGTTCCAATGCCCCCTATTTTTCATAGTATCCCGTTGCCGATGGCGATGCCCCTTATTTTTTTTGCCAGCGGCACTTGCCTACCACTTTTTGGGCCAGGTATTCCTGCCCCCCCCCCTTGCTGGGTATGATACCTACTGTATTAATTTTGACTAGTTTAAGTTTAAATTGAATCAATTATACTTGGGCATATTTAGGAAAGTGATCAAACTGCCATTAACAATATTTTTTAGAATGTGAGTAGGAAAATTTTAATGGCCCGTTCGGCCAGTAGAATAGAATATTAATTATGTTTGCATTTCCCAGAGCTTCATATGAACTTTTTTGGCAGTTGCCCTTTTGGGCCACAAAAATTAAATAATTTTATTTACTGTAACAATGATTAAAAACTATATTTTCTCATTAAAAAACACAACATTTAACAAATATTGTAGTGTGCAGGATTAGTTCATCATTTACAGGATGGTCATGATAATGAACAGGTTTAGTAAATAGTAGCTATTGAAGTTAGTGTTTTCACATCCTATATACAGGTCTGAGAAGGATGATCACAAAGTGGCTTCTGATCAGGATGATACAAATACCAGTGGTGACAGTGTCCTTTGCAGTGATGACAGTCCTAGTTCTGCTGGGGGTGGGGTTTGGTCTACTTCAGGTGGAGTCTGTAGTAATAGTCCTGATGCCAATCTAGAGTTTGAGGAGTCTGCCATGGATGTTGATGTCATTGATGTTGGTTTGCTTGCTCCAGATGAGAAATCAAAACTCTCGGACACAAAAAAGTTTCAGCTCCTGACAAACCATTTCAAGCCTGACAAGAGCAGCATGCTGGCATTCCAAGAAGTTAGAAAGGGCGGCAACAATTGGAAAGTTAGCTTCCAGATTTCCTGGCTTGAAGAGTACCCATGGCTGGTATATTCACCATCACAAAAGGGTGGTTTCTGCCAATACTGTACCTTGTATGCAAAGAGCAACAAGAGTACTTTTGGAGTTCTAGTGAAAATCCCATTCACCAAGTTTGCTCGTGCCAAGGGCAAAGATGGCATCCTCACCAACCATGCTGCCAAGTACCACAAGCAGGCTACTGACACGGCAAAGGCTTTTATCAGCACTTACCAGAATCCTGAGTCTAGAATTGACAACAAACTCAGTTATGAGGCTCAGCGACTATCTGAAACCAATCGTCACATCCTGGTCGAGATCGTGGAAATAATTCTACTACTGGCAAGACAGAGTTTGTCCTTGAGAGGACATAGAGATGACAGCACAGCCAACCCCCTAATTAACAGAGGGAACTTTCTGGCTTTACTGGAACACACAACTGCCAGGGATCCAGTGCTGGATGAACATCTGCGAAGAGGCAAGAAGAACCAGAAATACATCCCTAAGACTATCCAAAATGATCTAACAGCAGCAGAATGTCTGAAGGAGCTCTTGTACCCTCTCAAGAAAACAACTTTCTATAGCATCATAGCTGACGAAGTCACTGATCCCCATGCCAACCAAGAGGTGCTTTCTGTCTGTGTCAGATTCCTTGATCTATCAACAGCTGATCACCCACAGATCAAGGAAGTCTTCCTTGACTTCATTCACCTTAGACGCGCCACTGGAGAGAAGGTGGGGAAGGCTATCATGTCCGTCCTCCGCAGAAATGGTTTAGATGTGAAAAACATTAGAGGTCAGGCTTATGATGGGGCAAGTGCAATGTCTAGCAGCAATGTTGGTACCCAGGCACAGATCAAGGCCCAGAATCCACTTGCTCTTTATACCCACTGCAGATCACATGTCTTGAATCTGGCCGTAGCTGGCTCCTGCAAAGTTCAGGCACTGCGCAATGTGATTGGGATCATTAACGAGCTGTACCTCTTCTTTCAACTCTCCCCAAAGAGGCAACGGTACTTGGAGTTTGTGCTCCAGGTTTATGCACCTGAACAAAAGGTAAAGAAGCTGAAGGGCCTTTGTAAGACGAGATGGGTGGAGCGCCATGACTGCCTGGAAACCCTGGTGCTTCTGTACAAATACATTGTCACCTGCTTGCACTCCATGGTGACACCAGGTCTTTATCCACTGCTGACAACTGCACCTGAAGAAAGTGGAGAAGATGAGAACTATGAAGACTGGGACTGGGACAGAGAAACCCTGGTAAAAGCAGAGGGCCTGAGATGTTCCCTTACCAGTGGAACTCATATCAGCGCACTGGTGGTTCTCAAAAATGGACTGCAACCGGTAAAGGCACTAAGTGTCAAACTTCAGAAGAGAGACAGTGACATATTTAAGGCGTATGGTCACATTGACCTTGTCACCAAGGAAATCCAAAGCATGCGTGTGAACATCGATGAAGTGTGGGATGAATGGTTCATTGAGTCTTGTGCAATTGCAGAGGACGTTGGGAGTAGCATGGAAACTCCAAGAACGACCAATGTGCAGAGAAATCGAGCTAATGTTCCTGCTGATACACCAAGGTGAATACTATACCAGTATGTCATTGATATTTTCTCAATTTTTTTATTTTGTGCATTCTTGACAATGTGCAATTCTAAGGAATACCAGAGCTGCCAAGTTGTACTTTGCATTTTCAGTATTCTTATTCCCCAAAATCAGTATTTTGACCAAAAAATCTGTATTTTTACCATGAGATAAATATGCATGCATAATGGCAAAGTTCGATCACTTCTTACATTATTTTGCGCCCCACACCGTCGCACACGAGACCGAAAGCTTCAGTCTAGATTTTTGTTGTTCCGCTGAACTGCGTTGGCTCACTCTCCAATACATAGACTGAAGAATATGGAGGCCCGTACGCACAGACAACGTATTAGCAGTAACGTTAGATCCAACATTCGACGGAAACCTGTTTTTTTTTCGATCGTTTTTTGGCACATAAAATAAAAAAATGTCACATTATGAAAAAGAAATTGCATCCATATTTACGGAAAAATGTATGAAATTCAGAAATATCGTACCTTAGACCGCAGTTACGGCTAATTCGTTTCAAATTATGATCGAAACATCGTCATCTTCGATCCTTCCGTCGGTCAACGTAAGTTGCCATCTTGGATGACGTCATCATCCTTACAGACGTATTTACCAGTCGCAAAATATCGCGATTTGAGCCGCTGCTTTGCGCTTGTAAACTACGTGTGCGCTCGGAACTTGTCACCCGCATTGATTCGCCCGGATATTGAAAATTCTAATGAAAAAGCCTTGATGTAAGCATAACTCATTGAACGTAGAGGGCAGTAACACACGGAATACCTTTTCTTCTCTAATTTGTTTTTCCCGTATTTTATCATGGAAAAAAAGCGTACTGCCGTATTTTAAATTGATTTCCGTATGAAATACGGAAAAATCGTACTACTTGGCAGCTCTGCAATACCTACTGACTTTAATGACTCATTATCAGTAATCTAGCCAATATGATGGGAGCCTAATCTTCGGAGGGGTCATCTTTTGCTAAAAATAACCATCTTTGTTTCCTATAATTCTATTATTTGTACAGCTTGACATTATTTTCTAGTTAATAAAGGATATATAACAAGCAGCTCCGTGTCAGTCACTAAAAAAATGGGGGATCTACCCCTTCCTCAGTATGCGGAATTATTCTCCTTGGGCATGGATAGTTTCTACCAGTTTTTGAGTAACACGGAAATACAGTATTTCTTTTTAAGTTATCTTCAACAATCTCCAGGACAGTTCCAAATGCAATTATATGTTCTGTAAAGATAGTATATTCCAATGATGACAATATATTGTCATTTTAGTCGATTTGACAGTCTCATAGGCTCAATACACCAACCTAGAAATGTTCTTTCCGATGAAGTTTTTTTCTTGATTCGTGTTCCTATGGGGTCCTAGAACAAATTCAGCTTGGTTGCCCAAAGTTGCCGTTTGGGCAAGTTTGCTAATTTGCGTAAATCCAAAATGGCCGCCAGATGCAATCTTGAAGCCTAACTTTTGAACCCCAGTCCACAAAATGATGAGTAATGACTCATTTTAGGGGTTTAGAGATGTGTAGAACCGATTTCTGTTATCATTTTTGCAGTATAAGGTCATCTTCAGGTCAAATCCAAGATGGCCGCCATATGCCAAAATTGACTTTTGTTCCCCTTGCCTCAGAATGACGAGTAATACCTCTTTTTAGGGGTTTTGGGGTGTGCAGAATCCACTTCTGCTTTCTATTTTGCAATATAATGTCATCTCCAGGTCAAATCCAAGATGGCCGCCATATGACGCCATCTTGAAATATCAATTGTTGAACCCTTTGCCCCAGAATCATGAATAATAACTCTATTCACGAGTCATTTGATATGTAGATTCAATTCATGCAGTTTGTCAAATCGACTATTTGTTCTCTCTGGTTATAGCACATATTTCAAGAGAGCGATAGCTGTGCCCTTTCTGGATAGCTTCAGCCAAGGTCTGACAGAAAGATTCTCCCCAGAAAACCGATTCTTCCGAGCGTACTCCTGACTAACGCAGAGGCTCTTGACGAACAGATGCAGGAGCTGATGTTCTGGGAAGCAGATCTTTCTTCACCAGAAAACTTAAAGGTACCATTTTCTCCCAGTTTTCTTATTCTTATGACCTTCAATATTGGGTGGGGGATGATTTTATGGGTCATGAAGGGGGGGGGGAGGATATATCCCCCATCCCCCCGGGATCATCGACACCCACCATGCAGAAAACAGTTGTATACTTATGTTGGCACTTGAATGTACTCAATATTAATAATTGTTTGACACCAAGAGACAGCACTGTGATATTTAATATATTTATGTTTCAGGCAGAGATCTAGAGCTGGACAAGATTTTTTCAAAACATGGACAAAGCTCAGCTTCCTGAGAACTTGGTTGACTGCCTGGGACATGCTGATGAGGACTTTCCTAACATCAGGACGCTGATCATTCTGGGCTGCACGTCTCCAGTCACCAGCTGCGAGGCTGAACGTTCTTTTTCGGAACTCAGAAGAGTAAAGACATATCTTCCATCTACTATGGGGGAAGAGAGGCTTGCTGGACTCACCCTCATGGCTATCCACTACCAGCCAACCCTGCAGCTAAGTTCCAGCAAAATAGTTCAGGGATTTGTACAGAAACATCCAAGGCGTCTCTTCTGCCAGTCCATCATATTTGACTGAGATTTGACGGTGAGTATCAGTGACAAGCTGTTCATAATAAAAGTATTAGGCTAACAGTGCTTATTCCAAGGTCCCCAATTCTTTGTATCTGTGTTGTTAACTGGCCTTACATTGCAGGAAAATGCAACTTAATTTTACAAATTTTCATGGGGGTTAATTTGGCAACGACCTCTATTACCAAAAAAAGTGGTGTTTTAGATGCAAGAAAACGCCATTTTCACACACAGATTTTCAAAAATTTTCCCTACTGTGGGAGGGGGGACACCCCCTCCCCCTCGCTCACTCCGCTCGCTTGGACTCGGTCGCTACGCTACGCTCCCTCGCATACCACCCAAACCCCCCTTTATAAAAAGCTGGATCCGCCCCTGGTCAAAAAGTTGGCACTGTCGATTCAGAGTCAAGAAAGAAACCAGGAAATTTGAAAATAAAGACTTCTGTTGCTTTCCTTCCTCATTTTAAACTGTGCCAGAGGGTTTAACTTTACAAAAACATCTGATACGTTCACAAATGGTAATATCTGATAAATGGGTAAAAATTGTTGAAATCGTGCTTACCTTCTGTTCAAGAAGTGGTAGTACTCCCTCGCTAATCAAATCTAATTCTGGTCGGAATGTGAATGTAATGTTAAGGGAAAAAGACCACATAATATACAATGTCAAGACATTGTCCACTTGATCTACAAAGAGATGGTCTAATTCTCAGATTGTCTAACACCCACATGTATTAACACGCTTGCTCTACTTTTTATCTGGGGAGTGTTTCATCAATATTTTTGTCTGACAAAAGTTGTCAGATCTGACAACTTTCCTTGATTCTGATTGGATGAGAAGCATTGTTCCTATGGTGACTGTCAGAGAAAATGTCTGACAAGTCTTTTCATGAAACGCCCCCCTGGGGCCCATCTTACAAAGACTTGCGATTGATCGAATCAATCGCAACTATGGAAAGCCAGCAAAGTCAACATATAAAATGCAGGTTTGCTAAAACCAAATTCTAGATATGACTGTATACCGGTATCCATAGATTCACTGAATTTTTGACAGTTCGGTGTGTTCTCCTTACAAAGGACACATTGCACATTTCCTGTAGAATTAAGACACTGATGGATATTCATAAAGTTGCGATTGACTGGATCAATCGTAACTCTTTGCAAGACGAGGCCCAGGTCTAATTGGTTTAATACTCACTTGGTCTAACTGTCATTTAGTCTAATGCCCTGATGGTCAAATTACCACTTGTCTACTCATTATTCTGATTCATAAACATTTCATTTAATCAGACAAACAGGGCATTGCAAGAAACATACATTCAATTACAAATCGGGTGTAAGTCCCCACATCAAGTGTAATTTGGAGTTGCGCGAAAGCTGAGTTGAAATTCAATTTGTTTTTAATCAAATGACTTTACATGCTTAATTTGGGAATTTTCACTTGATTTGGAACTGAACATACAGTACATTTCTTGCAATGCCCCATAAGTGTGTTTAGACAAAGTAGATTTGGGAATGGGTATAGACATAATGGTATTAAAATGAGATGAAAGATTACTAGTAGACCAAATGGTTTGTAGAAGAACTGGTACGTGTAGATGAATTAGGATTATACCATTTGGGACTAGACTACACAGAATATAGGCAATGTGAGTTTAGACCAAGTGTGCTTAGACCCAAGTGGTAATTTACCCCCTATGTTCGTTTGAAAAGGATATAGTTCAAGAGCACTGGTAGGTGAACTGAGGAAGCAGATGACACATTCCTGAGAGGTGTAGAACGAGTTAGAATCCATGGCACTCTCTATCTCTCTCTCAATACCTGGTTGGGTTCCACCCTGACGAAGCAAGCAGTAGTAGCATGCCATCACACGACTTCTGCAAGATGTATTTGAGAATTTATACTTTAACCCTATGAACCCAATAGGCCCGTATCGTGAACACGCATATACCCGGTTCCGGCGTGAAGCCATGTGACTTCAATAACATGGGTTCTAAATGTCAGGTGATCTTTTAAAAATGACGTCATCTTTCTAGTATGTGTAGGAATATTTAGTCGATAATTTCAGTCAAGATTGGCAATGATTTCAGAAGGATTTAGCATCAAAACTGGCCAAAATATGCCACTTTTCTGCGGTTGCTTGTGTGGTATGTGCGGTAATACATGGTGTAATACACAGCGAGTCACGTGCTTACTATGGGGAAGCAATTGTATATCTGACTTTAGTGAAAACCCTGATTTTGAGCCCATAAACAGACACTAAAGTTGATATTTCTGTTTGTAGACTAGAAGACGAGAAGGTAAACAACTTCAGCCGGCCCGGTCCGGGTACTAGTGGGGGGAAGATGCCGTTGGGTCTCGAATCATGGGAGTTCGTGGATGAGGTCAATACGTGCAAATAATTCAGGGTACGGGTCACCGCCGCCCCTAATAATTTAGGGTTCAAAGGGTTAAGGGGAATTGCAAGAAACATAGAGCATAAAAACTGAGATGCCATCTGAAATCTGCATTCTTTCCAAGAAAAGAAGAAAAGGCTATGGCATGGATTTTGATGGCTTTAATTAGGCTCATATACTGGATACGCCGTATGTTGTTATAAAAGGCAGAATTTGGAGGAATTCACACAATCATTCCAATACAAATTCATTCTGCTGGTTCATTTTAGAAAATAAATAATGCACATTTTTAACTTTGTAATTCAAACTTCCATTGACAAGTAGATACCATGCGCGACCATGGGGTCCCGAAAAGCAACCTTTACACGTATTTTCCATATTCTGAAAATGCACCCCTTAACAAGCATTGGCATGTGAAACCCTACCCTTAACAAGTATTGGAAACAAAACAATACCCTTGGCAAGTATTCCCTGAATTGAACCCCTAAACAAGTACAGCGATATATATGACACGAACATCGGTTTTACCTTTACCTAAATCAATGGGCTTATTACGGCTCCACCTCCCACACCTCGGGCAAATTGGACTCTAAACACGTAGTGTTGACTGTTGGGCCAAAAAGTACATCCTTTAGATAATAGTTTGATCTTTTTACCCTCGCAAATTTGACCCTAAACACGTAGCTTTCCTAGCGAAATAGATACCCTTTTTTCATTATTTTAGTGTTTTTGACACCCTTATTACGTTACATACGTAACGTGCCCTATCTTGAAAAAGACATCCTTTTTACGTTTTTTTTTGGTCATGCATGGTATCCACTCGTCAATGTAAGGGCCCCCCGGGAATATTACATAATCTATTGAAATGAAGATCTTACCCGATGTCGACTGTGTTGACGTTTCCCGATCCACCATAGACCGTCCCCCTTGATAGTCTTCTTGCTATGAACTCTCGGAGGTCTGTCTCATCCTCAGCATTCAAATCTGTCGCTATCACCGATAGACTTAATCAAGAACAAGTAAAGACAATTTAGATTATGATTTACAGAAAATATAAACTACATGTAGTTTATAATATATGTGAATCTACCTATTACGTCAAATCTTTTGAGGCCACAGAAATTTTGTTGACTTAGGCACAATCCAGCTAAGAGGATGTTATCACACGTTTGCATGTTCTGGTCTAAAAATGCTTTGATGTTATGACTTAAACAGAGTCCACCGTAATTCATATGGTGACATGAAAACTATGTAAAATCTCTTGATAAGCATTGGCATGTATTCTGAAGTTGGGTTTAACTTAGACCATGGTCTAAACTGGCACTAAAATTAGGGGAAGCCAAAAATTTGTTTAATAAATTACATATTTCTTGTGTTTACTGTGCTCTTCGTTAATTCTTTTTAAGGTGGAAACAATTATCTTATTAATCTTTCCCATACAATTAAGAATGATTTAATCTTGAGTTAAATTAGCTGCTACTTTGAACTTCTATTATTGGATATTTATGTCACAATTGGCTTTCCATAGTTAAACCACAACTTTCAGCCAGAGTTTAGATTAAACCCGACTTCAGAATATGGGCCATTGTGTCTATTTACATGTATATATGCAACAGCAATGGCAGATACACTGCTTTGGATAAATGAGTAGAATGGTTGAAGCAATCTATGAATGTGTCTACAAGCATGAAAGAGCTCAAGATTATGAGCTCCAATGAACATCATTACCAACAAAAGATATCTTTCTTTGTGTTCTAATCAATTATGCAGTATGACCAAAAAGCAATGAACGAGGGAAATGAAAAGATATCGGCATTTGACAAATAGGGAATATGCAAGCCATTTCCAAAAGATATAAGAAGAATATTATTATTATTTACACAGTTATGTCCTTTGCTGCCCAACTTTGGCAAAAGGAAGCAAGTGACACATCAGTCAAATCTGAGTTATTGTCGTTTCTGAAATACCCTTTGCATGTTGCACATTCAGGCAAAATTTTGGGAAAAATGAACTTCTATAGAAAGATATTGAAGAAAATATGCTGTTAAATTGCGTTGATGCGGATGTAAATGACGAATACACATTGCTCATTTACAAGAAAAGGTATTTCTGTAACTTGCTTCCTTTTGCCAAAGTACGGCAGTACGATGATTGACAAAGCATCTAAAATGAAGATACATGTAGTTGTGGGCCAGTCACACCAATGATATATTTCGAAAATGATTTAGGAAATGCCATTCATAACAATGTAAAAAAATTTTTTGGCCTGGAATCAGTTTCATAGGTGTGACTGTCTGAAGCATAATGATTTGAAGATGAATAATGACCTGAAATCTCTGTTAGAAGTTGCCTCCCGCTGGAGAAAATCAGGTACAGAAGTTTTCCTTGGATCTCTATCTCCATCTGGACCGAGGTCCTGGTTGTTATTTGGTCTAGGAGCAACAGAGACAGAGAGAAGAAATGACCTGAATTAGAATGGAAATATGATAGAAGCGATGGTAGTAGTGTCAGGAGTCTAGATTGGACGTTGATAATAGCTATGGGAAAGAGAGCTTCCATACATCAACGTCTAATCTAGACTATAATAGCTGGTGATCCAAGACTGTCAAGTGCAAGAGGGGGGGGGTTTCCACAAATGATCATTTGTCTTCACAAGTTTGCGACAATAGCACAAATCAAAATTTGTTTTTAAACAGAGAGATCTAAGATCATCACCATTTTTTTAGTTTCCCGAAAAAAAAATAAAGGTCATCACTCCAATTAGAACCCCTCCCCCTCCCCTTTGGTGCCAGGGAGAGGGGATCCAATGTTTTCATGCATTTTTTTTCATTGTATTTTACATATTTCATACATTCTCAGGTCATCACCCTTTTTTACTTTCCTGTAGGAAAAAAAAGTTAAAGTCACTAGCTTACCTACAGGGTGAGTCACAACCCATACAAAGGACGTATCCCTCAACTCCCCCTGACGAGCATGAAACACCTTTTTTGCCCCCCCTTGACGAGCTTGAATACCTTTATTGCCCCCCCCCCCTCCTGACGAGCTTGAAAACCTTTATTTCTTATTTTTGTTTTTTGGCTTGTCACTTTTTTTTGGGTGCAATATCCTTTATTTGTGATTGAAGACCTTTTTTCTTTTTTTGCTTGTCAAATTTTTTGGCAGACGGTTTTGCCCCCCCCCCCCTGTGGAAAATCCTAGGTACACCACTGGTTAAAGGTCATCTCTCTGATCATAACCCCTCCCTATTGAAGAATGACGCACATTAATACATTTTTCCACTGTATTTTACAACATTTTTCAGATTTTCTTCTATGGGGGAGGGAGCTGTCCCGCTAAATGGGTAGTTTGTGCATATATATGCAAGTACAAGTGGTATACTGCAATGACAATGTTTAGGGAAAGTCTGAGAAAAAATAATATCAAGCAAAGCTATTTTAACTACGATGGAAAGAGCATTCTGGAAAATACACTTCAAGCAAACGCAAACCTCAAGGCAAGAACTTCAAAGCAAATCAATTAATTTTATTCATTCATTCACATCAATATTTACTTTCTTCCATTTTCACAAAATATAATACAACATCAATGTAATAATGCAATTAATCAATTTATTGAAAAGGAATATTTTCCATACTCTTCAAGTAGCTCTAGGTGTGTTAACAGAAAAGAGCACAGGTCCATAAAAGCACAAGCTTGTGGTGGAATGTAGCCTTGAGGACTCTGTGATACTTACTTATTCATAATCAAAATTCAAATGTTATTATTTGCTTAATAATTATTTTTATCTATGAATTGTTCTTCAAAACAGCATTTTGTAACATCTCACATCAAATCTACGTCATAATGAAGCGGTTTAAGCCTATTGCATTTGTGGTGGTTAACGAATGGATACACAAGATCGGTCTGGTAAGAAACCTCTCATTTTTTAATATTTATACTAAGAGATTTTTCACACCTACATACGCATTAGGCATATGAAGGTTTATAGATGAATGAAATCAAGCAAAAGAAAGCAATTTCTACCTCTAAAGATGGATTTCCTAGGGAAATCCATACGTGTTTACATGTGTCTTACTTGGGCATGTATGCGCAGCATTTCAAGGCCCCGTGATGTAAAAGTATATGTAAAAATATTTTTGAATATCACCACGGAGTCCTCAAGGCTAGGTGGAATATGTCTTTAACACAATCTAGAATACAAACAAAAACAGGAGGAAACCTAGGAAAAGAACAAGGGAAGGGATCCAGAGGCAGAGAGGGAGAAGTGAGAAAGAGAGAAAGATTCGTTCAACGAGTTAATGGATGTGAAAAGGCCTGCGATGATTGCACTTATATTTTACAGAAATGATCATGCGCATGCACTGCCGTGAAATGTGATTACAATGTCTATTAAGATACAAGTTGAAAATAAACAATAATTATTTTACAAACATTGTTGGAAATATTTAATATAGGGGTTTAAGTTTATCTATTATTAGATTAACTATTTTTACTCACAAAAGTTAGATTTAACACTAATTAGGTCCATTTTTTTCTGGATCAGCAGAGCTACCAAGTCTCACGCATTATGCGTGAGACTCAAGCATTTTGGACTCTTGTTCATCCCCTCAAATCTCTGTCTCACGCAACTATCACAGTAGGGTGTCTGAAGCCACACTGAAAAGTGTCAGCATAAAACAGGCTGATTTAGGGGAAAATATGGCACATATTTTTCGGGATGTTCAGGCTACTAGAAAAATGTGATCTGAATTGATTATTAACTTGTGTTTGGCATGTATGGAAAGAGAAAATTCAGGGGCTTCTTTTGACAGTAAGGACAAGTTTATATGATCATTCTAAATAAGGATTTAGAGATAAATTGCAAACCCTTATTTTTGTGTGTGTTGAGATTGCCATTTCCCCATGCGTTTTCTATGGGAAAATGAAATTTCTGTTTTGCACAATTTTTTTCACTTTGTCGCAATTTTTCATTGTGATCTGGTTTCCAAATCTTTATAAAAATCATACCATCAGAAAGAGCATAAAAAATCCTATTTGACTCTTTATGGACAAGTTTTTGGCATTAATACTAAATTTATAACAGCTCTCGGAAGCTAAAAATTTGGATTTGTGTGTGTCCATTTCTTAACTACACAGTCTATGGCAGAAAAATGCTGAAAATTTACCTAATTTCATTCTTCTTTTTTGCAGCCAATAATTGGATTTTTTTCAAAAATGTTACATTTCTGTAAGTCTGAAGGTCATTTCTCTTCAAATTCACAAAGGAAATGTGATATTTTCTTGAAATAAGAAAAATATTTTTTTTCTCCAGACACCCTAATCACAGTCTATCCCCATATACATTGTACACAATGTCTGTGATCTCACTCAGATTCACAGAAAATCTCACGCATAGCTGGTCTTTCAACTTGGCATCTCTGGATCAGTTTTTTGTGAAAAAAGAAATTTAGAAGAAGGGTCTAGGCATACATATTTTGGCCTAGGCCTAGATCGAACTCGAGGTCAGATCTTATTCTTTCTTACTTAGAATAGATAAAAGAAAAAAAGAATCTAATCATGATCTGCCACTTTGACATTGGCCTGGCTCTGGTAACCTCCTTTATTGAAACACTATCTACTGGGTAAATGAGGCCGATCTCAGACGGTGCGGCCCCGCCCCCTTCTTCATTTATCATTAATCATTTCATACACAAGTCTCTAACACCAAAATCAACGTGTGGGGTAATACAAAGGGAAAAATTTGCATTCTTGCTCTGCTCTGATATTTCCAAGCAAACTAAAGAGGAAATGGGGGAAATAATACAAATCCATAAACTGCATTACTACCTGTTGGCATGATATGTGTACATCGCAAATAGGCTTGATGATCCTGCTTCATTTTGGGTCTTTTTGCTGGTCTTTTCCGAAGACTCCGAAATCTTTCCCGAGGTCGCCATATCAAAACTATATGGTTTTTAAACGCTGAGGGCGAAATCGAAAAGTAAGATCCGAGCACCTTTTACACGAGACTGCTTTTTGGATTCGAGGGGTGAGACGTTATTGTTATTGGTTATTGAGTTTAGTTGTAGTTTACTTTTCTTTTCTTTTCTTTTTTTCTCCAATACAGACTGCTAGCCATCTCGCACACAGTGTGAGTCTGGCCGATACACCAAAGGCTATAAGCCTATACTATTTTTTTAAATAAATACCTAATTCTACTCATGTACTGAATATAAAACCATTTCATGCTCCCTCGCGTGAATTCTTGTAATGAACATGAAAATAATGTAACAATCTTACGGCAATTAACTATTAAAAGGGGACTTCGGCTGAAAATAAATAAAATAAATTTGCTGCAAATTTCATCAAAATGTGATAGCAAATAACAAAGTTATTGAATTTTAAAGTACAGCGATATTTTGGGAAATTAGTTATATGCAACATCGTCATGAATATTCATGAGATGGGCTGGTCATGTCTCATCCTCGCTTTCCCTTTTTTCAATGTTCATTAAATCATATAAATGATTTCATTTTTGAATTATTTGATCATGTCTCCCTTATAATGAAATAAGTTAAGTATCCACAATGCATTAATTTAATTGTCAATACAAATTTTAGTTCGTGGAGGAAATATTTTGAGCCATAATTTTATTTAATAAAATACAAAAGAACAAGTGGAGATATGACATAACCAGTTTGCTCATTGGATATTTATATATACAAGCAACAGTTTAACCGGAATAATGTAATTATTTAAAATATCATAA